>NW_024040040.1:8128427-8173110 GCF_014851395.1 Micropterus salmoides
GTCCGTTTCTCACCTGATTTTGGAGCCAGAATAAATAAAAGAAAAAAAAAGGCCTATTGTGTTGGAAGGAAATGCTGTTTCTGAACACTGTGCAGTAGCTTTCGCTCAACGCACCACCATTACAGATGTGTCTGTATCTATATGTCTGCATTACAGTGTCTCTCTGTGTCTGTGAAATTCTCCAGATTGCCAAATTGCGTCAGCAGCTTCAGCGCAGCAAACGCAGCAGCCGCCATCGACGGGATAAAGACCGCAGTCCCCGTTCAATGGCAGCCACACCATCATCCATCGCAGGTGATCAATAGAAACAGTGTGCTTCAGGGAGTGTGCGTTTGTGGTGGTGTCTGCCAAGTGGCTCCGTCTCTGAGGAACTAGGTTGGCTGCCTGATCTGAGAGTTTTGAGGACGTCCCACTTTTCCTCGTGTCCCTGTTAGGCTCTGGTGTGTCTCCTGGTAATTTTAAATGTGACTGGGCTTTTTAACGACCTCTGGCTATGAAAAGTCAGTTAATTTGGGTTCTTCTGATTCTGCAGATGCTCACACACACACACCCACACACCACACACACACTTACACACAGTATCCTGTCATGATGCTCTGTGTCAGTGACAGCGGCAGGGCCAGTCATACGCTCCCTGTGGAGTCTGCTGGAGTGCACTGTCCAGCTGTCTGGCCTCCCTATGAGACAAGAGAAGAGCGATTGGCTGAGCTATCATGCAACTTTTCTCTCACAATCCTTTTGACAAGTTTGTTAGCTGATACAAAGAGCCATTAGCCAGCAGGAACACGCCTGCCTGCCCAAAGTGACAAAAGTGAAGAGTCTCCTCCCCTTTCTAAATGTGCCAGCTGATTGAAGAAGACAGGACAGGAAACATCACTTGTTGCTTGTCAACCGTGATCGATTTTTTTTATTTGTTTTTCGTTACAGAAGGAAAAAAAAAAGTACCCATAGGTTCAGAGACACTACATCAGCAGTTCTTGTATAAAAACATTTTACTGAACATAAAGTATTCTCACATAAACATACCAAGTACCATTTCTGTCCATGTGCAAAGCTGCCCCAAAAAAATCGCAATTGGTGGCGGCAAGAAAACAAACAAACAAGACAAAAGCAATCAATCAACACTCCCAAACACTATTTAGCACTCTGGGTTGTGTAAATAAATGTTACGCAATAGAGTTGCAGAGATAATATCCAATAGTGACAGAATCCATTTAGTAAATTAAGTAAGCAATTTTCAGCAGATGACTTGTGTGACTCTGGACTGTAAAGACTCAATCCCACATTACATTAAGTACATACTAAGTTCCCATTTCGTTCTTATAACACAAGGGACAAATCAAATCCATGAATCAATTCATGATGAGTTTCAAGAGACAGCAACATTTTCTCATACTACTTTCCAAGTAAGATATTGTCATACTGTAGAGCCTGGTTGCACCCTTTGGGGGACACATTGCCTCTTGTGATTTCTTATACAAAGTAACATGAAGCCACATTTAGATATGGTGGTGATACAAATAAAAGTCGACGACTACGGAGAACATTTTTCCATGCAACTCTGTGATCTGCTTTTGAAATGTGCGTGCGTTAAGCTGCCTGTACCTACATAGAAATGTTTTCTGTCATTGTGTGGAGGGAAAAAAATCAAGTAATGGAGCTGTTATCTGTCGTACATCGTACCCTGTACTAAGAAGTGCAGTGTTGAGTTAATGATTCCAAGTCGCCGAGACTTGTTTCAATATTCATGATTTATGGTACTGTTTATTACAAGCGCAGCTATAATTTTTCTTGAGAATATGAGCATATATTTATATATGATATCTGTGGCAGCAGCTTCCTGCTCACTGCTGCCAAATGAAAGATGTTAACTGCAGCCTTGCGTGTTCGTGTCTTGTGTGTGTTTCGCAGTCACCTATGCCCAAGACCATTCTGATACCCATCCCTATATCCAAGTCATCGGCCCCTCGTTTCCGCAACGCGTGGAGGGCCTCAACCAGGAGATCGAGCGCATTACCATCCAAGACACCCCTGAAAAGGACGAGACCATCGTTGTGAGTTCCGCTAAGAGATTGGGTTAGGGGTTTTTTGAAAACGTTTTGTCCTTCTCTTAAAAATGTTTTGTTGTTCACTGTATTAATTAACATTCAAGGTTTTTCAAGGGTTCACACACCACCACTTGCCAGGGATTAAGCCCCCCGGTACAGCGTTGTTATTGTGACCTCATTTGTGTGTGTGTGTGTTTGTACGACAGCCACAGGATGTCCCAGATGGGCACCGTGCACCCCCACCCGTCCCCCCACAGCGCAGCAGCAGCACCCGCAGCATCGACACACAGACTCCCTCAGGGGCGGCCTGATGGTAACACAGCACTGCAGTAGCCGTCCCGACTCCATCTCGCCCTCCTACCTCACCGTCCTCAACGACACAGGTGGAGGCAGCCCCTATGAAGACAAAGGTGGCCAACACACGTCACATGTTGTACCATATGCTATCGCACACATGGCCCTCCAGAGTCTCTCTGAGTGAGTCGTGTTTCTGACCCTGACCTCTGACCTCCAGTGTCCTCTCTCTGCTTGTCCTCAGAGCTGGGCCCTTACTCCCCTCTGCCTAAATACGCTGCCTCTCCCAGACCAAACAACAGCTACATGTTCAAGAGAGAACCTCCAGAGGCTGTGAGAAGGTCAAAGTATTCGAGGAGTTCATGTGAGTAGAAAACTCCCCAATACTATCTGAACAACACACATTTTGACTCAGTACCACATACACCATCCTGCTGCCCCAAAACTCACTAGAGCACAAAATGTAGATTAATCCGCCACTGAAAATAGTCCCCAACAGATGCACTATTTCCTCATGTTAACATTTGCTTACGTTTGATGAAATCACTTAGCCTTTTTTTTAAATGAAATGTTACGTTATGTAACTGTATATTTGTGAGGTGGTGGTTCAGATTTTCATCTTGCGTAGGAACCAATGGGCTTGGGACTGAGGCTACATCCACACTACTAATGAAAACACCAGCGTTTTCACAGGTTAGGTAGCATAATACGCTACCCGGCGGTTTAAAGTGATTTTCAAACTTCTCCGATTTAGTGTTTTAGAGTCACCATTCTAGTCTGAACAGCAGGTTCTAGCAACAGGTCTGCGTTTTTAAAGGAAAATGAAATAGTGTGGATGTTGCCTGAGAGACACAGACAAGGTAGACGAACTAACATATTATAGGTTTTGGTCTATTCATGGAATTTGTTGTCTAAAATCGCCACCCTATCTTGTAAGACTTTTGTATATTTTGTGTAGGCTACATTCTGTCGTAACAGTGCCATTAACAAGGTAAACTATTTCAGTACACCTTTTCCTGTAAAGGTGATGTAGCCGCTACGAACGGTATTAAAACGTTCATTGTGCATGTGTGTTTGCAGGCCCAAACCTCTGCAGGAGATTCCTCCCTTCCTGTGTCCCGACCGCAACAAGGTCAACTTCATCCCTAACAGCGGCTCTGCCTTCTGCCTCGTCAGTATCCTAAAGCCCTTACTCCCCGCCCCAGACCTCAACTTTCGCCCCGGGGTGGGCCTCCGAAGCCTGTCCCCGTCCCTCGTGCCTCTGTCCACCCAGCCCTGCCTCCTGGAAGAGCCTGAGAGCTTCTGACACCCCACGAGGGCTTCAAGTCGCCACAGCCCCCACGAAGGAAACCCCCTCCTCCCCAACTAAATCAGAAAACATGTGAAACTAGGAAACAACCCTTCTGCTCCAAAAAAAAAAATGCCTTCAGCATGCCAGCTAAGCTCTCTCTGATGTCCTTATCTTGTTGAAAAAGCGCTTCCCACTGCCTCTCCTCCTCAGACGACTACAACGAGAGTCCTGCAGCCCTGTGCCAGGGTTTGCGGCCAACATTTCATCGCTTTCTTCTACCTTTAGTGCTGGTTACGTTCCTGTTAGTGGGGGAAAAGGGCGAAAAAGGACAACTCTTTATTTCATCGTATTATACCATGGCGCCTTTCCACGGACATATCTCTTTTTCTATCTGTAGTTATTTCTCTTTATATGAAATATGCCTTCCATTACAAAAAAAAAAAAAGGCGACCAAGAGTTTGACCACGGAGGCTAATTTTGGTGCTGCCAGATTTATCGTAGCAAAACTTGAACGGTCGCGACAAGGAGAAGTTAAAATGTGCCTGATATCTTAGACCGCTCAGTTTCGCTAAACCAGCGTAGTGCTCTGATCATGTTTGTTTCTTTAGCATGACACACGTGATGTTTGCACTATGATGGCCATAGATACACGCAGAAAGGCAGGTGGTATATTAATTGTGAACTAAATCCAGACATCTGTTTTGTACTTCTGTCAGCCATTTACATTTAAAGCTGACTGTAACCAGTACAGGCCGATGCCTTTGTTACACTAACTGGTAGCAGTGAACTGGTCCCCTGCCGGGCGGTGTGTATCTATGGGAAACACAGGCCAGGGCTATGATGTGTGCAGCGTGTTCCACCTGTGTCTGCTTGCCCTCCTTTCCCAAGCGCCAGCCTTTGCTCCAATTGTCCCTTTTACTCCACCGCCATCACAACTGCCCCAACCGCTCTGTTCCTACCTTTTCCACCTCTTTCTCTCCATTTTCTTTCCCTCACTGTCACTTGTCATGCTGATTTCCTTGAGTCTTTCTCAGCTAGTGTTGTTGTGAAATGTGTCCAAAAGGCCCTCGTCCTCACGGCGACAGGCTCCCTCTGGCTTGTAGGGCCCTGAGCATGGAGAGGTTGGTGAACACAAATACTACTGTAGTGGCAAAATATAAATCAGACAAAAAAATTAAAATAAAGATCAAACATTCTCAAAATCAAATGGCCACTGAGACACCTACGGAATGACTCTTAAGCAGGGAAAAAGAAGTCCATTGTCCAGGCAAGCATAGCGTTTATGTGGTTTATTTCCATTTCAAGCGAGCAAACAAACAAATGGTGTCTACAGCCTCTCTTGCCTTGGTAAAAACCATGAATCTTTTCCAGTCCCTACCTGTGCTAAATGTGACTACCCCTGTATGTAGATTCACCTGCCCAAGCTGCCCACTACCTACTAATTATTTTTTTAAATTAACTAAAATAATAATATTAACAGTTTAATCAAACAAATTCTTTAAGGCAAACAGCAATAAAATACATTAATATTTAATTATTAAATTAAATTACAGTAAAGGAGTAGCTGCAACAACTACACTGCGGACCATGAGGGCAGATGGATTTCTACAATACAGCTGCAACCAACCTACTGTTTTCAGCACTGAAAGTCTAACATAACAATTACAATTAAGTCTCCACATCAGTCCACATTGCTTAAGTGCAAACCTTAAAGACCCCGAAACTCTGGTTTCAAATCAAAGTATTTTTATCTAACTCTAAAGCTGCATTAATTAATGAATGACTACATGCAATCACTGGACTGCAGCTCCCCTTAGCTCTACGGAGCTTTTCAGCTTCTTTGTTTTGGTTTTACAGCACACAACTTTTGGTTTTAGTTCACTCTCACGTCCAGCCACAGCTGGCAGGCAGTCTGTGTCCTTGAACCAACCCCTAATATTCACACAACAGTTGTGGATGGAAACAGGCATTAATTTGTACTTCATTTAAATACATGTTTTTATTCATTTAATATTTTAAAAGCGCTACATTTGAAGGCAAACTTGACCAGTGCTGTGTCTACATGTTGTTTCCACTGCCCCTCAGTGGTCAAAATAATGAATTACTGCAGGTTATGACAATATATGAAAGTTCTCCTTTGAACTAAGCTCAAAATTAAACATAAATATTAACGAAACACACTTTAAACACCACCTGATTAAAACTAACAACACATGTGGATGTCTGATGAGGAGCTGTCGTAGTTTGTTGGTTGAAGACCTCTCCGTGCCCGGGCCCTCTTCCTGTATATGTCATTACTACTTGACTGTGCCTGCTACGGTGGGATAGGAATGTACTGGATATGTAAATATAGAGGCACACTGTGTTTGTATTATCGGCTGACAAAGATATGTAAATGAATGAGTCAACAATTGTACCCTATATCCCTCCCCCCTGCCTCCTCCTGCATTTTCTCCGCTGAGTACTGTGAATTACTACACGTCTCATTATTGTGAATAATAATGTATTTATTTATCGGGAGTATAATTGGGTCTGCAGAGAATTTTAAATCAAGAATAGATTGCATCGTCCATCTCAGGTTGTAGTGAATAGGACACACAAAAAAAAAAAATAACAAGAGATATACTAACTTCTCAGCGCACACTAACAAGTCTACACTACTATTAAGAGAGCAAACCAACAGCTGCTATTTATGTAGCCTCACACAGTGGAAATCCTGACTGATGTAAACCTGTAGCAGAGTAGAAGTAGAGAGAGAAGTGTGGATGTCACCTGATTTGGCACGAGTAATGTTTCTTCAATGAAATTAGATGAGTTCTGATCCAAATGAGATATCCACTTGCTGAAAAACAATCACACCTACAAGCGACATGTTCTTGGTCGTTGTTTTTTTTTTTTAGACATCTGTTTACAAAGAGAAGTAGTCTGAAAGAGCAGATTCATACATGTGGAAATACAGATTTATTTCAGATACCAATCTTTGTTTTTCTTCTTCTTCAAGTGGATATGAATAAACAGCATTTTTGGATAGGCTCAACGTAAGAAATACTCGACAAGGATTCTTTGTTTGCTTGTCCAGTTTATTGGAAACAGAACTGCCAAGTTTTCATCTGTTAAACCCCTTGAGTGAAATAAAAAGGCATAGTTGAATTAAATAAAGCATTTGTGATTGACTTGAGAAATACATTCTTTTTTTTTTTTTTTTAAGTGTGTAAATCAAGAGTAAACAGTATAATACATGATGTAGTTTCCCCTTGTGACCACTCCGCTTGGAAAGGAGGATAAGAGTTCCTTCCATGTGTCACATTAGAAACAAGAAGAAAAAAATAAAATGACATGCTGTGTAGTAGAAAAAAACAAATAGCAGAGATACTAATGTGCAGTTTTTATAAAAAAGTGTTTTTCTTCAGACATGATGACTTCCTCCCATGATGCACTCTGATCACATTTGTGCCACTTACACAGGCACACAAGTGTCATAACTGAGGATTTGGTTTCAGTTGGTGCACGTCAACAACTCAGGTGTGTTATCCAGAACGTACATTTTTAGAAACTCTACATCCTCGTTTTGCAGCTGTTCACTAAACCAACATGTAAACATTCAAAAATGTCAGTCTTGGTAGTTCAGTGGAAATTAAATCCACAGCAGATTAAGTTAGAAATACATTTTACGACATGGTAACAGTTTTCCAGTGTTGATTATTTCCCCATAAAACAATAATATATTTCCAAAATCTGTGAATTCTCAAAATACACAACACAGAGCTAAAAATAGACAGTATTATACAGTGTTATATTTTTCAGTGTACAGCACAACAAAAACATTTGATTTTGCAAACAGCGATATCATCTGAAAATAAATACATTTTTATGCAGCTTAGGTGCCATTATTTGCAGATTTTTAATAACCCACCCGCCCAAAAATAAGCAAATTCATGTGTCCTACTTTAAAACTTCAAAATAAAAGTTTTTCTTGGCCTTGGACTTGTAATTGTGAAATTCAAACGACAGACTGGACTGAGGAGGATTTCAAACGCATTCTATATTTACCCACACTAAATTCAGAGCGAGTAGAATCTGGGCTGAAGGTGAGAGGATAAACATGAAGTTTTAACAAAATATATTTCCCCACTGGGCCTGTGAACTCCAGTTCAGTCAAAACGACACCATCAGTCCTCTCCAGAGACGGTTCACAGTTCACTTTTAGACCATTAGACTGAGACTAACAGAAAACGGAGAATTTCAATCAACAAGAGAGTCACATTTATCAAACTGGTGGAGTCTTAAAAGATCCAGAGTTTGGTCCGCATCACAAAGCAAGTAAGCTTGGGTTACCCGGCTTCACCGAGCCAAATGTCAGCGATCCTGGATAACTGGTATCCTGAAGCTGTTCACCAGTTGCCTCTATTAACCCTGGGTTTTCACTATCAAGCTACAAGCACATTCCAGAGGTGAAGTTCTTAATTGCAATGAACATCAGAACAATGAGTGCAGCACTTAAATGACATGAGATTAGGTGGTGATACCCCAGGTAATAAAATCACACATCTAGATAAGATACTTTAGGAATAAATTCTAAATAATAAAAGCATTATTATCCCAAGATAATCCATTTACTTTGCATAGTGACATTTTGGTGTGTAAGGGCTTTTCCTGCTGCCAAAGCAGAGCGGAAAGATGCCCATGGTCCAAGCGAAAAACTCGCCCACTTTGGTCCAGACTCAAATATTTCAACAATGCATGGATCCACCATGACATGTGGTTCAGACGTTCATCTCAGGATGAAATGTGATAACTGTTCTTCGTGTTTAGTGGTTATTAGCAAATGTCAGCATGCCAACATGCTACATTTAGAGAGTTAGTTGATAACTGATGTTAACATTTAGCTCAAGTACAGCCCAAAAGAGCTTTTACCATGTTTTATAATAAAAACTGACATAACAAATTAATTACAATGATTTCCTCGTTGAGTCTAAAAAGATTTAACACTCAAAATGTTATCCTGAGCTGTAGAACTAAAATCTCTGTTGTTCCTTATTACTTTTATCTGAACTCAGTACTTATGTGCATGACAGGATTCTCTATGAACGATTAATATTTCTCCAGTGAACTCAGTGGCCACAAATCAAGCTGTTTTTAATCCATTCCTCTTTACTAAACCCGCTCCAGTTTATGAGGCTTTTAGGAAACGGCCAAGATTAGTTGTCCAGCATAGGTTAACATGGCGATCCACCACTCCAGCTAAAAGTGAGTCAGCATTGTGAAACCAGAAAACCTGTGTAAAGTCCAAAGATAGCTGGATAACCCACTAATCTTGCTTTTTGATACAGACAACTGCTGCTGCTGTTTGTGTGTGCAAATACAGGCTCAGTGACTCAGTCTTATCTCATACATACAACACTATGTCCAACATATATATATATATATACACACACACACACTCTCTCTCTCTCTCTCTCCATTCATATGTGACAACTGGGATGTATGACTCGATTATTTTGACTGATATTGCAACTGCGATATGATTTGCGATACTGAAGAAAATTATAATTTTTACATCATTATTGTCATTTTCATTGGAAAACATGTTTAAATGATTATGGTGCAATTTTTGAAGGGACCTGTAGCAAACAAATAAGTAAGTCTGTAGAACATGATATTTAGACCTTTAACAAAGATTGCGCCTCCTGCGATTTGAAGATTTCTATTAATTGTTCAGTCCAAGTGAAAATCATGTGCTACAATGTATAAAACAACATTAAGTAGTAAATAGACACTAAGCACTCAATTTATTTTACACCCTGGGTCCCTTGTGATGTGTACACACAGCAAACTGACACACACCCAAACAACGCAAACATGAACAGCACACAGGGAAAAACATGCGACGGCGTCCAAAATAAACCCGTAACTCAAACATTCTCTCCGCTTAACAGAAGCTGGAACAACTAATAGCGAAAGGTAACACAAACCCCATGAGGTCTGCTGTGTGCATACGATTCAGTGGCTTCACGTGTAGTGTTAACAGTCATTTATAAAGTTGCAGCTGAGGAGAGCGTTTAACCGTTATCTGGACTGAAAGTGTAAAATAACATAACCAGTGTAACACAATGAGTGTGTTTGCATGTGTGGATATGTAGACACCTCTCCTGCTAACAGAAATACAGGCGCACGTGTGTGCATCAAGGTGTGTTTTTCACTGTTAATGTGTGTTCTTCTTCACACACACCTTTAGGCGTTGAGCAGCTCGTCTGCGGAGCGTCCGATGGCGTCGGGGTTGGAGAGGGGGTCCAGGTCTGCGAACAGGTTGAACCAGGCAGACATGTCTTTGGATCCACTTGGAGTTGCTGCATACACACCCACAAGAAAGTTTAGATTTATGTAAAAGTGTGTCCACATAACTAGCTTTCTCAGAGCATTTAACCACACTGACCTCTTATCCTAACAGACATAAAGACATTTTGATTTTTCATAGTAAGAAAGTCACTAATGACATTAACAATGGCTTGTTCAATCCCAGTAAGTGACAGTGAATAGTTTGTAGTTTATAGTATGGTTTGTCCACCAAAGAGCACTGAAAAGGTTGTTTTTACACTGTTAAATGCATCTTGGTTGCCATTTAACAAGACAAAACATAATGTTATCTGAGTCCCAAATATCAATATTGTCCTTAAAATATAAGTTATAACAGCAACAATATAACAGTATAACTGTATTACAGTATATTGTAATAGTACTGCTCTCAAATTAGGACTGGGCAATAAAACAATGATAATTATCACAATATAATTTTCTTCAATAACAATAAAACCAATGTTTCAATAAATGTTTAATTCATTTGAATCATCAACAAATTAGCACTTAATGTGTCAATTAAGATATTTATTTAGATGGAGAAAGGGACTGAAAAAAGATTTCATCATAATTGTTTTGAATGTTCTGCCTCAGATTTGTGAAGTGATCCAATGTTTGGCATCAAGTGTTTGTTCATGGTTTCTTCAACTTTCACTCAGGAGCAAAAATCAGCCTTTAAAATTTGAAAGAAGTAATGATTTGACATTTATTGTGATAATTATCAATCACTTTAGGACCATATCTGGCTAAATGTGGAGTTGGATTACTAAGTGGGCCCCAGGGGCCCCCCATACAGCCCGCTGTTTATTTATTACATGGCAACTGGTTTGTGGTAATTAGAATAATTGTGACTTTCTCTGGGAATATGTACAACTCAAGCACAGTATCGGCTAACATGGGATTTAACATGGTCTTGTTGTGTCAAAATCTATTTTTAAGACCTACATTCATTTGGATTTAATCAAATTACCACACAACAAAGCTGGGGCTGGGAAATATTCCAGGGATAATGTACACAACAAGTTTACCACAGTGTTTTATAGCCTGGTACTACGACCACCTCCACCAACACAATTTATATAGACTTAACTAAAACTGATCATGAGAAGAGATTGGTTTACCATTTCAGTTAACAATTTCCTGGGATAATCCCTTCACACTGAACATAGATAGTGAGGGACAAGGGGATTAATGGGCATTTTTGCAAAAAACACAAGTACAGACAAGAACGCAGATTAAGAAAAAAGTTACCATGAGCTGCAGAACTTGGAGCCAGCTGAGCTGACTGGTTCTGACCAGGAGGAGGCTGCAGGGGCGGAGCTTGGAACATGGGTGGGGTTGACCAGCCTAAAAGACAAAGCATGTCAAGATGAGTAAAGAAAGACCCTGTTATTTATTATAATGTTTCTATATTACAAAGAGTGATCAGTCAGTGTGCTACAGTGAGCGCCTCCCTCCAGCATAGAGCAGTGTGGCTCACCTGTAGAGCTCAGACTGTGATCCAGCAGCTGGGAGGGCAGGAAGCCTGTGGGGCTGGGCGGGTTTGAGGGTGGACGTGCCGCTGGGCCACTACTTGCTGCCCCTGTGCTCGATGGAGGGACGCTGGGAGGGTCAAAAAGCCCGAAAGCATCCTGCCACTCTCTGCTGAACTCGTCGCTGGCCCCCGGGCCCGGGCTGAGAAGGTCTTTGAGGAAAGCCATGTCGCCCCGTTCGCCATCTTCCTCCTCCAGTCCCGTCTCAGCCGGGTGGGGTGAACCATCTGAGAGCAGACACCCATCTAGAGGGAAGAGAGAAAGACAGGAGGGTGGCTTTATAAGACCTGAAGCAAATACCTCACAGTTGATTCTGAAAGGGCCAGATGTGCCTCCGCACCAGTTAGAGGCAGACGAGGATCTAAGCAGAGATGCAGATAGTTACAAAGCCAAAAGGAAAAAAGAGGGATGAAATTACAAATTTAAACCCGCAACTTGCTACTGAGGGTTACAACTCGCTAAAGTTAAGACTTGTCTATTAAGAACATCCTGTATTCTCCATATCGGAAAGCTACTTTTAAATTGCACATAAAGAACACAATTTTGTGTCTGTCTGAAATGTGTTGGAAGAGAAAAGTGACATGTCTTTTCATCTGATCACACAGCAATATGACTTTGTAACTTAGACTACCTTTTAAATTTTGCTGAAATTTTATGGAAGGCATTTGTCGGGAAGAAGGCTCTTTAAGCTCCCAGCCTCTAGACTGGTGGAAAATGTGCAGTGGCATTAAAGTTAAAGAATAAACCCTTTTTCACAGCAGACCTGTGAGACTCAGGTGCAACTAATGACATCAACAGCTGCAAAGCACTGCAGCAATTGCAGGATCGGAGCCGTTGTTAGCATTGTTACTTCCACCTGTGCTTCACCTGCCGTGAGGGGAGTGAATTTCATTACAGAAGAATAAAGAAACAATTGTTCTGATACTGGAGGCCATCAAGATTCTGGTTAACAAGAGTTATTCAGAATGACATCTTAAGTACATGATGGGCCTACTTTTTCTGACAGGGAAATCAGTTAAATCCTACATATCATGAAGCCTATTTTGCTCTCAAATTCATTGTCAATATAGTGCCAGTCTTTTGTCATTTGTCTGTCAAAACTGGCAAAGTTTAACTGGAGAAGAAATATTTATGTCACTTGGGCTCCACTCACAACATACATAGGATAATAATTATGTTTGTTATTTTACGGCTTATTCTATATTGACTTATCTTCCCTTTGTAATATATTGTATTTGTAGTGGCCTGTATATTTGGACCATAGGAACTGTATTTCCCGCATATACTTGCATGACAAATGCACAGGTGATTTTAAGCTGTGGGATTTCCCCTTAGCTAAACATTTGCTCTGATGAAAGTCTAGAGGAAGAACACTTGGCTTTGACAGCAAGTTTTCTTTTCTCTGTATAAATGTGTTGATCTTCTCAAAAGGACAGTTGTCCTTCAACCTGCCTGTTATGCCTTCAAACAAATAACACAGAACTGATGGTTTTCCCATGGTCAGAAATAACCTGGGTGCTACACATTGTACACAATTACAGGGGAAACGAAATGTTTAAGCGACTTTAAAAAATGGATTTACTTAACTCTTCCAGCAAAATAGCCTCTTTCTGCAATTACATATAAATTGGATTAAATGTGCAAAAGTTCCTAATTTCCACACACCATATACATATTCACATAGTTAATCAAGAGGACACTCCTTCAGGGATGTTTGTCCAGTCCTTGATTACAAACAATTACTGTACAGACAGAAAATGTTGAACTATTCCTTTATGCAATGGGTTTTACATCCAGCTGCCCTAATAGCATGGTAAATGGTACGTAAAGGCCCAGAATATCACAAAAGAGAAGCTGATGTTTGACTGTTCATCCTACATAACTACATTGCAACAGCCAGGCAGACTGAATCCAGATCCAATGTGCAAAAGGAAGCAGAGTTGAACTCCAGGAGAGGTGGATTTGTGCCACATTCAAGCAAAGATGGGAAAGTGGAGAAGGCAGTTAGAGATAAATCACAGGTAGAAGAAAGAGGAGACAGCCAGCCAGTTTACCCGTGGCAGGCAGCTGTGAGAGGTTGGACTGGAGGCTTCCAAAGCCCCAGGACACATTCGGGTCGCCACCCTGAAGAGGAGGCAGGAGCTGAGGCTGGAGAGGGATGTTTGTCGAGGCTGGGAGCGGTGACTGTGGCCGATCACCGGCCATGAGCATCAGGTCGTCATCAGAGCACGCTGACAGTCCTCTGAGGCTGTGCAGGGTTCGAGTGGGTATGGTTGTGTTTTGGTGCACTGAGAGCAAAGGATTATAAAGCCAACAGGCGTCCGGTCCACAGTCAGCAACAGCAAGTCCAATGCACACATCTGTACTGTACACACAAGTCTTGGCTATAGAAAAAAAAACAACAATAGTCTCTGTAGGGGTTCACACACAGAAAAACTCACCGCTGTCACTGGTCTGCCTCTGTCCATCACTGCTGTGGGCGGGGTCTGGAGAGGAGGGCACATCAAAAACAGTAGAGTAACACTGACATTAAAGCTAATATACAGCCCAAATACCACAAGCACTGACACCCTTAGTGTAATTAAGTGTATTTATATTCTACATAAATGGCTAAACACACAAGGAGACACATCAATTAAATTTTTGCCTGACAGCAGAAAATAAACTTTTAACTTGATTTCAGTGTATGTTTCTAAATAAAGCCGTGAAAGTAGTCTTACCTCACTCTACTAAATGCTCTTTTAATTATGCTGCTCAATTATAATGCTGCTTGGTGAAGTTTGATATGCCCAATCAAGCCCAACTTGATTTGTGTTTCACACAAATTGCAATGAATGAACAAGTAACATTGATGTGAACAGACAGAAAGTTTCATTTTGAGGAAAACCATTTCTTGAAAGTGCTTTGCTAGCTTGCTTTTATGCATCTTTTCCTGTCTGTTAATCCCTGAAAAACTATGTTTCAGCCTACAGGGGGCAGCACATACCTGTGTCAGAGGCACTTCCTGATGGCTTGTCCTCATCCAAGGACACCAGACTGAGGAAGGAGGGAGGGAGGAGCGGAAAAAAATGAAAAAGTGCCTTATCTAGCTGGTGAGACACAGTTTTGCTATTTTTAGCGATGCAGGAGCCTCTACTTTATTTGGAGCTGCTGTTAAAAAACTGCAGTGTCAGGTTGACTATTCTAAAGCCAAGAACTACCACACATACACACACTTACTTGTGAGTAAACACGGGCATGACATTGGCCTCATGTTTGATGAAGACATAGCTGAGGTGGTTGTATGCAAACATACAAACAAAGGACAGAGCAGAAAGCGAGGTGAAAATGTGTGTGTGTGTGTGTGTGTTAATGATGACAGGGCAGAGAGCCGAGAGTAGTGGCATGAAAACAGAGCCAGATAGTATGATAGACTTTTTGTGTATGTGAACACACATCAGGCCACATTTGATTCATTATTGATAGAAGATTTTTCAGGTAACCTAAAACAATTTTCTTCTTTCACCTGTCTGTGTTGCTCTGTAGAGCCTTCTCCTTCTTATCTTCTTGTTCCTGTGTGTCTGTTATTTGCTCCAGCGGGTCTCGCAGGTCCTGTAGGAGGGAAGTATACAGTTAAATGTAATATTAAGGCACATGTATTAATAGATAAAACAGGTGAAAGAAGTTGGACCTCTTGTTGTTGCTTTCCGCCTGGGATTGACCATTTGTTTCTCTTAAACTGACAGAGCAGTCTCACAGGTACTCAACTGAAAAGTCTGTCTGATTTATATAACAAACAGTTGTTAAAGAAAACAGAATCCATCCCCATTCACCTAGAGTTTCAGACCCTGTTTCCAAGACCAACTAGCCAAAACGAACAGGTACAAACACTCGACTATTTTATTTCTTACTCCAATAGTAAAAGGTAATATCACCACCACCCGACCACGGTGGCAAATATTGCCTTTAACTTAGTTGTACTAAAACCTAGAGTGCACTTATGTACTGTGTTTTTACTTCTCCATTTGATATCTGTGTGTTCTTACTGTTTTATCCAGCTGCAAAACAAATTACAAAGCTTGACTTTGGTACCTTCAGTGTGGTGAACTGGTATGGTACATGTCCTTGGAAGGCCTCGTGGATTCCCGACATGGCGTGGGCCGTCTTCTCCCAGAACTGCAACAGAGTGGTCTGCCGTGACAGGAACAAAAGAAATGTTAAAGAAATGACACAGACCGGATAGACAAACAAGCAGGTAGACAGATCAAGGTACATGCTACATCATGTGCATTAACATTGGCTAATAGAGACACAATATTTATATTAATATTTGGTATAGAGACAAACATACCTGGTAGGTACAGAGGGAGTGGGAGAGCATGTTGCAGCGGCTCGCTCCCAGCATGTCAACCTTCTGACACACATCGTTCTTCAGCTTCTCAAACTGGCTCTTTGTCCCTCTGACCTGGGCTTGGACCTAACAACAGAGACAATGAAAAACATACACACATACTTGATCCCTTGACACACGCAAAACAAGCGTCCTCCTACCTTGCGAAACTTTTCCAGCTGTTTGTAGGTGTCTGGGTCCAGCTCTTGGGAGACGTCTTTCATCCAGAGCAGAGCTCCTCTGTACTCTGTGCGGGCCTTCTCCATACGACTGACTGTCAGTAGAGTGTCGGTGATGGCGCGCCGCCTGAACGTCTCCACCTCCTGGTACAAGCGGTGCAGTGGCGGGCAAAGTGCCATCCTGTGGAAAAAGCAACGTTGCAGTAGGAGGATTTTGGGAAATAAAATCAGAACATCTTAATATTTCTCAAAATTAAAAAAGCATGCACTGCACAGTCATCCCTTCAACGCATAAGCATCGGTCTCATTATTTTCTGCCGCTGACCTCTGCTTGGCGGAGGTGCACAGGGCCTTGCTGGTGGCGTCCATCATGTTGCCAGCCTTTGTGCGATCGTGTTCAGCTTGGAAGCGTAGGAACAGGCCGAGCTCATTCTCCTCCTGAGACAAGCCTAGGTGAAAGGGCTCAAGATTTAAGTATACATGAAGGAGAACATGGAAAAATAAATAAGCAATTCACTTTTGAGACTAGTGAGTGAGTGAGTGAGTGATGTAGTTTCACAGTTCATTCCTCATACCATGAATGTGGTGGTAAGGATACCAGGGCGCCGTTTCAAATGAAGGCCAAGATGATCGTAAAATCCCTCTCACCAACTATCTTAGCCTCATATGATGCTTTTGGGAAACGCTTCTTAAGGTTAAGAGAGGGGATGTCTCAAAAACATCATGTTTCTTTGATGTTTTTATTGTGTTCATTTAATTTCATCTTTAAAGTCCTTAACTTTATCATGACCGCTGATGTGCTCTGTTCAGTCATGTTTTGAGTGATGTTTAAATTAGAAAACAAGAAAATAAACTAATACACGCACCCACAAAATAAATAAATTAACCGTGTGCTGCGATTGACAGTTTGTGACAACTATTTAGAAAGCAGAGTCGTGGAAACAGAGAGACAAAAGTAATGGATAAATAGTGAAAAAGTGGTAATTGCCTACTGAAAAAATGAAAAGAAAAATTCCAATATGTCTTTGTCTTGGATAAAAAAAAAGAAAAGTCCCACTTTTGTATAATAAACTGTATTATGTGTCTTGTGTAATATCCAGTTTATACTCATGACATGACAACACATTTAAAGCATGAAAGATGATGTGGCTAAAGGTAGCACATCAGACCAAACAGCTTGTGCCCCACTGGTTTAAAGTAAAGGATCTTTATCTACATCCTTATATATTAATCTCTTGTGGCTGAAATGCCACAATTCTGATCTTCTGTTTTTTCAGTTTCCACATCTTCTCTTTTCAGTTTGTGCTGATAGTCATTTCCTTATTTTGGTCTCTTACAAAAATTATGACAGAACCTCATCCACAGTTAAATCTGTACATAAAAGGACAGTAACCGCTGAATTTGAGGTTTAATACATGTTGAACAGAGAATAATAAGAATCTTAATCCTAGGAAAAGGACATAGGGCAAACCTTGCCGCCAAGTATGTGTCCTTGTGCCATAACCTGAGGGACAGCGAGAGACTCAGTGAAGTGTTTATTGTATGGCATATTAAATCTTGTTTGTAGTTAATGTTCTCTCTGTGTTACAGAGAGAGGGTAAATTGTTCAAAGCTCACTTCCACCCAGTAACAAAAGTGAAATGTAATGAAGAGTAAATATATTATAAACCAAAGCAGCTGCTGAACAAACAGGTCTGAAATGAACACCTCTTGTTGTCAGTGCAGAGATATCATGTAATAGGTCTGGTGAAATGTGCTAGCTTGACTGTCACTCACGTGTGATCCTGTGCTGGTACTTCTCGATCACCTTCAGCAGCTCCGTGCACGTGGACTGAACCGAGCGGAAAAACTGCAGAGACAAACAAGCCCCATTAAAATACTTCACACAGAAAACGTGTTACTATGACAGTTTCATCCTCAAAACAAAACTGTTTTAAAGCAATATGCAGTGTTGAGATTTCTGCGGCATGATGTCTGTCCCTCTGCTTCAGTGACGCTGCACTCCAACCTCTAAATCTGTAAACAACATATTTTTCTGTCTCTTGCTTTCTGTCTGGCAGTCGGCCGGCTACTTCCATCTGGTGGACAACAGTGACTGAAAGATGAGCGTGTGTCGCAGCAAAACAGATTTCAAGGCCACTCCAGTGCTGCTCCCAGATAGAAAGCTATGACCGAAGGATGAAGGGGTCACCTCGACTTTTAGAGCCTGCTAGAGATGACAGTATGGCGCATTATGCTCGTGAAGAGTGTGTGTGTTGTGAGGACAGATCATAGAATCAAGTCGGGTCATCAGGAAGAATCTGCATTAGACACTTTTTTCCACAGCAGACATTTTGACTTAGTAGTAGGAAAAGCACAGGTGTTATTTATAACATTAACCATGACTACACACAGTGTGACAGCCTGGCAACAAAGCCAGGACTAGTGATATTTAGAGAGCAGAATCAGAATCAATTGTACATTTTCACATACGAGGAATTTGCCTTGGTATAAATTGGTGCTTACAGTACACATGAACATAAATAGAAATATATAAAAAGGAGGAGATCGACAAAATGTACAAGTATACAAAAATTACAATAATACTATAATACAGTGCAAGGGCTAAAGCAATGTCATGTATAATTCCATGCAGCGTACAATGTAATGTACATGTTATCTTGCCTGCCTGGAACTTGCTGCTTTAGATGGAAGCTATATTAATGAATGAAATGGAAACAGAGCATTACTGGTGTTTAATGGTGCTTTCCAAAAGACCAAAAGCGAAGTGAGCGTTGTGGGCGGCGCGTTTAAATTGAGGAGAGTGTTGGTCAGAAGTGACGTCATTCAGCTGCATTATTCTCTATAGTATAACAAAATATATTTAATTAGTTTTAGATTAGATCTGCTGTCATTGAGGATGATTATATCGGCCTCCTGAGTGCAGGTAATGGCTGATACCGATTATCCCAAAATGTTAGATCTCAGCCTAATGGCTACCCTATTACTAGCCAGGACCCTGAAACTGAAGCAGCTATGTGGAATTCAGCCATCATTCATTTTATTTTCTTTTTTTTTTTTTTTTTTTTACACCTGTGCTTTTTTGTACTGTTGCACGTCAAAATTATAAATGTCTATATTCTAGTCAGTATAGAGTTACAGGAAATAGTCAGACACTGTTACATGATACCAAAACTTGCAACAAAACTATTAGTGCCCTCAGTAATGATGTCATATCAGCGTAGACAAACCCTTACATCCCTATTTTTAATCTTTTCACCTGATGGTCTTCTGAACCAGGGACAACTACATTTTCACTTCACAAGAACCTCTGAGCATTAGGGGAACCTTCCACTTTACGTCTCTGACAAAACTTGATTGTAGCCGGTAAATATCTCCTCTAACAGCCACTGAGAATGTGACTACAAAAGATCCTCTTGTTCAACAAACAATGGGCAGCTAACATTGTTCATATTTCCAGTTGTTTGCTCCTCTGCCCACATAAAGCTCTCGTATGCCTTGTGTGATTGTTAGCGTCCTGCTAGCTTAGCTTAGCTTAGCTAGAACACATTAAGCTCCCCAAACATCTTGATCGCCCCCGGTTGGCTTTCCGCAGTATAGGTCATAAACCCCGTTCCCTCCGTGTTAGCGGATAGGACACTGGCCAAACTAAACTAACTGCTAGTTTCTCCAACATTACCTACCCCAGCTTTAAGCCTTAACCTTAATATTAAACCATGACTGCAGTTTTAACTTAAACTTCAGATCCAATGACTCCTATGGCCATTTATTTATACAGGGTACAGCAGCTAGTTTTGACTAAGCCACAGGTTTAAACCACAGCAGTAGGGTTAAAAGAGTACCCCATCGATTTTGCATTGCACCACTATAACAATCAGTCAAAATGGATGGATCACAATCGATGCAGCAGTGTCAAAAACTGGCACCTACTACACCCACAAACCCGTCTTAAGCCTTACACCGCCGCTAAGCTGATGACACAGCAACAGCCCCCATCAAACTTTATTCAGTGGAAAAAAAGAAGAATAGTGCTGCCTGCTTCTTTGCCCTGCACCCAGACTTAAGAGGCTGCGAGAGTGCAGAGGGAGGAGGTGACCTGAACATGTGCAGTTACTGATTAACTGTATAATAAACAGTCAGTCTAGTCTGGCTCAGCAGTGGCCGCACACCTGTCAGTGTCAGAGCTGTGCACAGGTCAGCGCTCCTGCACAGCACGACTCGGCTTTTAATGTTTATTTGTGAGATGAGCAATACTGGCCGATCCATCAACATCACGGTTATGGAAAGGCAACTGGTCTGTCTGAGTCACAGCAATATGGGCAGGGGGGGAAAACAGAGACAGGCGGAATGAAACATCCACGTCTGCGTTTGGGCGGTACATGCACACATCGCTACTTTAAGTTTTGTCCCTCTAATTGAGATTTTCCTGTGTCATTGTCAAAGTTTCCACCATTATATAGACAAAGAAAAAGACACGATTAAAAGAGAAGGATATAATCAAATAATGATTCAATACTGGATGAAATAAACATTTGTTCTTGTGCTTGAAAAATATGTAACAGATATTGCCAAAATCAGATCTGATGTTTCATTCAAGTAGCTCAGAGGGCAAAAGCAGCTGAGATGAAATCTGAACATGCACTGAGCCAATGTCGTGATAATAACCCGATAAAATTTGGTTAGCTGTGAGGCCGCTGTCCAGGATCTGCTCCAAATCTAATCCTCCCTGGTGGTTTTAGTGCTCTGCTGGTCCGCAGATGGCTCAAAGTTAAGATGAAATTTGTAGACAGATCTGCTCTTCCAAAATCTGTTCTTTGTAAAGTGTGGGCTCTTTTTCTTCTGCCTTGCCATTCATCCATCGACACTTTCCACTTCTATCCTGACTTTCTGTCTTAGCCGAGGACGAATGGAGGGACAATGAGGACAGAAGATCTTGTTCCTGAGCAAACAAAAGCCTCACAGTGCGTCTCTAGCAGCTCTGAAACTCTACCGTGCCCCCCCCCTCTCACAGGGCCGGACAGTCTGGCACAGCTAAATGCCAGCCAGTTTTAAGCCTATCCAAGCTGTCTGCTCTCATTCGTGAGAAATGACTAAGAGGCAGAGGGACAAACCGTACCCTGTTGACATCATTTTCACAGCTGTGATGTGGTGCGAGCCATCTCAGTTATAATTAGTGGTTAAATCTAGACAGCAAGAAAAGATCTGACAATGGACGCCTTGCGCCAACACACTGTTGATAAAAAATAAAACTCTCTTTGTATTCATTCTACAGCCACATAATCCTTTACAGAGACACTCACATCTGGTAAACAATATCTACTTGTTATAGTTTACAACAGTGGAAAAAACAGCAGTTACAAGGTGTTACAGGTATGAATGTGTGATGAGATATGATGTTTTCACTGAGTGAGCTAATCAAACTAAGAGTCCATGTTTCTAATGGCTGCACCATACAATCAAATGGAAATATTCTATATATCTTGTGCATCATTTGAGACACATTTTGGCAACCCCACAAGAATATAAAATAAAATTCCATGGGTTTCTACAAAATTTGACTGCAGAGCAGGGGTTTGTACTGACTTAAGCACCAATGGATCCCTGACTTCAACCTCAGAAAGTACCCATTATTAAAACTCCGTCTGTGGTTGTTTTGTTGTTAGCAGCTCCACCAAAGAGTCATTTCAAATTATCAAACATTTCACAAAAGAGCAAAGATTGGATAAAAGCTCATAAAGTGATTTTACATGTGTGTATCAGACCTTAGTTTTGTCTTCTTTCCTCTCCCTTTAATCATCTCATGACACCTCAGATTTTCCTTTGGGGGGCCCCGACCACTTGGTTTGAGAACCACTGAACTAAACCTCCTAAATGTATATAAAAGTAGTTCAAACTAGCTCCACCTCGAGCAACTACAACAGTAAAATACTCCTTACATATCGAAGCATCAGTACTAACAATTTAATAACGTTGTACAGAATAATATATCAGTCACAGGGGACATTTTACTGCACACTGAGAATTTTTACTTTTGATATTTCAAGTACATTTTGCTGATAATACTTCTGTCCTTTGAATGCAGGACTTTATTTTTACATTATTTCATGGTGCTTTTGTTGAAGTAATAGATCTGAGTATTTGATTATAACAGGCCAACAGTATGGCAGGCCTTGCAGATGTAGCAGGGACAATGTGAGCCACAATTTGTCTCTTTCTGAATGAAATTTGACTGACAATCTCCCACAAAGTTTGGTACACAAGTGCTAGGTTAGAGGATGGGATATGCTTTTCCATCACAAGATGCACAGTGAGTCACACAAGAAATAAGGATCTATGTGAAGCATTTAGCACCATTATTAGTTTAATGCTGTGCTTTCAACTGAGGCAGTGGTTTTAGCAGAAAATAATACTCCTGCAGTTATGAACGAGAGAGGAGAAACCCAACATGGTTCCATGGGAAAGACATAATGGGCACTGGTGATAGGAAGAACTCGGAGATGATGACACAATGGCAGAGGGAGTCTTTACAGGAAAACATCTTTGATTTAAAGAACATTTACATGACTCGTTTTCACCTGTCCAGTGGATTACAGTATGTTTGGTATTAAGTATTGGTGGAATAAGAGGTAAAGTAAAAACACAGCTTGTGTTGTTGCAGCTCCTGCTGAACGCTCCTACCTCAAGCTTGGCATCCAGATCAGCATCAGAGGCCACAACGTACTCGTCCTCCTTCTTGCCCGTGGCTTTGATGAGGACCTGTTTGGTCTTCCAGAACTTCTTCTGCATGCGAGCCATCACCGAGCTGTCCTCGCCGAGCAGAGCCCGGCCGCCGCTCAGCATGTCCCCTGCAAACCTGTGGCCACGGGCGACGGCTTATTTTACCTGACTGTACAGTTGTGCTTATAACAACAGTGTTTTACATTTATTCATTTAGCTGATGCTTTTATCCAAAGCGACTTACAATAGCTATGAATGTCAGAGGTCACACGCCTCTGTGGCAACTAGGGGTTAAGTGTCTTGCTCAGTGACACACCGGTGTCTCATAGTGGATTCGAACCACTAAAAGCATGTGTCTTATCCACTGCCCCACCACCACTCATCATCATAATATTACATTTTTTGAAAATGAGATGTACACATACCCATCCATCATTGAGTATCAGCCTTTTTTCTGATCTGAAAAACAGAGGAAGATAAGAATAAAAGCATGATGGCATAAAAGCATAAAGTAAAATGGTAACTGGTGTCAATTATTGCACACCTGGTTTCATATTTCCTTGTTTAGGGTCCAAGACTGCAGACTTTGTTAGCTTGATGACATGGAAACTGAATGACTGTCTAATGTAAGTGGGAGAGACAATGCTGGTCTCTGCATCCAACAATGAACGGAGTAACAGAAAAAAAAAATGAACTGCTGCGGTACAACCAAGGCAAAACAGATGACAGCTGTTCACCAGTGAAATGTAATCGACTTATGGGTCATCATAGAAAGTTATCTGTGGCTGAATCAAACCTTTTCGGTTGCTAAAGGCTAAAAACGCTAATCTAATATGGTTCTTGGAGCTGGGATCAGACACCTGCGACTTCAAGGAGTCAAGAGAGCTGAGAGCCAGCTGGCTGCTGTCGAGCAGGTGTTCAGTTACAAGACATGCTAACTTACCTTCATGACACGGGAGAAAAGAAAAAGCTAAGCCAAAGTGTAACTCTAACATTTATTACTACTTTGAATAAATGCACGACAAGGTATAAAAGTAACGTTAGAAGAAACATAACGTTAGTCGAGAAAACGCCAGTTGAAGAAGCTAGCAGCAGTTTAGCTAATAGCAGCCAACAGTAACGCCTTGTGAATATCCAGCTAGCTAAGCGACAAGGCGATTAAACAAGTCCGTTACTTAATGTTATGGTTATATAATGTATTACAGTCATTATGCCTTTACCTTGCTTGTAGTTTTGTTCAGCAGCCCGAGCATCTATGCAGCGCAGCTCGGCTAGCCTCCTCTCCCGATGGCCGTCATCATCTGAGTCAGAGAAACAGGATATGCAAAGTAGCTGCGCCGCCGTTTGGACACCAGGTGGGGGCGCTGCCGTTCACACCGAAGATCGTCTATTAAAACAGAAGACGGGGAGCCATTCTGCAAAAGTGGACTTCACATGTTCATTCATTTACCAGTTGACTATTTTTCTGAAAAACATTCAGTGTGTTGCAGGTGTCTAGATCAGAAGAAAACATGGATGATGATTCGATTACAACAGTGTGAATACTGCTGTCCTTTGTTTTTCTGAATTCAGGTTAATTCTTCTAGAGTTTAAGAAAGCAACATTATCCCTTTTTTTTTAATCTAACGTGGGACTGGTTATCCCACTACGATGCCGAAGTTAACTTCAGATTCGATAGGTAAGGGGAAAGTGAAGGGAAACTCAGGTGCAGATCAAAAATCACTGTGCCCAGAGCTATCAAATGTCATATAGAGGCAAAATGTTCTTTAAAACATAGTTTCTGATTTGTGAAACCTTTGTTTTATTTGTGAAAATGAAACAACAACAACACAACATATACAAACACCAACATATAAATCGCCCTGGTTTCATTTTCACAAATAAAATAAAGGTTTCACAAATATGTTGTTTCACAAATCTGAAAATATGTTTTAAGGAAACTTTAGCCTTTCTGTAATAATCTAGTCCAGATTTGACAGCTCTTGGCATTGTGGTTTTTATCTGGACCTGGTCTAATGTGGTCTCCATGTAAAACAACCCCAACAAGATATAAATCACCCTTTTTTTTCAATTTTCACAAATAAAATAAAGGTTTCCCAAATCTCAAAATGTGGTTTAAAGAAGGTTCAGCCTTTCTGTAATAATGTAGTCCAGCTATTGGCATAATGGTTTTTGATCTGGACCTGAGTTTATAATACAATAAGAACAACCAGAGTGATAGCTCTGAGTTTAACCTCCTCTCTGGTCAAACCAGTCTGAGAAGGAAAAAGTCCCACAAGACACATTTTTTCCTTTTGCCAGCCAAAAACACGAGGAAGTTGATTATGTACAACACTTGCAAATTGTAATTGCAAAATGTCAAATGTATCAGACCTTTACAAACAATAATAATTTGTTACTTTCCTAATACAACGGTTTAATTACTTCCACCATCAATAGTCTAATTAGCCAACCTGGAGGTAAGGAAAAAATAAAAAACACCAATGAAAATCTAATGCATTACTTTAATATGTTGAACTTTTTCATTATATCACTGTTCTGTTTTTCTTTCACCCTTACATTGCCTTACGATTGGTTATAAAACTATGAACCAGTCCAAATATCACATATTTACTACCAAGCACTACTGAATGAAATATTAAATAAAAGTGACATTTTAGGAGACAAAAGTAATTTATAATGTTTTCTTGGTTTACAGGCAAACAAAGACAATCCATAAGAAAAATTGTAAAATTTGATGGTTGGATAAAAATAAATCAGATGCAGCAACGAACAAAGCAAGCAAAGTTTTGTACAGTACAAAATTCACAATCACTGCTGTTTTCTTCTGCCTGTCACAACACTGATACGTCTGTCCAATCTGTGCGTCTGTGGTGATAGACGTAGTGGATCTGTGCAGCCCATGCTGGCTGCTGAGCCTACGCCCCCGCATCTGTCTGACAGGCCGAGTATCTGTAGGTGTAGAGCTTGTTATCTGCACCTCCACTTAACATTAGCTGAAAAAAAAAAACAGATAAAAGAAGAAAGTTATATACTGATTTTGTGGCGGAAACACTGAATATTATTTGCTTTGGGATTCTATTTGTGGAAAACAGTCTTACCCCGCTTTCTGTCCAATCCACACAAAACACTTTGTCCTCGTGGGCCGCCAGGTCATACAGAGGAGCCTTACAGCTGGGAGACACAACAGCAACATTTAAACTTTATTTACCTCATAGGTTTATTACACAGTACCAACAACTGACTGGTTCAAGCTGAGGATTTGATTTAGTATATGTGAGCATAAGAAAAACGACACCAAAGTTTTATAAACTGCCACAGAACTTAATTCTGACAAAGACAGGAAGCTTGTTCCAGACAGAGGCACCTCTAGCAGAAAGCTGTTTGCTCTCACACGTGTGAAATGAACAGGATGTCCTGCTCTGCAAGTCTGAGAGACCTTTTGTTCATGGTGTTACAGGATGGATACTGACCCAGCTCATGCCCTCATTAGCTACTGAACATTAAATTAAAGTCTGAATTGTCTTGCTGCAGCTAAAAATACAGAATAACTATGATTTATTCAGTACAAAGGCAAGTTGGACAAATGGTCGGAGTAAACCAGACATCAACTTTCATCAGATAAGAAAAACATGCCTTCTGCTTTATGACGATACATTTTTTAGCTAATCCAATCCAGTTTATTTAGTTTAAGCAGTGAGAGATTTTTCTCAAAACAAAAGAAACACTTAATTTTTTAGTTTATCTGAAAAATTATTATTTTGGACAGTGCTGAATACTGCATTAGATGTCTACGGAGCAGGACCTGACCTAGTGAGCCTATTTTTGCCTGTTCGTTGCAGAGAGAAATGCATAACAAACATTATTAACAATTAACCAATTTATTTAGGCTACTGATTGTTTGATCTCCAATATTTTCCACAAGATTTTATTTTTATAGACATTTTACTGATCTAAGTGAGGTAAATACTGGAAAACCTACAATATAATAACACAAAAGCCATTTCACACCTGTTCTCACATGAATATTTAAATGAAAAAAAAAGATCTTTGAGGAGAATGATCAAAAAACATAACTGATGTTACATTTTTCTAATTGTCAACAAACCCACTGAAAATACCACAACCAAAAATGAATTATGTTGTGTGGATCCAAAAAACACACTGATGAGCTGCACTGATGAGCTGCACTGTTGCACTGCGTGACATGTTCCTTCATCACCATGGACACACACTGTAGTTTACTATGACTCAATCCCATAAACATCGTCCTGCTGCCAGAAAAATTCTCTAGAGCACCAAATGTGGATTCATCTGCCACTTAATTTAGTCCCCAACAAATGTTTCCTCCTGTAAAAACTACAGTGGCCAGAATTTAGGAAGCTACTGAGCATTTTTAAAAATGAATGTAAACACTTACGAAAAGAACTTACGTTTACGTGATATGTTTGTCAGTGTGGGTCTTTCTAAAAGATTAGTTGACAATAACAGAAATAAAAAATATCCTCCCAATGAGAATATGTTACTGACCTCTAAACATAAATATCAACCAGTATACACTGTGAAATATGTGCTTCACAAACCTTCTAGTGTCCCACAGTTTGACCAGGTTGTCAAGGGAACCGGAGACCAGCTGGTGCTCGTGTGCCGGCGCCCACTTCACAGCGGTGACCCAGCCAGTGTGGGAGGTCAGAGACAGCAGCACCAGCGACCCGTCTGGAGGGGAGGGGAGGTGTTTAGAACCGTGAAGAGGAAAAGCGAGGAAACAGAGTGAAAGTGCTAACACAGCAGCGATTGTGTCTTTTTAGGAGAGGCAGACAAAATGATCTTGGACATTAAGACATCTGTGGTATTTAGCGCTCAGCCGTACCTTTGGTGCGAGGGTCCCACAGTCTGATGTGTCTGTCAGTGCTGCCTGAGGCCAGCCGTCGACACAGAGGCGAGTAGGAAATGCAGTTAAACACTTTACTGCCCGTCTGTGGAAAGGACAAAAGACGCCAGTTTATAATGGGAAATGCCAAATAAATTTCAAAATGTTATCAGGTTTGAAAGTATGTTTTAAAGAAAAAGGTTTTCTGTGACAATAAAACGTCACTGCTTGGAGGAACACAAAAGCATTTAAAAGGAGGCAGTGTGGATGCTTAAAACAGCCATGATGTTCACCAACAGTATATGAAGTGCAGTAGAGGATGTCAGAGGTTCTTCACCCCCCCCCCAAAAAAAACAATTAACTGAAAATCGTAGTCTAATAAAAAATTATTATACACGGCTATTAAAATCACTACTAGTAATTCACGAGTGTCGAGAGTTTGGCTGGAAGAGTCAAACCTCAGATCAAAAGGTAGACAGATAAAGACCCAGCAATCATGTTGAAGGTTGTGTGGCAACCAAGAGGCCAAACACACTTTTTCTGGAGCTGCACTAAACTAAGGCCTTATTGGAATAACGTGAATCCAATTATTAAAGAGACCATAGGATATGCTGTTTGTAACAACTGTGTTGTGATGTACCTGAACACTGAGGAGGTCATACAAAAAAGAGACATATCTGGCAAAAGTCCTGCTTATAGCCAGCAAAAAAAAAAGCTACAACAAGAAACTGGTATAACGTTGAACCTCCCAGGAGGAAACAATAATTTGAGATTGTCCACGATATATCTTAATAATGGAGAAAGGAGACAACTGGGAGAAATGGTCCATCAAGTACTTTAATAGTTGAGCTATGGCATGACTGATGTTGAGGTTTCTGTTTATCTTGGTTCAGTGTTATGTTGATGGATGCGTTGTGTGCCGAAGAGGCTTTGTCCAAAACTGAAAATGCAATATAGATTCACAAATAGAAGCCTCATACTATGGATAAACATAGTATTTGCAGATTTCCTACAAAGAGCACTGTGCCTTACCGCCTTATGTTTCAATTATATTCTACTATCGTTTTAGACGAATATTGAGTGTAAATAAAAATATAGATTACATTTTTCTCATGCTGCTGGGAATTAAAATGTAGGCTTCTAATTGTAAATTCACCAATAAAACTTAACCCACGGCCTGTTATAATAAAAAAAACAGATATGTGGCTCTGTTGTATGTAAGTGTCCCAGTAAGCCATGACAACGTGACAGGGAGCCAGCATGAAAAACACCACCACCATGAAACCACAAACAAAAACATCTGTCTGCTACTGTGAAGTCATCCAATTTGAATTGGTTCAGGTTTTGACCAACTGCTCGTTTCTCACCAGTGTAGTCTTCATTGCTCCCGTCTCGACGTCCCACATGCGGATGGTGTGGTCCCATGATGCACTGCAAACTTCCTCACTGTCGAACCACAGGACAGAAGACACCGCCTCGTTGTGTCCAGATAACGTCATCAGGGGCGTCTGTGTCCATGTGAGACAATGTGATCTCTTATAAATCCCTTTACATTCAAAATGCTTGACTAATACATCAGCTTATAAATCATCAGGTTAGCCATATTCCCTATAAATCACTTACCCTGGTGAGGCCAAGCTGTTGAGTCTTCTGTTTCTTCCTCGGCCTGTCAGCAGGCTCTTCAACCTCGTCTGCCTCATCTGTGGGCACTGACAGCGCAGGGAAAAGGAGCTAGCTTGTTAAATTGTTTTGTATTCAGTGATGCTTAGGACGCAATCAATAATTCTGGAAACCTACCTGCAGACCAAATCTTCAACATTTTGTCCCAGGAGCCACTGCAGAACTGTATGGGAGCAACACAAATGCTTTCACTGACAAATAGCAACTGTGAAAGCCCTTGAATTTGCAATAAGCACTATCCATCACTCTTTACCTTTGAGCCAGTGGGGTCTGTGGAAACAGTGTCAACACTCCCTGTGTGTCCCCGACAGCAGTGTCTGGCTTTCACCTTGTTCCTCTCGGAGTTCCACTCCCACAGCAGGATGTTTTGGTCCAGAGAGGCGGTCAGAAGCAGAGAGGTCAGACCATCTGAAGAGATACGTTGGCAGAGTCTTTTAAGAAAGGTTCTCATTGTTATTATTAAAGTGACTGTCTGACATTCTGCCCTGCTCACCTCTTTTGACCCAGGCTACATCTTTCACCACATCTGTGTGTCCAGCCACTGTCAACACTGCCTTGCCCTCTACAGACCAGATCCTGGCTGTCTTGTCATACGACCCTGTTAGGATCCTGCAAAAAATAGAAAAGTAAGAAAACCAGGAGATTATAGTATATTTAAAACACAAATTTATTCAGATTACAGCCTGTCGTTGTATAGTTTTTCCACCAGAGGGCACTCTGCAACACGTTTGGAACAAACCACAACGCTGTACTATTTACAAAAAAGAAAGTTTATTTTTAAATTGCTATGACCGAAAGGCCATTAGAAAATGTAAATGCAATACAAAACAAATGAAAAAGTCTGTTGTCTGTTATCTTACCATTCAGCATCTGCATCTACAGAGCTAATCCAGTCATCGTGCATCATACACTCCTCGGGCTCTGGGGCTGTGATCCGCTCTACATACTCTATCTCCACCACGTCTTCCTGAAGCACAGACATACGCACTGATGACCAGATATCAAATCACGTGTTCCCATTTGTCCCTCTTAGGCTTCCCACAAGATAAGGCAGTGAATGCTGAAACAAGCTTTACACAAAATGTCTGTACCATAAGTATAACAGGAACACAGCATTTACACTCAGGTTTAAGCATGGAGGCTGGTCATACCGTCGATATGTCTTCTGCCTCCATATGAGTGGCCAGCGACGATCGCAGGAACTGACCCTTGACCAGGAAGTCGAAATCCACTTTGCTGTGAGAAGCTGCGGAAACAAAAGACAAAATATGCGTTCAAGATGTTACGAGTATTTTTAAGCACTGGGATTTTGTCAGCCATATGACATAATTTAAGCTGAGTATAAACAATAGAAATCTGTGTATATAGTAAAACTTGTTATTAATGTATGGAAAGCCGTTTTAACATTTATTACTTAAAACTTACCAGTAGCTATTTAAAAGCTACTAGTACTTATTTATTAGTCACTAATAACTATTCACATTTTACTAGTGACAATTGATTAGATACTAGAACTTAATATTCAGTTACTAATAACTATTTTTTAGTTACTAGTAACTGCACACTGCATTGAAGTCTATTGCAGTTCAGTTACTAGTTACTAGTTACCATTTCCATTTTGCTAGTGTCTATTATTTAGCTACTAATAATAGATACCAGTAAAATGGAATTAGGTACTAGTAACCATTTTCACTTTACTAGTATCTATTATTTAGCTATTAGTGCTTTCTTTTGTTAATAGTAATATTTTCTTTCTTACTAGTAAAAATAAAAAAGTTACTAATGCCATTTGGAATAGTTACTAATGACTGATGAGTAGGTACTAGTATCTAAATAACAGATACTAGTAAAAGGTTACTAGTAACTATTCAATAAGTTACTAGTAACTAATGAATAGATGATATCTGAATTGCAGAGACCCATAGATTTCAATGACAAAAATGTGCAGTTAGTTAATAGTAACTGAGAAATTAAGTTCTAGTATGTCATCAATTCTTACTGCTAGAGCAGGGGAACAGTGGCTAATAAATAAATACTTTTAGCTTTTAAATAGCGACTACTAAGTTTTAAGGAATAAATGTTAAAACGTCTTGACATATTTAATGCTTAAAATTAAATGTGAGTTTACCATTTTTAGCTTCCAGTAGCATGTTGATGACATTACTGAGGTCCTGCACTTCAGAGTTAGCAGGGATGGAGAATGGGACATCATCCACAACATACCTACAAAGAAAGGCCTTCGGTTTGTACCATAGTTTACACATCCACACACACATTTCGCATATGTACATATATATTAAGACACCAAATGACACAGATGCAGCAGGACAGCAGCCAGTCACATCTTTGGATTGTTAGCAATAGCTAGCTAAATCAATATGCGCTACAAACTGTTGGTGGATAACTACAATTAGAAGCTTAGGCAGAATTTACAGAACACATTCATGGCTCAAAGGCGGAGAAGTGCCTCACAATAATGTCGTACTGTTTACTGTAAGTTACAGCTAGATACCCAGACGGCTAACGTTAGCTGCTCCTGTCGTTTTTTAGTTATATTTAATTGGTTTAAGGGAATAAGAGCTCACCTTTTGTTCTCCGTGAAGAACCTCGCTTGTAACTGCGACATTTTTAGCTATGTATTCCTCTTACAGACGACTAAGTTAGCTATATGAATCTAAGCTATGGCTAAGTTGTTCATCTGCTCCTTCACAACACATCTGACGCGCATGTAGTCGTGCCATGTGGTATCAGAGTCAGGCAACTCAGCAGAGCACAGATGAAGCCAATCGATGATATGGATCTGTGCTCCTCCAGTAATGCCTGCCCTGTGACTGCGACATTAAAATACGCCATTAAAAGTATATGTATTCTATTAAACACCACTAAATTATTATTAGAAAATCTACTGTATTGAGTATCAAATACTCAATATGTAGAGATGCAGAGCTATGTTTATGCTATTACATATTATATTACTCGCTTCTTATTTCTGATGCAGTAGTACTGTACACAGCATTTTATTGTTAATTGGTCATGGTGGAGCACATTTGAACTATTTTACACTATTGGGTTGTTTAGTCCATAATATTGCTTGTTTTGTAGGCCTATGTAAAATCTGCATCTTTAAAGTTACTATTAAGCTGTCAAATATTCCATAAGACTTCAGTTAAAAGCCTGGTCCTATTTAGACACCTGTGCTATTTACTGACCTGTTGTGGCTTCACGTTTTGACAAATAAACGCAGGTCAATTAGAAGCCTGGTCGGGTACTATTAATTGAAGTTTTAGGTTACAGTCTCAAATTTGTAATTAAGTACAATACTTTAAAAGTACTAAATTACATTCCACGTATTGGTAATCTAATTGAACACTGGAAAAAGTTGTTGCCGCCCATCTCCAGGACCACCTCAAACATAACAACCTTTTTGAATAATTCCAGTCGGCTTTTCTGCTCTGCACACAGCACAGAAACAGCCTTGGTTAGAGTCACAAACGACCTACGAATGGCAACTGATGCTGGCTTAGCAAAAAGAAAGAAAGAAGTACCCTACAGCAGGCCGATTAGCTCAGATGGTTAGAGCGTGGTGCTAATGACACCAAGGTCATGAGTTCAACCCCATACTGGCCAGACAACTCGACGTCAGAATCAGAAGGAGCTTTGTTGCCAAGTACCTTCTTACACATACAAGGAATTTGCTTTGGTGTTGAGGTGCTACATACAGCTGACATAAATAGATGTAGAAATATGTAATAAACAAATGCAAGTTATATATGAAGAATAGAGAAAAATAATACAACTGACAATATAAAAAAATGGAACAACAACCACTTACAATTAACAACAAATATTTGTGGCGAGAGGTTTTGGTCCTGATGGACCGCAGCCTCTTGCCAGAGGGGAGAGTCTGAAACAGTTTGTGACCGGGATGGGAGGCGTCAGCTGCTGCAGTCTTTCCTGCTCGCCTCAGAGTCCTGGAGGCGTGCAGGTCCTGAAGCGATGCAAGATTGCAGTCAATCACCTTCTCTGCAGAGCGAATGATACGCTGCAGCCTGCCCTTGCCCCGGGAGTGGGTCTATGATGGATTTAAGGTGGGACAACACAAGGCGCTCCAAAGACTTCATCACCACAGAGGTCAGGGCGACGGGTCTGTAGTCGTTTAGTCCCGTGGTCCTTGGTTTTTTGGGGACAGGGATGATGGTGGAGGCTTTGAAGCAGGCTGGCACATGGCATGACTCCAGTGAGGTGTTAAAAATGTCTGTAAACACCGGAGACAGCTGATCAGCACAGTGCTTCAGGGTGGATGGGGAGACAGAGTCCGGCCCCGCTGCTTTGCGAGGTTTCTGCCTCCTGAACAGTCTGTTAACATCCCTCTCTTGGATGGTAACAGAGGGGGATGAGATGGTGGACTGTGGCCGATCAGTGGTGTGACGGGGGATGGTGTCAGGTCTGTCCCATTGTCTTTCAAAGCGACAGTAAAACTGGTTCAACTCGTTGGCAAGGCGTGAGTCGTTCATGGAGTGGGGGGATTTAGGTTTGTAGCTGCTGATCCGTCTGAATCCTCTCCAGACAGAAGCAGAGTCATTCCCTGAGGACTGGTCTTGTAGTCTCTCTGCATACAGCTGTTTAGCATCTCGCACCGCCTTGCTAAACCTGTACTTTGACTCCTTAAACCTGGCCCGGTCTCCACTCCTAATCGCCTCTTCCTTTTCCAACCTCAGCTGTCTGAGCTTAGCTGTGAACCAGGGTCTGTCATTGTTATAACTCACCCTGCTGCGTGTTGGAATGCAGCTGTCCTCACAGAAGCTGATGTAGGATGTCACAGCCTCTGTAAACTCATCCAGATTGTTGGTAGCAGTCCTGAAAACATCCCAGTCAGTGCAGTCCAAGCATGCCTGAAGATCCTCTACAGCTTGACTGCTCCATTTCTTTGATGTCCTCACTACAGGTTTACAGAGTTTTAATTTCTGTCTGTAAGCAGGAATCAGGTGGACCATGACATGATCAGAGTGTCCCAGTGGAGCGCGTCTAACGGCGAGATAGGCACTGCTAACTGTGGTGTAACAGTGATCCAAAGTGTTCCCCTCTCTGGTTGGACACTTAATGAACTGTCTGTATTTGGGGAGTTCTTGGCAGAGGTTTCCTTTGTTAAAGTCACCAAGAACAATAACAAGGGAGTCCGGGTTTGTCTGCTCCACACACAGTATCCGGTCGGCCAGCATGCGCTGTGCGTCCTGCACGTTGGCGTGCGGCAGAATGTAAGCACCAACCAGAATGAATGAAGCAAACTCACGGGGGGAGTAAAGCGGTTTACAGTTTATGATTAAAAATTCCAGATTAGGAGAACAGTGCTGCTGAATGGCGTTTGCATTGTCCTGCTCACAAGCGAGAGCTTTCCGATTTAAACAAATTCTGCCCCTCTTATGCCAAGTTACAAGGACTTTACACATGACAGGATATCCAGTGACTGTTAGCACGGCGCTAAAAGCTACAAGATCTTGAGTTTGATTCCCAAGCTGGCCACTCTTAGTGCTTTGACAAGACCAGATCACCAAGTGTTGTAAGATGTGAGCAAGGGAAACGGGACCGCGTGGCCTAACGGACAAGGCGTCTGACTTCGGATCAGAAGATTGAGGGTTCGAGTCCCTTCGTGGTTGAAGGCCCCTCCGTTATTTATGGAGAAATACTTAAAGCCATCGCGACAGACCGTATAAGAAGTGAGTATTTTCAAGTTTAAACAATTTGTGCTTGCATAGACTTGGGGGCACTTTGCACACGACTGAACATCCAAAACTTGTCCGTTTCTTTTTTTTTTACTTCTGGAGGACAAATTGTTTAAAAAAAGAACCACAAAAGCAGGCGGCTCAGGTCAAAGGTTTTGAGTGTACTGCTCACCTGGAAGGTGGTCACACATGACTTAACATCCAGTATGGAGCCATTGTCTGTTTTAGTCTGTCCCTGTTGTTTTATGCATTGAATTTTGTTAGCAAAAAGAAAGAAAGAAGCACCCCACAGCAGGCCGGTTAGCTCAGATGGTTAGAGCGTGGTGCTAATAACGCCAAGGTCATGGGTTCAACCCCCATACTGGCCAGTGGTGACCATTTAACAACTCGACGTCAGAATCAGAAGGAGCTTTGTTGCCAAGTACCTTCTTACACATACAAGGAATTTGCTTTGGTGTTGAGGTGCTACACCCAGACAGACATACAGCTGACATAAATAGATGTAGAAATATGTAATAAACAAATGCAAGTTATATATGAAGAATAGAGAAAAATAATACAACTGACAATATAAAAAAATGGAACAACAACCACTTACAATTAACAACAAATATTTGTGGCGAGAGGTTTTGGTCCTGATGGACCGCAGCCTCTTGCCAGAGGGGAGAGTCTGAAACAGTTTGTGACCGGGATGGGAGGCGTCAGCTGCTGCAGTCTTTCCTGCTCGCCTCAGAGTCCTGGAGGCGTGCAGGTCCTGAAGCGATGCAAGATTGCAGTCAATCACCTTCTCTGCAGAGCGAATGATACGCTGCAGCCTGCCCTTGCCCCGGGAGTGGGTCTATGATGGATTTAAGGTGGGACAACACAAGGCGCTCCAAAGACTTCATCACCACAGAGGTCAGGGCGACGGGTCTGTAGTCATTTAGTCCCGTGGTCCTTGGTTTTTTGGGGACAGGGATGATGGTGGAGGCTTTGAAGCAGGCTGGCACATGGCATGACTCCAGTGAGGTGTTAAAAATGTCTGTAAACACCGGAGACAGCTGATCAGCACAGTGCTTCAGGGTGGATGGGGAGACAGAGTCCGGCCCCGCTGCTTTGCGAGGTTTCTGCCTCCTGAACAGTCTGTTAACATCCCTCTCTTGGATGGTAAGAGAGGGGGAGGAGGTGGGGGATGAGATGGTGGGCTGTGGCCGATCAGTGGTGTGACGGGGGATGGTGTCAGGTCTGTCCCATTGTCTTTCAAAGCGACAGTAAAACTGGTTCAACTCGTTGGCAAGGCGTGAGTCGTTCATGGAGTGGGGGGATTTAGGTTTGTAGCTGCTGATCCGTCTGAATCCTCTCCAGACAGAAGCAGAGTCATTCCTGAGGACTGGTCTTGTAGTCTCTCTGCATACAGCTGTTTAGCATCTCGCACCGCCTTGCTAAACCTGTACTTTGACTCCTTAAACCTGGCCCGGTCTCCACTCCTAATCGCCTCTTCCTTTTCCAACCTCAGCTGTCTGAGCTTAGCTGTGAACCAGGGTCTGTCATTGTTATAACTCACCCTGCTGCGTGTTGGAATGCAGCTGTCCTCACAGAAGCTGATGTAGGATGTCACAGCCTCTGTAAACTCATCCAGATTGTTGGTAGCAGTCCTGAAAACATCCCAGTCAGTGCAGTCCAAGCATGCCTGAAGATCCTCTACAGCTTGACTGCTCCATTTCTTTGATGTCCTCACTACAGGTTTACAGAGTTTTAATTTCTGTCTGTAAGCAGGAATCAGGTGGACCATGACATGATCAGAGTGTCCCAGTGGAGCGCGTCTAACGGCGAGATAGGCACTGCTAACTGTGGTGTAACAGTGATCCAAAGTGTTCCCCTCTCTGGTTGGACACTTAATGAACTGTCTGTATTTGGGGAGTTCTTGGCAGAGGTTTCCTTTGTTAAAGTCACCAAGAACAATAACAAGGGAGTCCGGGTTTGTCTGCTCCACACACAGTATCCGGTCGGCCAGCATGCGCTGTGCGTCCTGCACGTTGGCGTGCGGCAGAATGTAAGCACCAACCAGAATGAATGAAGCAAACTCACGGGGGGAGTAAAGCGGTTTACAGTTTATGATTAAAAATTCCAGATTAGGAGAACAGTGCTGCTGAATGGCGTTTGCATTGTCCTGCTCACAAGCGAGAGCTTTCCGATTTAAACAAATTCTGCCCCTCTTATGCCAAGTTACAAGGACTTTACACATGACAGGATATCCAGTGACTGTTAGCACGGCGCTAAAAGCTACAAGATCTTGAGTTTGATTCCCAAGCTGGCCACTCTTAGTGCTTTGACAAGACCAGATCACCAAGTGTTGTAAGATGTGAGCAAGGGAAACGGGACCGCGTGGCCTAACGGACAAGGCGTCTGACTTCGGATCAGAAGATTGAGGGTTCGAGTCCCTTCGTGGTTGAAGGCCCCTCCGTTATTTATGGAGAAATACTTAAAGCCATCGCGACAGACCGTATAAGAAGTGAGTATTTTCAAGTTTAAACAATTTGTGCTTGCATAGACTTGGGGGCACTTTGCACACGACTGAACATCCAAAACTTGTCCGTTTCTTTTTTTTTTACTTCTGGAGGACAAATTGTTTAAAAAAAGAACCACAAAAGCAGGCGGCTCAGGTCAAAGGTTTTGAGTGTACTGCTCACCTGGAAGGTGGTCACACATGACTTAACATCCAGTATGGAGCCATTGTCTGTTTTAGTCTGTCCCTGTTGTTTTATGCATTGAATTTTGTTAGCAAAAAGAAAGAAAGAAGCACCCCACAGCAGGCCGGTTAGCTCAGATGGTTAGAGCGTGGTGCTAATAACGCCAAGGTCATGGGTTCAACCCCCATACTGGCCAGTGGTGACCATTTAACAACTCGACGTCAGAATCAGAAGGAGCTTTGTTGCCAAGTACCTTCTTACACATACAAGGAATTTGCTTTGGTGTTGAGGTGCTACACCAGACAGACATACAGCTGACATAAATAGATGTAGAAATATGTAATAAACAAATGCAAGTTATATATGAAGAATAGAGAAAAATAATACAACTGACAATATAAAAAAATGGAACAACAACCACTTACAATTAACAACAAATATTTGTGGCGAGAGGTTTTGGTCCTGATGGACCGCAGCCTCTTGCCAGAGGGGAGAGTCTGAAACAGTTTGTGACCGGGATGGGAGGCGTCAGCTGCTGCAGTCTTTCCTGCTCGCCTCAGAGTCCTGGAGGCGTGCAGGTCCTGAAGCGATGCAAGATTGCAGTCAATCACCTTCTCTGCAGAGCGAATGATACGCTGCAGCCTGCCCTTGCCCCGGGAGTGGGTCTATGATGGATTTAAGGTGGGACAACACAAGGCGCTCCAAAGACTTCATCACCACAGAGGTCAGGGCGACGGGTCTGTAGTCATTTAGTCCCGTGGTCCTTGGTTTTTTGGGGACAGGGATGATGGTGGAGGCTTTGAAGCAGGCTGGCACATGGCATGACTCCAGTGAGGTGTTAAAAATGTCTGTAAACACCGGAGACAGCTGATCAGCACAGTGCTTCAGGGTGGATGGGGAGACAGAGTCCGGCCCCGCTGCTTTGCGAGGTTTCTGCCTCCTGAACAGTCTGTTAACATCCCTCTCTTGGATGGTAAGAGAGGGGAGGAGGTGGGGGATGAGATGGTGGACTGTGGCCGATCAGTGGTGTGACGGGGGATGGTGTCAGGTCTGTCCCATTGTCTTTCAAAGCGACAGTAAAACTGGTTCAACTCGTTGGCAAGGCGTGAGTCGTTCATGGAGTGGGGGGATTTAGGTTTGTAGCTGCTGATCCGTCTGAATCCTCTCCAGACAGAAGCAGAGTCATTCCTGAGGACTGGTCTTGTAGTCTCTCTGCATACAGCTGTTTAGCATCTCGCACCGCCTTGCTAAACCTGTACTTTGACTCCTTAAACCTGGCCCGGTCTCCACTCCTAATCGCCTCTTCCTTTTCCAACCTCAGCTGTCTGAGCTTAGCTGTGAACCAGGGTCTGTCATTGTTATAACTCACCCTGCTGCGTGTTGGAATGCAGCTGTCCTCACAGAAGCTGATGTAGGATGTCACAGCCTCTGTAAACTCATCCAGATTGTTGGTAGCAGTCCTGAAAACATCCCAGTCAGTGCAGTCCAAGCATGCCTGAAGATCCTCTACAGCTTGACTGCTCCATTTCTTTGATGTCCTCACTACAGGTTTACAGAGTTTTAATTTCTGTCTGTAAGCAGGAATCAGGTGGACCATGACATGATCAGAGTGTCCCAGTGGAGCGCGTCTAACGGCGAGATAGGCACTGCTAACTGTGGTGTAACAGTGATCCAAAGTGTTCCCCTCTCTGGTTGGACACTTAATGAACTGTCTGTATTTGGGGAGTTCTTGGCAGAGGTTTCCTTTGTTAAAGTCACCAAGAACAATAACAAGGGAGTCCGGGTTTGTCTGCTCCACACACAGTATCCGGTCGGCCAGCATGCGCTGTGCGTCCTGCACGTTGGCGTGCGGCAGAATGTAAGCACCAACCAGAATGAATGAAGCAAACTCACGGGGGGAGTAAAGCGGTTTACAGTTTATGATTAAAAATTCCAGATTAGGAGAACAGTGCTGCTGAATGGCGTTTGCATTGTCCTGCTCACAAGCGAGAGCTTTCCGATTTAAACAAATTCTGCCCCTCTTATGCCAAGTTACAAGGACTTTACACATGACAGGATATCCAGTGACTGTTAGCACGGCGCTAAAAGCTACAAGATCTTGAGTTTGATTCCCAAGCTGGCCACTCTTAGTGCTTTGACAAGACCAGATCACCAAGTGTTGTAAGATGTGAGCAAGGGAAACGGGACCGCGTGGCCTAACGGACAAGGCGTCTGACTTCGGATCAGAAGATTGAGGGTTCGAGTCCCTTCGTGGTTGAAGGCCCCTCCGTTATTTATGGAGAAATACTTAAAGCCATCGCGACAGACCGTATAAGAAGTGAGTATTTTCAAGTTTAAACAATTTGTGCTTGCATAGACTTGGGGGCACTTTGCACACGACTGAACATCCAAAACTTGTCCGTTTCTTTTTTTTTTACTTCTGGAGGACAAATTGTTTAAAAAAGAACCACAAAAGCAGGCGGCTCAGGTCAAAGGTTTTGAGTGTACTGCTCACCTGGAAGGTGGTCACACATGACTTAACATCCAGTATGGAGCCATTGTCTGTTTTAGTCTGTCCCTGTTGTTTTATGCATTGAATTTTGTTAGCAAAAAGAAAGAAAGAAGCACCCCACAGCAGGCCGGTTAGCTCAGATGGTTAGAGCGTGGTGCTAATAACGCCAAGGTCATGGGTTCAACCCCCATACTGGCCAGTGGTGACCATTTAACAACTCGACGTCAGAATCAGAAGGAGCTTTGTTGCCAAGTACCTTCTTACACATACAAGGAATTTGCTTTGGTGTTGAGGTGCTACACCAGACAGACATACAGCTGACATAAATAGATGTAGAAATATGTAATAAACAAATGCAAGTTATATATGAAGAATAGAGAAAATAATACAACTGACAATATAAAAAAATGGAACAACAACCACTTACAATTAACAACAAATATTTGTGGCGAGAGGTTTTGGTCCTGATGGACCGCAGCCTCTTGCCAGAGGGAGAGTCTGAAACAGTTTGTGACCGGGATGGGAGGCGTCAGCTGCTGCAGTCTTTCCTGCTCGCCTCAGAGTCCTGGAGGCGTGCAGGTCCTGAAGCGATGCAAGATTGCAGTCAATCACCTTCTCTGCAGAGCGAATGATACGCTGCAGCCTGCCCTTGCCCCGGGAGTGGGTCTATGATGGATTTAAGGTGGGACAACACAAGGCGCTCCAAAGACTTCATCACCACAGAGGTCAGGGCGACGGGTCTGTAGTCGTTTAGTCCCGTGGTCCTTGGTTTTTTGGGGACAGGGATGATGGTGGAGGCTTTGAAGCAGGCTGGCACATGGCATGACTCCAGTGAGGTGTTAAAATGTCTGTAAACACCGGAGACAGCTGATCAGCACAGTGCTTCAGGGTGGATGGGGACAGAGTCCGGCCCCGCTGCTTTGCGAGGTTTCTGCCTCCTGAACAGTCTGTTAACATCCCTCTCTTGGATGGTAAGAGAGGGGGAGGAGGTGGGGGATGAGATGGTGGACTGTGGCCGATCAGTGGTGTGACGGGGGATGGTGTCAGGTCTGTCCCATTGTCTTTCAAAGCGACAGTAAAACTGGTTCAACTCGTTGGCAAGGCGTGAGTCGTTCATGGAGTGGGGGGATTTAGGTTTGTAGCTGCTGATCCGTCTGAATCCTCTCCAGACAGAAGCAGAGTCATTCCTTGAGGACTGGTCTTGTAGTCTCTCTGCATACAGCTGTTTAGCATCTCGCACCGCCTTGCTAAACCTGTACTTTGACTCCTTAAACCTGGCCCGGTCTCCACTCCTAATCGCCTCTTCCTTTTCCAACCTCAGCTGTCTGAGCTTAGCTGTGAACCAGGGTCTGTCATTGTTATAACTCACCCTGCTGCGTGTTGGAATGCAGCTGTCCTCACAGAAGCTGATGTAGGATGTCACAGCCTCTGTAAACTCATCCAGATTGTTGGTAGCAGTCCTGAAAACATCCCAGTCAGTGCAGTCCAAGCATGCCTGAAGATCCTCTACAGCTTGACTGCTCCATTTCTTTTGTCCTCACTACAGGTTTACAGAGTTTTAATTTCTGTCTGTAAGCAGGAATCAGGTGGACCATGACATGATCAGAGTGTCCCAGTGGAGCGCGTCTAACGGCGAGATAGGCACTGCTAACTGTGGTGTAACAGTGATCCAAAGTGTTCCCCTCTCTGGTTGGACACTTAATGAACTGTCTGTATTTGGGGAGTTCTTGGCAGAGGTTTCCTTTGTTAAAGTCACCAAGAACAATAACAAGGGAGTCCGGGTTTGTCTGCTCCACACACAGTATCCGGTCGGCCAGCATGCGCTGTGCGTCCTGCACGTTGGCGTGCGGCAGAATGTAAGCACCAACCAGAATGAATGAAGCAAACTCACGGGGGAGTAAAGCGGTTTACAGTTTATGATTAAAAAATTCCAGATTAGGAGAACAGTGCTGCTGAATGGCGTTTGCATTGTCCTGCTCACAAGCGAGAGCTTTCCGATTTAAACAAATTCTGCCCCTCTTATGCCAAGTTACAAGGACTTTACACATGACAGGATATCCAGTGACTGTTAGCACGGCGCTAAAAGCTACAAGATCTTGAGTTTGATTCCCAAGCTGGCCACTCTTAGTGCTTTGACAAGACCAGATCACCAAGTGTTTGTAAGATGTGAGCAGGGAAACGGGACCGCGTGGCCTAACGGACAAGCGTCTGACTTCGGATCAGAAGATTGAGGGTTCGAGTCCCTTCGTGGTTGAAGGCCCCTCCGTTATTTATGGAGAAATACTTAAAGCCATCGCGACAGACCGTATAAGAAGTGAGTATTTTCAAGTTTAAACAATTTGTGCTTGCATAGACTTGGGGCACTTTGCACACGACTGAACATCCAAAACTTGTCCGTTTCTTTTTTTTTTACTTCTGGAGGACAAATTGTTTAAAAAAAGAACCACAAAAGCAGCAGGCGCTCGGTCAAAGGTTTGAGTGTACTGCTCACCTGGAAGGTGGTCACACATGACTTCATCCAGTATGGAGCCATTTCTGTTTTTAGTCTGTCCCTGTTGTTTTGCATTGAATTTTGTTAGCAAAAAGAAAGAAAGAAGCACCCCACAGCAGGCCGGTTAGCTCAGATGGTTAGAGCGTGGTGCTAATAACGCCAAGGTCATGGTTCAACCCCCATACTGGCCAGTGGGACCATTTAACAACTCGACGTCAGAATCAGAAGGACTTTGTTGCCAAGTACCTTCTTACACATACAAGGAATTTGCTTTGGTGTTGAGGTGCTACACCCGACAGACATACAGCTGACATAAATAGATGTAGAAATATGTAATAAACAAATGCAAGTTATATATAAGAATAGAGAAAATAATACAACTGACAATATAAAAAATGGAACAACAACCACTTACAATTACACAAATATTTGTGGCGAGAGGTTTTGGTCCTGATGGACCGCAGCCTCTTGCCAGAGGGAGAGTCTGAAACAGTTTGTGACCGGGATGGGAGGCGTCAGCTGCTGCAGTCCTTTCCTGCTCGCCTCAGAGTCCTGGAGGCGTGCAGGTCCTGAGCGATGCAAGATTGCAGTCAATCACCTTCTCTGCAGGCGAATGATACGCTGCAGCCTGCCCTTGCCCCGGGAGTGGGTCTATGATGGATTTAAGGTGGACAACACAAGGCGCTCCAAAGACTTCATCACCACAAGGTCAGGGCGACGGGTCTGTAGTCTTTAGTCCCGTGGTCCTTGGTTTTTTGGGGACAGGGATGATGGTGGAGGCTTTGAAGCAGGCTGGCACATGGCATGACTCCAGTGAGGTGTTAAAAATGTCTGTAAACACCGGAGACAGCTGATCAGCACAGTGCTTCAGGGTGGATGGGAGACAGAGTCCGCCCCGCTGCTTTGCGAGGTTTCTGCCTCCTGAACAGTCTGTTAACATCCCTCTCTTGGATGGTAAGAGAGGGGAGGAGGTGGGGGATGAGATGGTGGACTGTGGCCGATCAGTGGTGTGACGGGGGATGGTGTCAGGTCTGTCCCATTGTCTTTCAAAGCGACAGTAAAACTGGTTCAACCGTTGGCAAGGCTGAGTCGTTCATGGAGTGGGGGATTTAGGTTTTGTAGCTGCTGATCCGTCTGAATCCTCTCCAGACAGAAGCAGAGTCATTCCTGAGGACTGGTCTTGTAGTCTCTCTGCATACAGCTGTTTAGCATCTCGCACCGCCTTGCTAAACCTGTACTTTGACTCCTTAAACCTGGCCCGGTCTCCACTCCTAATCGCCTCTTCCTTTTCCAACCTCAGCTGTCTGAGCTTAGCTGTGAACCAGGTCTGTCATTGTTATAACTCACCCTGCTGCGTGTTGGAATGCAGCTGTCCTCACAGAAGCTGATGTAGGATGTCACAGCCTCTGTAAACTCATCCAGATTGTTGGTAGCAGTCCTGAAACATCCCAGTCAGTGCAGTCCAAGCATGCCTGAAGATCCTCTACAGCTTGACTGCTCCATTTCTTTGATGTCCTCACTACAGGTTTACAGAGTTTTAATTTCTGTCTGTAAGCAGGAATCAGGTGGACCATGACATGATCAGAGTGTCCCAGTGAGCGCGTCTAACGGCGAGATAGGCCTGCTAACTGTGGTGTAACAGTGATCCAAAGTGTTTCCCCTCTCTGGTTGGACACTTAATGAACTGTCTGTATTTGGGGAGTTCTTGGCAGAGGTTTCCTTGTTAAAGTCACCAAGAACAATAACAAGGGAGTCCGGGTTTTGTCTGCTCCACACACAGTATCCGGTCGGCCAGCATGCGCTGTGCGTCCTGCACGTTGGCGTGCGGCAGAATGTAAGCACCAACCAGAATGAATGAAGCAAACTCACGGGGGAGTAAAGCGGTTTACAGTTTATGATTAAAAATTCCAGATTAGGAGAACAGTGCTGCTGATGGCGTTTGCATTGTCCTGCTCACAAGCGAGAGCTTTCCGATTTA
>NW_024040040.1:8173610-8463977 GCF_014851395.1 Micropterus salmoides
TGTTGTCCACCAGATGGAAGTAGCCGGCCGACTGCCAGACAGAAAGCAAGAGACAGAAAAATATGTTGTTTACAGTTAGAGGTTGGAGTGCAGCGTCACTGAAGCAGAGGGACAGACATCATGCCGCAGAAATCTCAACACTGCATATTGCTTTAAAACAGTTTTGTTTTGAGGATGAAACTGTCATAGTAACACGTTTTCTGTGTGAAGTATTTTAATGGGGCTTGTTTGTCTCTGCAGTTTTTCCGCTCGGTTCAGTCCACGTGCACGGAGCTGCTGAAGGTGATCGAGAAGTACCAGCACAGGATCACACGTGAGTGACAGTCAAGCTAGCACATTTCACCAGACCTATTACATGATATCTCTGCACTGACAACAAGAGGTGTTCATTTCAGACCTGTTTGTTCAGCAGCTGCTTTGGTTTATAATATATTTACTCTTCATTACATTTCACTTTGTTACTGGGTGGAAGTGAGCTTTGAACAATTTACCCTCTCTCTGTAACACGAGAGAACATTAACTACAAACAAGATTTAATATGCCATACAATAAACACTTCACTGAGTCTCTCGCTGTCCCTCAGGTTATGGCACAAGGACACATACTTGGCGGCAAGGTTTGCCCTATGTCCTTTTCCTAGGATTAAGATTATTATTCTCTGTTCAACATGTATTAAACCTCAAATTCAGCGGTTACTGTCTTTTATGTACAGATTTAACTGTGGATGAGGTTCTGTCATAATTTTTGTAAGAGACCAAAATAAGGAAATGACTATCAGCACAAACTGAAAAGAGAAGATGTGGAAACTGAAAAAACAGAAGATCAGAATTGTGGCATTTCAGCCACAAGAGATTAATATATAAGGATGTAGATAAAGATCCTTTACTTTAAACCAGTGGGGCACAAGCTGTTTGGTCTGATGTGCTACCTTTAGCCACATCATCTTTCATGCTTTAAATGTGTTGTCATGTCATGAGTAAAACTGGATATTACACAAGACACATAATACAGTTTATTATACAAAAGTGGGACTTTTCTTTTTTTTATCCAAGACAAAGACATATTGGAATTTTTCTTTTCATTTTTTCAGTAGGCAATTACCACTTTTTCACTATTTATCCATTACTTTTGTCTCTCTGTTTCCACGACTCTGCTTTCTAAATAGTTGTCACAAACTGTCAATCGCAGCACACGGTTAATTTATTTATTTTGTGGGTGCGTGTATTAGTTTATTTTCTTGTTTTCTAATTTAAACATCACTCAAAACATGACTGAACAGAGCACATCAGCGGTCACGAAAGTTAAGGACTTTAAAGATGAAATTAAATGAACACAATAAAAACATCAAAGAAACATGATGTTTTTGAGACATCCCCTCTCTTAACCTTAAGAAGCGTTTCCCAAAAGCATCATATGAGGCTAAGATAGTTGGTGAGAGGGATTTTACGATCATCTTGGCCTTCATTTGAAACGGCGCCTGGTATCCTTACCACCACATTCATGGTATGAGGAATGAACTGTGAAACTACATCACTCACTCACTCACTCACTAGTCTCAAAAGTGAATTGCTTATTTATTTTCCATGTTCTCCTTCATGTATACTTAAATCTTGAGCCCTTTCACCTAGGCTTGTCTCAGGAGGAGAATGAGCTCGGCCTGTTCCTACGCTTCCAAGCTGAACACGATCGCACAAAGGCTGGCAACATGATGGACGCCACCAGCAAGGCCCTGTGCACCTCCGCCAAGCAGAGGTCAGCGGCAGAAAATAATGAGACCGATGCTTATGCGTTGAAGGGATGACTGTGCAGTGCATGCTTTTTTAATTTTGAGAAATATTAAGATGTTCTGATTTTATTTCCCAAAATCCTCCTACTGCAACGTTGCTTTTTCCACAGGATGGCACTTTGCCCGCCACTGCACCGCTTGTACCAGGAGGTGGAGACGTTCAGGCGGCGCGCCATCACCGACACTCTACTGACAGTCAGTCGTATGGAGAAGGCCCGCACAGAGTACAGAGGAGCTCTGCTCTGGATGAAAGACGTCTCCCAAGAGCTGGACCCAGACACCTACAAACAGCTGGAAAAGTTCCGCAAGGTAGGAGGACGCTTGTTTTGCGTGTGTCAAGGGATCAAGTATGTGTGTTTTTCATTGTCTCTGTTGTTAGGTCCAAGCCCAGGTCAGAGGGACAAAGAGCCAGTTTGAGAAGCTGAAGAACGATGTGTGTCAGAAGGTTGACATGCTGGGAGCGAGCCGCTGCAACATGCTCCCCACTCCCTCTGTACCTACCAGGTATGTTTGTCTCTATACCAAATATTAATAAATATTGTGTCTCTATTAGCCAATGTTAATGCACATGATGTAGCATGTACCTTGATCTGTCTACCTGCTTGTTTGTCTATCCGGTCTGTGTCATTTCTTTAACATTTCTTTTGTTCCTGTCACGGCAGACCACTCTGTTGCAGTTCTGGGAGAAGACGGCCCACGCCATGTCGGGAATCCACGAGGCCTTCCAAGGACATGTACCATACCAGTTCACCACACTGAAGGTACCAAAGTCAAGCTTTGTAATTTGTTTTGCAGCTGGATAAAACAGTAAGAACACACAGATATCAAATGGAGAAGTAAAACACAGTACATAAGTGCACTCTAGGTTTTAGTACAACTAAGTTAAAGGCAATATTTGCCACCGTGGTCGGGTGGTGGTGATATTACCTTTTACTATTGGAGTAAGAAATAAAATAGTCGAGTGTTTGTACCTGTTCGTTTTGGCTAGTTGGTCTTGGAAACAGGGTCTGAAACTCTAGGTGAATGGGGATGGATTCTGTTTTCTTTAACAACTGTTTGTTATATAAATCAGACAGACTTTTCAGTTGAGTACCTGTGAGACTGCTCTGTCAGTTTAAGAGAAACAAATGGTCAATCCCAGGCGGAAAGCAACAACAAGAGGTCCAACTTCTTTCACCTGTTTTATCTATTAATACATGTGCCTTAATATTACATTTAACTGTATACTTCCCTCCTACAGGACCTGCGAGACCCGCTGGAGCAAATAACAGACACACAGGAACAAGAAGATAAGAAGGAGAAGGCTCTACAGAGCAACACAGACAGGTGAAAGAAGAAAATTGTTTTAGGTTACCTGAAAAATCTTCTATCAATAATGAATCAAATGTGGCCTGATGTGTGTTCACATACACAAAAAGTCTATCATACTATCTGGCTCTGTTTTCATGCCACTACTCTCGGCTCTCTGCCCTGTCATCATTAACACACACACACACACACATTTTCACCTCGCTTTCTGCTCTGTCCTTTGTTTGTATGTTTGCATACAACCACCTCAGCTATGTCTTCATCAAACATGAGGCCAATGTCATGCCCGTGTTTACTCACAAGTAAGTGTGTGTATGTGTGGTAGTTCTTGGCTTTAGAATAGTCAACCTGACACTGCAGTTTTTTAACAGCAGCTCCAAATAAAGTAGAGGCTCCTGCATCGCTAAAAATAGCAAAACTGTGTCTCACCAGCTAGATAAGGCACTTTTTCATTTTTTTCCGCTCCTCCCTCCCTCCTTCCTCAGTCTGGTGTCCTTGGATGAGGACAAGCCATCAGGAAGTGCCTCTGACACAGGTATGTGCTGCCCCCTGTAGGCTGAAACATAGTTTTTCAGGGATTAACAGACAGGAAAAGATGCATAAAAGCAAGCTAGCAAAGCACTTTCAAGAAATGGTTTTCCTCAAAATGAAACTTTCTGTCTGTTCACATCAATGTTACTTGTTCATTCATTGCAATTTGTGTGAAACACAAATCAAGTTGGGCTTGATTGGGCATATCAAACTTCACCAAGCAGCATTATAATTGAGCAGCATAATTAAAAGAGCATTTAGTAGAGTGAGGTAAGACTACTTTCACGGCTTTATTTAGAAACATACACTGAAATCAAGTTAAAAGTTTATTTTCTGCTGTCAGGCAAAAATTTAATTGATGTGTCTCCTTGTGTGTTTAGCCATTTATGTAGAATATAAATACACTTAATTACACTAAGGGTGTCAGTGCTTGTGGTATTTGGGCTGTATATTAGCTTTAATGTCAGTGTTACTCTACTGTTTTTGATGTGCCCTCCTCTCCAGACCCCGCCCACAGCAGTGATGGACAGAGGCAGACCAGTGACAGCGGTGAGTTTTTCTGTGTGTGAACCCCTACAGAGACTATTGTTGTTTTTTTTTCTATAGCCAAGACTTGTGTGTACAGTACAGATGTGTGCATTGGACTTGCTGTTGCTGACTGTGGACCGGACGCCTGTTGGCTTTATAATCCTTTGCTCTCAGTGCACCAAAACACAACCATACCCACTCGAACCCTGCACAGCCTCAGAGGACTGTCAGCGTGCTCTGATGACGACCTGATGCTCATGGCCGGTGATCGGCCACAGTCACCGCTCCCAGCCTCGACAAACATCCCTCTCCAGCCTCAGCTCCTGCCTCCTCTTCAGGGTGGCGACCCGAATGTGTCCTGGGGCTTTGGAAGCCTCCAGTCCAACCTCTCACAGCTGCCTGCCACGGGTAAACTGGCTGGCTGTCTCCTCTTTCTTCTACCTGTGATTTATCTCTAACTGCCTTCTCCACTTTCCCATCTTTGCTTGAATGTGGCACAAATCCACCTCTCCTGGAGTTCAACTCTGCTTCCTTTTGCACATTGGATCTGGATTCAGTCTGCCTGGCTGTTGCAATGTAGTTATGTAGGATGAACAGTCAAACATCAGCTTCTCTTTTGTGATATTCTGGGCCTTTACGTACCATTTACCATGCTATTAGGGCAGCTGGATGTAAAACCCATTGCATAAAGGAATAGTTCAACATTTTCTGTCTGTACAGTAATTGTTTGTAATCAAGGACTGGACAAACATCCCTGAAGGAGTGTCCTCTTGATTAACTATGTGAATATGTATATGGTGTGTGGAAATTAGGAACTTTTGCACATTTAATCCAATTTATATGTAATTGCAGAAAGAGGCTATTTTGCTGGAAGAGTTAAGTAAATCCATTTTTTAAAGTCGCTTAAACATTTCGTTTCCCCTGTAATTGTGTACAATGTGTAGCACCCAGGTTATTTCTGACCATGGGAAAACCATCAGTTCTGTGTTATTTGTTTGAAGGCATAACAGGCAGGTTGAAGGACAACTGTCCTTTTGAGAAGATCAACACATTTATACAGAGAAAAGAAAACTTGCTGTCAAAGCCAAGTGTTCTTCCTCTAGACTTTCATCAGAGCAAATGTTTAGCTAAGGGGAAATCCCACAGCTTAAAATCACCTGTGCATTTGTCATGCAAGTATATGCGGGAAATACAGTTCCTATGGTCCAAATATACAGGCCACTACAAATACAATATATTACAAAGGGAAGATAAGTCAATATAGAATAAGCCGTAAAATAACAAACATAATTATTATCCTATGTATGTTGTGAGTGGAGCCCAAGTGACATAAATATTTCTTCTCCAGTTAAACTTTGCCAGTTTTGACAGACAAATGACAAAAGACTGGCACTATATTGACAATGAATTTGAGAGCAAAATAGGCTTCATGATATGTAGGATTTAACTGATTTCCCTGTCAGAAAAAGTAGGCCCATCATGTACTTAAGATGTCATTCTGAATAACTCTTGTTAACCAGAATCTTGATGGCCTCCAGTATCAGAACAATTGTTTCTTTATTCTTCTGTAATGAAATTCACTCCCCTCACGGCAGGTGAAGCACAGGTGGAAGTAACAATGCTAACAACGGCTCCGATCCTGCAATTGCTGCAGTGCTTTGCAGCTGTTGATGTCATTAGTTGCACCTGAGTCTCACAGGTCTGCTGTGAAAAAGGGTTTATTCTTTAACTTTAATGCCACTGCACATTTTCCACCAGTCTAGAGGCTGGGAGCTTAAAGAGCCTTCTTCCCGACAAATGCCTTCCATAAAATTTCAGCAAAATTTAAAAGGTAGTCTAAGTTACAAAGTCATATTGCTGTGTGATCAGATGAAAAGACATGTCACTTTTCTCTTCCAACACATTTCAGACAGACACAAAATTGTGTTCTTTATGTGCAATTTAAAAGTAGCTTTCCGATATGGAGAATACAGGATGTTCTTAATAGACAAGTCTTAACTTTAGCGAGTTGTAACCCTCAGTAGCAAGTTGCGGGTTTAAATTTGTAATTTCATCCCTCTTTTTTCCTTTTGGCTTTGTAACTATCTGCATCTCTGCTTAGATCCTCGTCTGCCTCTAACTGGTGCGGAGGCACATCTGGCCCTTTCAGAATCAACTGTGAGGTATTTGCTTCAGGTCTTATAAAGCCACCCTCCTGTCTTTCTCTCTTCCCTCTAGATGGGTGTCTGCTCTCAGATGGTTCACCCCACCCGGCTGAGACGGGACTGGAGGAGGAAGATGGCGAACGGGGCGACATGGCTTTCCTCAAAGACCTTCTCAGCCCGGGCCCGGGGGCCAGCGACGAGTTCAGCAGAGAGTGGCAGGATGCTTTCGGGCTTTTTGACCCTCCCAGCGTCCCTCCATCGAGCACAGGGGCAGCAAGTAGTGGCCCAGCGGCACGTCCACCCTCAAACCCGCCCAGCCCCACAGGCTTCCTGCCCTCCCAGCTGCTGGATCACAGTCTGAGCTCTACAGGTGAGCCACACTGCTCTATGCTGGAGGGAGGCGCTCACTGTAGCACACTGACTGATCACTCTTTGTAATATAGAAACATTATAATAAATAACAGGGTCTTTCTTTACTCATCTTGACATGCTTTGTCTTTTAGGCTGGTCAACCCCACCCATGTTCCAAGCTCCGCCCCTGCAGCCTCCTCCTGGTCAGAACCAGTCAGCTCAGCTGGCTCCAAGTTCTGCAGCTCATGGTAACTTTTTTCTTAATCTGCGTTCTTGTCTGTACTTGTGTTTTTTGCAAAAATGCCCATTAATCCCCTTGTCCCTCACTATCTATGTTCAGTGTGAAGGGATTATCCCAGGAAATTGTTAACTGAAATGGTAAACCAATCTCTTCTCATGATCAGTTTTAGTTAAGTCTATATAAATTGTGTTGGTGGAGGTGGTCGTAGTACCAGGCTATAAAACACTGTGGTAAACTTGTTGTGTACATTATCCCTGGAATATTTCCCAGCCCCAGCTTTGTTGTGTGGTAATTTGATTAAATCCAAATGAATGTAGGTCTTAAAAATAGATTTTGACACAACAAGACCATGTTAAATCCCATGTTAGCCGATACTGTGCTTGAGTTGTACATATTCCCAGAGAAAGTCACAATTATTCTAATTACCACAAACCAGTTGCCATGTAATAAATAAACAGCGGGCTGTATGGGGGGCCCCTGGGGCCCACTTAGTAATCCAACTCCACATTTAGCCAGATATGGTCCTAAAGTGATTGATAATTATCACAATAAATGTCAAATCATTACTTCTTTCAAATTTTAAAGGCTGATTTTTGCTCCTGAGTGAAAGTTGAAGAAACCATGAACAAACACTTGATGCCAAACATTGGATCACTTCACAAATCTGAGGCAGAACATTCAAAACAATTATGATGAAATCTTTTTTCAGTCCCTTTCTCCATCTAAATAAATATCTTAATTGACACATTAAGTGCTAATTTGTTGATGATTCAAATGAATTAAACATTTATTGAAACATTGGTTTTATTGTTATTGAAGAAAATTATATTGTGATAATTATCATTGTTTTATTGCCCAGTCCTAATTTGAGAGCAGTACTATTACAATATACTGTAATACAGTTATACTGTTATATTGTTGCTGTTATAACTTATATTTTAAGGACAATATTGATATTTGGGACTCAGATAACATTATGTTTTGTCTTGTTAAATGGCAACCAAGATGCATTTAACAGTGTAAAAACAACCTTTTCAGTGCTCTTTGGTGGACAAACCATACTATAAACTACAAACTATTCACTGTCACTTACTGGGATTGAACAAGCCATTGTTAATGTCATTAGTGACTTTCTTACTATGAAAAATCAAAATGTCTTTATGTCTGTTAGGATAAGAGGTCAGTGTGGTTAAATGCTCTGAGAAAGCTAGTTATGTGGACACACTTTTACATAAATCTAAACTTTCTTGTGGGTGTGTATGCAGCAACTCCAAGTGGATCCAAAGACATGTCTGCCTGGTTCAACCTGTTCGCAGACCTGGACCCCCTCTCCAACCCCGACGCCATCGGACGCTCCGCAGACGAGCTGCTCAACGCCTAAAGGTGTGTGTGAAGAAGAACACACATTAACAGTGAAAAACACACCTTGATGCACACACGTGCGCCTGTATTTCTGTTAGCAGGAGAGGTGTCTACATATCCACACATGCAAACACACTCATTGTGTTACACTGGTTATGTTATTTTACACTTTCAGTCCAGATAACGGTTAAACGCTCTCCTCAGCTGCAACTTTATAAATGACTGTTAACACTACACGTGAAGCCACTGAATCGTATGCACACAGCAGACCTCATGGGGTTTGTGTTACCTTTCGCTATTAGTTGTTCCAGCTTCTGTTAAGCGGAGAGAATGTTTGAGTTACGGGTTTATTTTGGACGCCGTCGCATGTTTTTCCCTGTGTGCTGTTCATGTTTGCGTTGTTTGGGTGTGTCAGTTTGCTGTGTGTACACATCACAAGGGACCCAGGGTGTAAAATAAATTGAGTGCTTAGTGTCTATTTACTACTTAATGTTGTTTTATACATTGTAGCACATGATTTTCACTTGGACTGAACAATTAATAGAAATCTTCAAATCGCAGGAGGCGCAATCTTTGTTAAAGGTCTAAATATCATGTTCTACAGACTTACTTATTTGTTTGCTACAGGTCCCTTCAAAAATTGCACCATAATCATTTAAACATGTTTTCCAATGAAAATGACAATAATGATGTAAAAATTATAATTTTCTTCAGTATCGCAAATCATATCGCAGTTGCAATATCAGTCAAAATAATTGAGTCATACATCCCAGTTGTCACATATGAATGGAGAGAGAGAGAGAGAGAGTGTGTGTGTGTGTATATATATATATATATGTTGGACATAGTGTTGTATGTATGAGATAAGACTGAGTCACTGAGCCTGTATTTGCACACACAAACAGCAGCAGCAGTTGTCTGTATCAAAAAGCAAGATTAGTGGGTTATCCAGCTATCTTTGGACTTTACACAGGTTTTCTGGTTTCACAATGCTGACTCACTTTTAGCTGGAGTGGTGGATCGCCATGTTAACCTATGCTGGACAACTAATCTTGGCCGTTTCCTAAAAGCCTCATAAACTGGAGCGGGTTTAGTAAAGAGGAATGGATTAAAAACAGCTTGATTTGTGGCCACTGAGTTCACTGGAGAAATATTAATCGTTCATAGAGAATCCTGTCATGCACATAAGTACTGAGTTCAGATAAAAGTAATAAGGAACAACAGAGATTTTAGTTCTACAGCTCAGGATAACATTTTGAGTGTTAAATCTTTTTAGACTCAACGAGGAAATCATTGTAATTAATTTGTTATGTCAGTTTTTATTATAAAACATGGTAAAAGCTCTTTTGGGCTGTACTTGAGCTAAATGTTAACATCAGTTATCAACTAACTCTCTAAATGTAGCATGTTGGCATGCTGACATTTGCTAATAACCACTAAACACGAAGAACAGTTATCACATTTCATCCTGAGATGAACGTCTGAACCACATGTCATGGTGGATCCATGCATTGTTGAAATATTTGAGTCTGGACCAAAGTGGGCGAGTTTTTCGCTTGGACCATGGGCATCTTTCCGCTCTGCTTTGGCAGCAGGAAAAGCCCTTACACACCAAAATGTCACTATGCAAAGTAAATGGATTATCTTGGGATAATAATGCTTTTATTATTTAGAATTTATTCCTAAAGTATCTTATCTAGATGTGTGATTTTATTACCTGCGGGTATCACCACCTAATCTCATGTCATTTAAGTGCTGCACTCATTGTTCTGATGTTCATTGCAATTAAGAACTTCACCTCTGGAATGTGCTTGTAGCTTGATAGTGAAAACCCAGGGTTAATAGAGGCAACTGGTGAACAGCTTCAGGATACCAGTTATCCAGGATCGCTGACATTTGGCTCGGTGAAGCCGGGTAACCCAAGCTTACTTGCTTTGTGATGCGGACCAAACTCTGGATCTTTTAAGACTCCACCAGTTTGATAAATGTGACTCTCTTGTTGATTGAAATTCTCCGTTTTCTGTTAGTCTCAGTCTAATGGTCTAAAAGTGAACTGTGAACCGTCTCTGGAGAGGACTGATGGTGTCGTTTTGACTGAACTGGAGTTCACAGGCCCAGTGGGGAAATATATTTTGTTAAAACTTCATGTTTATCCTCTCACCTTCAGCCCAGATTCTACTCGCTCTGAATTTAGTGTGGGTAAATATAGAATGCGTTTGAAATCCTCCTCAGTCCAGTCTGTCGTTTGAATTTCACAATTACAAGTCCAAGGCCAAGAAAAACTTTTATTTTGAAGTTTTAAAGTAGGACACATGAATTTGCTTATTTTTGGGCGGGTGGGTTATTAAAAATCTGCAAATAATGGCACCTAAGCTGCATAAAAATGTATTTATTTTCAGATGATATCGCTGTTTGCAAAATCAAATGTTTTTGTTGTGCTGTACACTGAAAAATATAACACTGTATAATACTGTCTATTTTTAGCTCTGTGTTGTGTATTTTGAGAATTCACAGATTTTGGAAATATATTATTGTTTTATGGGGAAATAATCAACACTGGAAAACTGTTACCATGTCGTAAAATGTATTTCTAACTTAATCTGCTGTGGATTTAATTTCCACTGAACTACCAAGACTGACATTTTTGAATGTTTACATGTTGGTTTAGTGAACAGCTGCAAACGAGGATGTAGAGTTTCTAAAAATGTACGTTCTGGATAACACACCTGAGTTGTTGACGTGCACCAACTGAAACCAAATCCTCAGTTATGACACTTGTGTGCCTGTGTAAGTGGCACAAATGTGATCAGAGTGCATCATGGGAGGAAGTCATCATGTCTGAAGAAAAACACTTTTTATAAAAACTGCACATTAGTATCTCTGCTATTTGTTTTTTTCTACTACACAGCATGTCATTTTATTTTTTCTTCTTGTTTCTAATGTGACACATGGAAGGAACTCTTATCCTCCTTTCCAAGCGGAGTGGTCACAAGGGGAAACTACATCATGTATTATACTGTTTACTCTTGATTTACACACTTAAAAAAAAAAAAAAGAATGTATTTCTCAAGTCAATCACAAATGCTTTATTTAATTCAACTATGCCTTTTTATTTCACTCAAGGGGTTTAACAGATGAAAACTTGGCAGTTCTGTTTCCAATAAACTGGACAAGCAAACAAAGAATCCTTGTCGAGTATTTCTTACGTTGAGCCTCATCCAAAAATGCTGTTTATTCATATCCACTTTGAAGAAGAAGAAAAAACAAAGATTGGTATCTGAAATAAATCTGTATTTCCACATGTATGAATCTGCTCTTTCAGACTACTTCTCTTTGTAAACAGATGTCTAAAAAAAAAAAACAACGACCAAGAACATGTCGCTTGTAGGTGTGATTGTTTTTCAGCAAGTGGATATCTCATTTTGGATCAGAACTCATCTAATTTCATTGAAGAAACATTACTCGTGCCAAATCAGGTGACATCCACACTTCTCTCTCTACTTCTACTCTGCTACAGGTTTACATCAGTCAGGATTTCCACTGTGTGAGGCTACATAAATAGCAGCTGTTGGTTTGCTCTCTTAATAGTAGTGTAGACTTGTTAGTGTGCGCTGAGAAGTTAGTATATCTCTTGTTATTTTTTTTTTTGTGTGTCCTATTCACTACAACCTGAGATGGACGATGCAATCTATTCTTGATTTAAAATTCTCTGCAGACCCAATTATACTCCCGATAAATAAATACATTATTATTCACAATAATGAGACGTGTAGTAATTCACAGTACTCAGCGGAGAAAATGCAGGAGGAGGCAGGGGGGAGGGATATAGGGTACAATTGTTGACTCATTCATTTACATATCTTTGTCAGCCGATAATACAAACACAGTGTGCCTCTATATTTACATATCCAGTACATTCCTATCCCACCGTAGCAGGCACAGTCAAGTAGTAATGACATATACAGGAAGAGGGGCCCGGGCACGGAGAGGTCTTCAACCAACAAACTACGACAGCTCCTCATCAGACATCCACATGTGTCGTTAGTTTTAATCAGGTGGTGTTTAAAGTGTGTTTCGTTAATATTTATGTTTAATTTTGAGCTTAGTTCAAAGGAGAACTTTCATATATTGTCATAACCTGCAGTAATTCATTATTTTGACCACTGAGGGGCAGTGGAAACAACATGTAGACACAGCACTGGTCAAGTTTGCCTTCAAATGTAGCGCTTTTAAAATATTAAATGAATAAAAACATGTATTTAAATGAAGTACAAATTAATGCCTGTTTCCATCCACAACTGTTGTGTGAATATTAGGGGTTGGTTCAAGGACACAGACTGCCTGCCAGCTGTGGCTGGACGTGAGAGTGAACTAAAACCAAAAGTTGTGTGCTGTAAAACCAAAACAAAGAAGCTGAAAAGCTCCGTAGAGCTAAGGGGAGCTGCAGTCCAGTGATTGCATGTAGTCATTTCATTAATTAATGCAGCTTTAGAGTTAGATAAAAATACTTTGATTTGAAACCAGAGTTTCGGGGTCTTTAAGGTTTGCACTTAAGCAATGTGGACTGATGTGGAGACTTAATTGTAATTGTTATGTTAGACTTTCAGTGCTGAAAACAGTAGGTTGGTTGCAGCTGTATTGTAGAAATCCATCTGCCCTCATGGTCCGCAGTGTAGTTGTTGCAGCTACTCCTTTACTGTAATTTAATTTAATAATTAAATATTAATGTATTTTATTGCTGTTTTGCCTTAAAGAATTTGTTTGATTAAACTGTTAATATTATTATTTTAGTTAATTTAAAAAAAATAATTAGTAGGTAGTGGGCAGCTTGGGCAGGTGAATCTACATACAGGGGTAGTCACATTTAGCACAGGTAGGGACTGGAAAAGATTCATGGTTTTTTACCAAGGCAAGAGAGGCTGTAGACACCATTTGTTTGTTTGCTCGCTTGAAATGGAAATAAACCACATAAACGCTATGCTTGCCTGGACAATGGACTTCTTTTTCCCTGCTTAAGAGTCATTCCGTAGGTGTCTCAGTGGCCATTTGATTTTGAGAATGTTTGATCTTTATTTTAATTTTTTTGTCTGATTTATATTTTGCCACTACAGTAGTATTTGTGTTCACCAACCTCTCCATGCTCAGGGCCCTACAAGCCAGAGGGAGCCTGTCGCCGTGAGGACGAGGGCCTTTTGGACACATTTCACAACAACACTAGCTGAGAAAGACTCAAGGAAATCAGCATGACAAGTGACAGTGAGGGAAAGAAAATGGAGAGAAAGAGGTGGAAAAGGTAGGAACAGAGCGGTTGGGGCAGTTGTGATGGCGGTGGAGTAAAAAGGGACAATTGGAGCAAAGGCTGGCGCTTGGGAAAGGAGGGGCAAGCAGACACAGGTGGAACACGCTGCACACATCATAGCCCTGGCCTGTGTTTCCCATAGATACACACCGCCCGGCAGGGGACCAGTTCACTGCTACCAGTTAGTGTAACAAAGGCATCGGCCTGTACTGGTTTACAGTCAGCTTTAAATGTAAATGGCTGACAGAAGTACAAAACAGATGTCTGGATTTAGTTCACAATTAATATACCACCTGCCTTTCTGCGTGTATCTATGGCCATCATAGTGCAAACATCACGTGTGTCATGCTAAAGAAACAAACATGATCAGAGCACTACGCTGGTTTAGCGAAACTGAGCGGTCTAAGATATCAGGCACATTTTTAACTTCTCCTTGTCGCGACCGTTCAAGTTTTGCTACGATAAATCTGGCAGCACCAAAATTAGCCTCCGTGGTCAAACTCTTGGTCGCCTTTTTTTTTTTTTGTAATGGAAGGCATATTTCATATAAAGAGAAATAACTACAGATAGAAAAAGAGATATGTCCGTGGAAAGGCGCCATGGTATAATACGATGAAATAAAAGAGTCTGTCCTTTTTCGCCCTTTTCCTCCCACATAACAGGAACGTAACCAGCACTAAAGGTAGAAGAAAGCGATGAAATGTTGGCCGCAAACCCTGGCACAGGGCTGCAGGACTCTCGTTGTAGTCGTCTGAGGAGGAGAGGCAGTGGGAAGCGCTTTTTCAACAAGATAAGGACATCAGAGAGAGCTTAGCTGGCATGCTGAAGGCATTTTTTTTTTTGGAGCAGAAGGGTTGTTTCCTAGTTTCACATGTTTTCTGATTTAGTTGGGGAGGAGGGGGTTTCCTTCGTGGGGGCTGTGGCGACTTGAAGCCCTCGTGGGGTGTCAGAAGCTCTCAGGCTCTTCCAGGAGGCAGGGCTGGGTGGACAGAGGCACGAGGGACGGGGACAGGCTTCGGAGGCCCACCCCGGGGCGAAAGTTGAGGTCTGGGGCGGGGAGTAAGGGCTTTAGGATACTGACGAGGCAGAAGGCAGAGCCGCTGTTAGGGATGAAGTTGACCTTGTTGCGGTCGGGACACAGGAAGGGAGGAATCTCCTGCAGAGGTTTGGGCCTGCAAACACACATGCACAATGAACGTTTTAATACCGTTCGTAGCGGCTACATCACCTTTACAGGAAAAGGTGTGCTGAAAATATGTTTACCTTGTTAATGGCACTGTTACGACAGAATGTAGCCTTCACAAAATATACAAAATAGTCTTACAAGATAGGGCTGGCGATTTTAGACAACAAATTCCATGAATAGACCAAAACCTATAATATGTTAGTTCGTCTACCTTGTCTGTGTCTCTCAGGCAACATCCACACTATTTCATTTTCCTTTAAAAACGCAGACCTTTTGCTACGTTTGCACCTGCTGTTCAGACTAGAATGGTGACTCTAAAGACCTAAATCGGAGAAGTTTGAAAATCACTTTAAAACTCCGGGGTAGCGTATTAGTGCTACCTAACCTGTGAAAACGCTGGTGTTTTCATTAGTAGTGTGGATGTAGCCTCAGTCCCAAGCCCATTGGTTCCTACGCAAGATGAAAATCTTGAACACCACCTCACAAATATATACAGTTACATAACGTAACATTTCATTTAAAAAAAAGGCTAAGTGATTTCATCAAACGTTAGCAAATGTTAACATGAGGAAATAGTGCATCTGTTGGGGACTATTTTCAGTGGCGGATTAATCTACATTTTGTGCTCTAGTGAGTTTTTGGGGCAGCAGGATGGTGTATGTGGTACTGAGTCAAAATGTGTGTTTGTTCAGATAGTATTGGGGAGTTTTCTACTCACATGAACTCCTCGAATACTTTGACCTTCTCACAGCCCTCTGGAGGTTCTCTCTTGAACATGTAGCTGTTGTTTGGTCTGGGAGAGGCAGCGTATTTAGGCAGAGGGGAGTAAGGGCCCAGCTCTGAGGACAAGCAGAGAGAGGACACTGGAGGTCAGAGGTCAGGGTCAGAAACACGACTCACTCAGAGAGACTCTGGAGGGCCATGTGTGCAATATGCATATGGTACAACATGTGACGTGTGTTGGCCACCTTTGTCTTCATAGGGGCTGCCTCCACCTGTGTCGTTGAGGACGGTGAGGTAGGAGGGCGAGATGGAGTCGGGACGGCTACTGCAGTTGCTGTGGTTACCACTCAGGCCGCCCCCTGAGGGAGTCTGTGTGTCGATGCTGCGGGTGCTGCTGCTGCGCTGTGGGGGGACGGGTGGGGGTGCACGGTGCCCATCTGGGACATCCTGTGGCTGTCGTACAAACACACACACACACAAATGAGGTCACAATAACAACGCTGTACCGGGGGGCTTAATCCCTGGCAAGTGGTGGTGTGTGAACCCTTGAAAAACCTTGAATGTTAATTAATACAGTGAACAACAAAACATTTTTAAGAGAAGGACAAAACGTTTTCAAAAACCCCCTAACCCCAATCTCTTAGCGGAACTCACAACGATGGTCTCGTCCTTTTCAGGGGTGTCTTGGATGGTAATGCGCTCGATCTCCTGGTTGAGGCCCTCCACGCTGTTGCGGAAACGAGGGGCCGATGACTTGGATATAGGGATGGGTATCAGAATGGTCTTGGGCATAGGTGACTGCGAAACACACACAAGACACGAACACGCAAGGCTGCAGTTAACATCTTTCATTTGGCAGCAGTGAGCAGGAAGCTGCTGCCACAGATATCAGATATATAAATATATGCTTCATATTTCTCAAGAAAAATTATAGCTGCGCTTGTAATACCAACAGTATCCATAAATCATGAATATTGAAACAAGTCTCGGCGACTTGGAATCATTAACTCAACACTGCACTTCTTAGTACAGGGTACGATGTACTACGACAGATAACAGCTCCATTACTTGATTTTTTTCCCTCCCACACAATGACAGAAACATTTCTATGTAGGTACAGGCAGCTTAACGCACGCACATTTCAAAAGCAGATCACAGAGTTGCATGGAAAAATGTTCTCCGTAGTCGTCGACTTCTTATTTGTATCACCACCATATCTAAATGTGGCTTCATGTTTACTTTGTATAAGAAATCACAAGAGGCAATGTGTCCCCCAAAGGGTGCAACCAGGCTCTACAGTATGACAATCTCTTACTTGGAAAGTAGTATGAGAAAATGTTGCTGTCTCATCTTGAAACTTCATCATGAATTGATTCATGGATTTGATTTGTCCCTTGTGTTATAAGAACGAAATGGGAACTTAGTATGTACTTAATGTAATGTGGGATTGAGTCTTTACAGTCCAGAGTCACACAAGTCATCTGCTGAAATATTGCTTTACTTTAATTTACTAAATGGATTCTGTCACTATTGGATATTACTTCTCTGCAACTCTATTGCGTAACATTTATTTACACAACCCAGAGTGCTAAATAGTGTTTGGGAGTGTTGATTGATTGCTTTTGTCTTGTTTGTTTGTTTTCTTGCCGCCACCAATTGCGATTTTTTTGGGGCAGCTTTGCACATGGACAGAAATGGTACTTGGTATGTTTATGTGAGAATACTTTATGTTCAGTAAAATGTTTTTATACAAGAACTGCTGATGTAGTGTCTCTGAACCTATGGGTACTTTTTTTTTTTCCTTCTGTAACGAAAAACAAATAAAAAAATCGATCACGGTTTGACAAGCAACAAGTGATGTTTCCTGTCCTGTCTTCTTCAATCAGCTGGCACATTTTAGAAAGGGGACGGAGACTCTTCACTTTTGTCACTTTGGGCAGGCAGGCGTGTTCCTGCTGGCTAATGGCTCTTTGTATCAGCTAACAAACTTGTCAAAAGGATTGTGAGAAAAGTTGCATGATAGCTCAGCCAATCGCTCTTTCTCTTTGTCTCATAGGGAGGCCCAGACAGCTGGACAGCTGCACTCCAGCAGACTCCACAGGGAGCGTATGACTGGCCCTGCCGCTGTCACTGACACAGAGCATCATGACAGGATACTGTGTGTAAGTGTGTGTGTGTGTGTGTGTGTGTGTGTGTGTGAGCATCTGCAGAATCAGAAGAACCCAAATTAACTGACTTTTCATAGCCCAGAGGTCGTTAAAAAGCCCACGTCACATTTCAAATTACCAGGAGACACACCAGAGCCTAACAGGGACACGAGGAAAAGTGGGACGTCCTCAAAACTCTCCAGATCAGGCAGCCAACCTAGTTCCTCTCAGAGACGGAGCCACTTGGCAGACACACACACAAACGCACACTCCCTGAAGCACACTGTTTCTATTGATCACCTGCGACTGGATGATGGTGTGGCTGCCATTGAACGGGGACTTGCGGTCTTTATCCCGTCGATGGCGGCTGCTGCGTTTGCTGCGCTGAAGCTGCTGACGCAATTTGGCAATCTGGAGAATTTCACAGACACAGAGACACTGTAATGCAGACATATAGATACAGACACATCTTGTTAATGGTGGTGCGTTGAGCGAAAGCTACTGCACAGTGTTCAGAAACAGCATTTCCTTCCAACACAATAGGCCTTTTTTTTTCTCTTTTATTTATTCTGGCTCCAAAATCAGGTGAGAAACGGACCTCCTTGAGCTGGTCGGTGCTCCCACAGGAGGCCGAGCGTTTGTGAGAGCCCCTCCTCCTCTCATCTGCCCAGGCCCTGGGGGTCTGAGACACACACACACTGGTTAGAGCTAAATATTAAACATACAAGCACAAAACAACCAAATCAGGAGACACATGGGAGGGAAAAAGTAACAAGAAAACCAGACCTATATTAAATAATCGATAAATAATACAAATAATCCATAGTTTTTGTTTAGAGTCCTGCATGGGTAGGGGGCTTACTTAATGATATAAAGCAACATAAACATCCTAAAACTCAAATGTGTCTCATTCAACATGCTTATATTTTTGAGTGTAAAGTAAATGAATGAAGTCTAGTGAAAAAAAATCATTGTTGTTCGGGTCATAGGACTTAAATTGTGCTTGTAACTTGACTCTTTATATTCCCATGTTCTTAAAACAAACAAAACAACCTTTTGCATCAACTTGTTTTACGTATTTTTCTTCGTTCTAATACAGCAACCTTGCTTCATCTTTCTTGTTTCAAGACATACACACTCATTTGTAGAAAGATCTTTTAGAATGGGTTAAAGTGAATGATTTCTATTGGAAAGGATTGAAGACTCAAAAGCCCTGATGCTGAAACTCTATGTGCAGTGAAACAAAGAGGGGCATATTCTTAAGGTTGTGCTAAAAGGCTAGTGTGCAATAAAGAATAAGAATTAGAAAAATAAATACAAATTTTTATCATACAAGTGCTAAAATGCTCAAGTATATATTGGGCTGGTGTGTGAGGGAGCTCTGCAATTTTTCCAGTATATAAAATTTTATAATGGGAAGATCACAGTTGCAATACACTTGTGTTCACACACAAGTACAAATATGTAAATGTAATTAATAGAAATTCTAACTGTGTGTGTGTGTGTGTGTGTATAAACTGCTCACATTCTGTCCACACTTAGGCCATAATCTTTGACGAGGAGTCACAAGAGGACATTGCGTCATCTTAACTGGTCACAAGTCAAAAAGAATTGCAAGAATAAGAAAGATGGTGCTATTTTCTGGGATTGTGTCTACGAACAAGTGCTGTCACCAGCACCAAACTGACCATAATAATACAGTTAAGAATGTCATTAAAAGTACAGTATTATGGGTTTTATACAACACCACCAATGTGTGTGCTGAAGTGAGGTGTAAAAACAGAACAGAAACATCTGTTTGACTGCTGAGATGACCTGCTGTTGAAGAAATATCTACCAGCTACTGTTTGACCTGAGTCTGGTTCAAAGTCAGTCTGCAAGTGATAGTCAGAGGCAGCACAGCACGATGATGCAACTGTCTGCAATCTCTGTAAACCTCTTTGCATTGATTGCCTCGTAAACACATATATACACATACATACATCTCGCAAGCATTCATCAGAACACACACATGTTGAGCATTTCTGGATCTTTCAAAGGCATTTGATGTGGCAAAGCATGACATTTTAGTATCTACATTGCAAAAATGTAGATTGTAATGTAAATGTAGACAGCATTTGTATGATCTAAAAACTATATTTCCAACAGAGCACAATTTGTTAGGATGCTGGGTTGCCATTCACACAAAGCACTATTACAACGTGGTGTGCCCCTATTCCTTATTAAATTTACCAAATGTGTCCAACATTTGTATCCGATGTTTGCAGCTTACACAACTCAACAACTCACTTGATTAAAGTAGTTAAGTGTTGGTCTAGTCAAATCATTATTTCTTTTAAGTTTAAAGGCTGATTTTGATTTGCTCCTGAGTGAAAGTTGAAGAAACCAGATGTTTAATTGTGGTTTTAAACTTTTCTTTATGGAATGGCATTCCTATCAGCCTCAGTTGTACTTTGTGTTTAGTTCTATTGGCAAATGTTAGCATGCAAACATGCTAAACTGAAATAAACATCCTTAACATCAGCATGTAGTATTGTCATTAGGATTTAGTTTAAAGCACCTCTGTGCCTGAATACAGCCTCACAGAGCTGCGGGCATAGCTTTAAACTGTAGTGTTGTTCAATATTTAGTGACAATTTGTTTGCTTACAGTGCATATATATCATCATATATGTTTATAATGTTTGGTTGTGCTCTAAAAACCCTTTGTTGTATTGCTAATTTATGATATTAACATTGTCCAAATACGTACAAGACCCGAGGGAAACCAGACAGCTATCTAAATTTCCCAAACATCTCACTAGCAGAGGCTAATTTTCAATCAGATACAGGGGTCCTAGCTTATTGAACTCTTTGTCCTATTTGATTAAAATGACCAAATGTACAAACATTTAATCTCTTCTTCATAACCTTGTTTGGTTTTTTGTTATGTGACAACTTATTCTCAACAGTCTAAATTCATTAAAGATTATTTAGGTACAGGAAATCAATAAGACATTTTGGATTTTTTCCCTCTCAATGTCCATTTTTGAACACAAAACTCAAACTAATGCACCATCCACTGAAACACCACCACACACACAGATATAAACCCCCCACAGCACTCACCTGCGTCGCTTTGTCCCTCATGTAGGAAACGTGTTGGTGCTGGCTGTCGTCCTGAGGCCAGGGACCTGTCAGGTGAGAGCCAGCGAAGGCGCCCTGTGAGGGCCACAGCTGGACGCGATACCGAGAGGCCGAGAGGAGAATGAGGAGCAGAGCGCTTGGAGGGAGAGGAGGGCGGACGCCGGAGGATGTAGACCACACAAAGATTTGTGGGAGGTTAAGGCCACTGATGCAGTCTGAGCAGGAGAGAGAGAGAGCGGAGTCAAGAGGTCTGCCTTGAGATGTAAACAAGGTATTTGTCAACACATGGTAAACACATCAACAAATCAACAGCTGGCCTGCAGGATAAGCTGCTGGCTGTCTTGCCCTGTCCATCTAGGTTTGTGAGTGTGTCTGCATTTGTGTTACCAGATTAATGTTAATCCGTCCCGTGCTGGGCTGAGCGGATATGCCCTCCCTCTTAGTCTCACAGAACCCCCTGGTTAATGGCATTAAAACAGCTTAAAGAAGGTGCTGGTTTCTGCCCCGCTGACCCTGATTCAGAGCTGCAGCCGCATGTTTTGCGTGGGTGCCGGCACCCACGGGTAGCAGGAAGCATAAGCAAATTCTGATTTTCTAATTTAAGATTCCAGTTTTTGCATTAGATAACAAACTGCAAGGTAAAATGCCAAACATTCCCCCTGTGTGTGTCTGTGTGATAGTAAACACAATTGCATCTTTGGGCTTTAGGAAAGTAAATTTTATAAACCACACAGTTAATTGATGAATCTTGAAAACAATCGGTCTCGTAGTAGATATAAATAATAATAAAATGATTGTTAGTTGCAGTGCTAGTTTACTATATACAGCAAAATTACTTGTATTTGGGTGGTAAGGGGTAGTTTCTTTTATGAAAACTGTGGTGCAAAGAACGCGTTAGTTTTGCATTGCATTCAGTGTGATCATGCTTTTTAGCCTAACAACATCCCCATTATATAAAACATTTTAGGAAATAAATAAATTGTTGATGACAAAAAATATGAAAGAACTATGAGGATTTTTTTTGCTTACAGCAAACTACCATAACTTTTACTGCGTCCACTCTGGCTACAAAAAACAAGTAGAGGGTAAGGATAAATGCTAAAATACAGTGTATGAGTAACACAAGCAGAGAATCATAAAGTCAGCAAACTGATTCATTAACGTCAGCCAACATTAGCCATAACGTAAGCTACAAAACCAAGTGAGGCTGAAGCAGCAAAACTCCTGAGTATATTTAACTGAGCAAGGTCGTGTTTTATTGCTTAAGGATTCAGTTTTTCTTTTGTTTGTAGGAAACATTTTGTCTTTCAAATATTACAAAGTGTCACTTTAATCTATTTAATACATCTTTGGACATCTATCGTGTCTCCATGTACAATGTAAATCACGATAAGGATTTTGTTAGATATTGTGCTAAATTGTGTTAAATAATCAAATTGATGCCCACTGCAATCAATTGCACTGGAACTGTGATCTATTTAAAGTATTCAAGGCTTTTCTGTAATGCTGTTTAAACAACAGAACAACAATGCTGCATTAATGAAACTCTGCATGCACAAACACACAACAGAATTTGACAGATTTTAATAGATGCGAAGCAGCTTGCAGGAGAAATAATGAATTTTATCCTACTAACAACATTCTGTACATGCAGCATGTATCCAAACACACGGCATCGACCGGCAGGGCTGGTCCTGGAGCTAAATTTGGCAAGGGCCTTGACCAGCGCACATCGCTGTTGCTAGGGAACGGAGCGACTGATCTTCACACAGCAGCGCTTGTGTGTGTGTGTGTGTGTGTGTGTGTGTGTGTGTGTGTGTGTGTGTGTGTGAACAGGGGTCTGAGCATCAGCAGTCTACTAGCAAATTGCTCAGCCTTCTTTATTTTGACTGCTGCTTTTCCTGTCTCAGTCTGCTCACACACATCAGCAACCCACTGCGTTGTACTGTGTAGGCTGACAGCAGTAGTAACAATGGTAGTGGCATTACTAGTACTACTCCGCCTGCTGTTATATTTATGTGTGTATAAGTGTCAATCCACGCAAGGAGCTACACTGAAGTCCCTTTAACCCAGATAAACACAAGACAGACTTAATTGAGCTAAGAGCAAAAGTGGGGGCAACCAGCTTGCACAGAAAGTAATATACACATGATGTAAATGCGCTTTTTACACCAGTAATTGTTTAGTTTATTTTAAAATATCAATACTATAATAATAATTTCCCACAGCCCAAATTGATGCCTTCAGTTAGCTTATTTTATCCAGTTCAATTCAATGTGAAGATGCATATGTAAGGAAAGGAAGGTCAGCTGCTTGAGTGAGGTAGTATGTCTGTACTGGAGCAGTATCAGGACAGTGCAAATGGCCTTTATTATATTACTCTATACACTATATATTCAAATAGACTGAGAAGAAAACCAGAAAAAAACACATTTGAGATATCAGAGCCAGTGATTTTTTTGTGTGCTTTTTTTGCTTTAAGAAATTACTTAAATGTCAATTAATCGTTTCATGTCTGGTTTACACAATTTACCTTAGCTGCCATGTCTGTGCATTTTGAATGGAATGAAATAAAATTAATGCCATCTAAAATAGATTAAATGTATCTTGCGAATTGCTGGGTTTTAAACTAAAATAAAAGGCTAAAGCAGATCAAATTTTGGGGGACTAGGAATACTTAATTGCCCATTCAGTTTAACAAATGCTATACTATACCCTGCACGTCAAATCTCCGTGCGATCGCATGTGCAATGTAGGCCAATTTTATTTACAGGGAAACATGCATGCAGCCCCTCCCCACCACACACATACCATCACCATCATCATAATAATAATACACGCCATGCTGGTGTTAGACCTCAATCCGGCTCATAATTTTGAGGCTGAATGTGTGAACATGAAACTCACCTGCAGAAATATGATCTAGGTCCGCTGCATGCAAAGGGGCATGCAGCTCTTCTTCAGCACCCCCGGCCCCTGTTGATGTTGCTCGCTGCTCGAAGATGCTAAAGCAGCGGTGGAGACAGGCAGGGCTGCAGGACGAGGGTGCAGGCTACAAGTGAGGGGAGCCCTCTTAGATATAAAGAAGCAGACATAGAAAAGATAGTAACGGTCTTCGTGGGCACCGTAGTGATACAGTAGGTGTCAAAATGGGCGTTGCTGTATTCGCACCCTGCCTCCTCCTCCTAGTCGTCGTCGTGGATGAATGTTTTTCTCTACCCGGGTGATGCGGCACGACGGCTGCAGCTGCAGCTACCGAAACGCTTTGTGGTCGAAGAAGAAAAAAACACGAGTATAAAAAAGAGGAAGATGCGTTGTGCTCGGAAAATAACAACAGAAGGACAGGAAATACAGAAGGAATAGAAACAAGGAGGTGGTGATGCTGGGATAGCCTCGGTTGACAAGACGGGAGAGGGGACCAAGTGTGAAGCAAGCCGGGATAGACAATATAACTTCCGGGTGTCATTTTCAAAGTAAAATATTTACTCTGTCGCGTCGTGCAAGGGACTGTGGTTAAGAAGAGCTTTTTAAAATATGGCCCCCCAAGCTCCAAGTTTACTGTGAGTCCACTTACTTCCAGAGGTGGGACCAACTCAGTGTTTTACAAGTCACAAATGAGTCTCAGGCTTAGAACTCAAGTCCCGAGTCCAGACCGGTTGAGACAGTCAAGTCCGAGTCTTGAAGAGGGACCCTGTGTTGTTATGTAGTTGTAAGATGAGAAGTCTCAAGTCAAGACCTTTTTACATATAGTCTATGGTCAAGACCAACAAGTCCAAAGTCGAGTCCAAAGTCCTAAACTTTGACTTTCAAGTCCTGAACAAGTCATAATGTGCTCTTTTGCCAAATACCATTTCATATTATTGGGTCCTTGGCGTGAAAAGGTTTGAGCACCACTGTGCTATATTATCTGATCTTAAAGCCCTGTCTTGAAGAGGGCTAAGAAGAATATTTAAATTTTGTATCTGATCACCGCGCGTCAAATCTGGGGCCAGGAGGTTGTAGCACAAGCAAAACTATAGGCTACACATTGCATAGTAATCGAGAGGAAAAGGTTGAAGGGGTACCCCCACCTTAAAGCTGCTGATTATTTTCTCCACTAATCGACTGACTGATTGTAAAAATTCCGAAAATAGCAAAAAATGCCATCACAATTACCCAAAGTGCCACCTTCATAATGTTTGTTTTGTCCGACCAGCAGTCCAAACCTCAACACTATTAACACAACATTCAAATAAATTAAAATAATTAAAAGGACAAGCAGTAAATCTTCACATTGGTGAAGCTTTAATATGAAAAATGTCTTAAACAATCAAAACAGTTGCAAATTCATTCAATAGCCAACCCACTAATTGTTTCAGCTGTACTTGTATATGCTGGTCGACAGTTTAATTCATGACAAAACATCAAATTGTATACTCTTCATGTGTTTTGTATGTGAAAGGTTTAATTTGTAAAGTAACTACTAAAGCTGTTGGATACATGTAGGGAAGTTAAAAGTACAATATCCTCCTTTCAGATATAGTGGAGTAGAAGTAGAAAGTGGCATAAAAAGAAAATACTCAAGTATAGGTACCTTAAATTTGTACTTAAGTAAATGTACCTACTTACTGTCCACCACTGTTCACATAAATCTGTAAAATCCTGCTTTGAGTATCACTAACAATCACCTAAGGTCACACTAAAGCACTCCTAATATTTTATTATGAAAGCAAGTCGGTCAATTTCCGGTGCAGTCCCGGTTACGTCTGGCCAACTTGACGCAGCCGAGGACGAGCTTTGACGTAGCGTACCAACGCCGAGCTGCTCGTGCTGATGCTGCAGTTGCTAGGGCGCGTGGAGCAGACAGACGGCGGAGAAGTAAACAAGTGCAGGAGAAGAAATGTCTCCCTCATGTGCCCAAGGTAGGAAACCTAAAGTTAGTGAATACTTGTTACATGTGAAGGGGTTACAGACTGTACTGTAATTTATTATATGGTCCCCAAAAAATGTTTCCTGGTATTAATAACATTTCAGCTTACATATTTTCAATGGCATACACAGAATGAAAATATATGCATTATTATTATTATTAATGTACACCCGAGAGATAATATAATAATTTTTACATAATTAATAATTGTTCCTTGGCAGAATGTTACTGCATGTAAAAAAGCAAGAATTTTCAATGTAAGTTTTTTTTTTTCCCCATTTTATTGTTTTATATGTGACTTTCTGCTTTGGCAACATGTTACTAAAACTAAACTAAAACAAACCCAATAAAGCCCAAAAGGCAATACATAGCTATTAGTGAGAGTTTTGTCTAAGGAATAGTGCGACTCAAGTTCAGGGAAAAACACTTATTTGGCATTAAAATCAAAAATTGTGATTTGTACACTTAAGGAGTTTTGTACAGATTCAAATCAAATACAATGTGTTGATTAATGAGCTTTTGAGCTGTGTACAGAGCCAGGCTAGCTGTTTCCAGTCTTTGTGCTAATCTAGGCTTAAAGGCTGCAAGCTGTAGCATCACATTTAGAATAAAAGTATATGACATTAAGAGATTGTTTTAGAGACGACGTTTTTAACTCTATTTGGAGCAAATATCTCTTTAACCTATCAATAAAACATTTAATTTATCGCTATATAATTTTCCTCAATAACAATATAAGTTTGTTCAATAAATGTTTGATTCAATTCATTTGAATCATAAACTAATTAGTGTTCAGTTTTTCTATTAAGATTTTTATTTTGTTTATTTATTTTGTTGTTATTTTGAATGTTCTATCTCGGATTTGTTAATTGATTAACTTTTTAGCAAGTGTTTGTCATGTTCTGACCATAAACTTAAATAGTTTAAAACCACAATTAACCGTCTGGTTTGTGCAACTTTTCACTCAGGAGAAAAAAAACAAAAAAGCCTTTAAACTTGAAAGACATTTATCGTGACAATTATTAGGGGTGGGAATCACCAGAGGCCCTATGATATGATATTATCACGATATTTATGTTGTGATTCGATTTCCAATTAGGTCCCAAGAGACTTGCCGTTGACAGATATAATCCAACAGTTATTTCATACATTTATTGAGAATTGCTTCTTCCATATTGACTTGAAAATGTTTACAGAAACTGTACCGAGCAGACGCATAGCAATGGAATCAAAGGCCGTGTCCATTGAATGCAAAACAGAACTCCATAAAAATGATGCAAATATCAATGCAATACACATACATGTTTTTTTTTCATACAAATTGCAGATTACAAAAACATAAATGAGATCTTTTCATATGCCCTGAAGCGGCGCTGAAAATACAGAATGAGTACAATGACATTTCAGCACGCCTGTACAGCGGTAGGCCCAGATAACTCTAATTCTTGCTGATAAAACACAATACGTGTACACCCTCTTTCTCCCTCTCACTCACACACACACACACACACACACACACACACACACACACACACACAGAATCAGTCATTTGAACATCACGGGATGAGACAACAATAAGCAGAAATAATATCCAGCGTGCTTCAGAGGGGTTTGGGTTTTTTTGTGTGTGACTATGTGTGATTTCCAACAGAGTTCAAAGAGCAGAATCTGAGCTTTCTTGTGTTTCTGGTCTTTTCAGTCACATACAGACAGCTAAACACACAGTCCACAGTGAGGTCACGTGATGGTGGTACAGCCATTGCGTCGGGCACTGTAACAGATCCCTCCGTAGATTCGATTCTCATGATTGTAGCGTTAAAAAGACCCCCAGAGTCTGAGCCATTCCTGGTGAAATTGTGCAAGCAGAGGTGTATCATGAAAAATCACTTTTCCAGTCAGATGGGATTTGATTGTTAGTGTTTGTGCCCCTTAAAAATAGTCCACAGAAGAAGGAAAGAGAGGAGGATTGTCACCCATTTTCTCCTCTTGAGTCGGGAGGGGGGGTGGGTGTGATAGTGTATACTGGATTGTTAACAAAACGATTGTGACTATCCATAAGTGCAACAGAGATTAACATATCAAAAATAATGATGGGATAAAACAAAGACCAAAATAATGGAAGCAATAAAAACATCGAAAGCATCTAAAAGCTACATCCTATTGCACAATTAAAAATTATGATACAAAAAAAATGGATACATAGTGAAAAAAAGACAAAATTTGTATTGCATACAAATTAAGGAAATAAAAATAAGTATTTTTGTTCCGTCTTTTAAGACCGTCGATTCTTTTACAGAGCCTGCTCCTGAACTTCGCTTGATGCAGCAAAGTAGGAGAAAGAGAGCGCTCGTAGTGTTGATTGTTATTCATCGCCTTTCAAAAGTTTAGAGACCACTCGCTTCTTGTCGTGGTCGCAACAGACAGGACTTCTAAACACTGATTTTAATCGGTTCAAAGTGCAAATAGAAAGGAAAAAAAACAACTACAAAATCCGTTGAAAACATTGCTATGCTCATGAGGATGAAACATCAAACAAACAGACAAAGGGAGGATTAATAAAACACAGGAAAGAGAAGCGGGTGAGAATGCTGCATAGCTGGATTCCATTTAAAGCAATGCCATCATCAGAAAGACACATAGGAGCGAGACAGACCTAATTACTGTACATGATCAGACTCGACTGTTTGTTCACAAGACACTCCATAGCTTCCTCTTGCTGATTCAGAGCAGAGAGCTCGACAGACAGAAACCACATGCTCTCTGGTTCTTCTCTTTTTTTTCTTTGTCTTTTTTTTTTCCAGTCTTGTCGGAGGGTCTGAGTTCACACATGGGTGTCTCCAGGCTCGCTGGCCAAGCTCCCCCCCCGCAGGTAGATGGCTGAACTGGACTTGGGCCGGTTCTGACTGTGACCTTGACCGCGGGCGGACCCGTTGTTGTTGACCTCCGGTCCCCTGGTGTCTGTGGAGATGACCCACGTGGTGGGTCGCCACTTCTTCAGGGAATAAGGCGTTTTCACACGCTTCTTGATCTTATCGCCGGTCCCAAAGGCTCCATCCGGCTGTACCAAGCCTTCCCCTGGGAAACACGAAGGAACAGTGATCAGTACTTTGTGGCAAAGTTTTACACCAGTGAAACATATTCAAACCAGTCTCCTGCAGGTATACATGCAAGACAATGTGTCCTTAAAAAGCCACTCCAGCAAGTCAGTATTACACTATCATAAAGTTGGGGAACTCACAAGAGACACAATATAATAATATATATATATTATTTTTGTTTATGACTTTGAGTCCCTAGTAAAGCTTCAAGAAACACCTACATTTCCCATAAAACAAACAATATAATTTTGTTAGACCCTCCCTACCTGGTACATGACCATTTCTTTCCAACTCCATGACCCCAGTTTATAACACAGATTTGTAGCCTCCCAACCCAGGCTGAGATTACACGGATGATTAAAAAACAAGTGGAGGAGAGGAAATGTCTCCCCTGTGTGTCCAAAGTAAGCAACTTAAAGTGATTTATTGAGTTATTGTATGTTTGTTGTCTGGGACAGGGTTACAAAGATGTGATTTATTGTGTGATTTATTTATAAATGTGATTTATTGTGGCACTTAAATACATTTACACATGAGGAACAGAGCTCATACAGATGTGGTCCTCTGCTGCTGCCCTGAAAAAAAAACTAATATGGTTCCCAAAAAATAAGGACTCTTGCCCCTTTCCTGATATAATTAATAATAATGTTATTATTATTTTACTATACGTCTCACCAGACGTGTAGTATAGGACACGTCTGGTGAGATTCTATGTTTTGTTATAGTCAACAAATCCCATGTGCAGAGCCAAACTAACAATGAATGGATCCTACTGACAAGAACTGATATGTGAAGCCTGATATCTGTGCCATAGAGCTCCATTGTTGTCCCTGAAATATTAAAAACACACACAAAGTGAGCATTCCTGCTGCCCCAAATACTCACTACAGCAGAAAAACTGGATTCATCCGCTGCTGTAAATAGTCCCCAACAAATGCCTTATTTCCTCCTGTTTGAGTAAAGTTTGATAAAAACTACAGTGACCAGCTGTTTTAAGAAATTAGTAATCCCTTCTTAAAAATTAAACTATAATTTTTGTGATTGTGATGTAAGATTTATGTTTTCAGTAAGAATCGGTGGGCGTGGGAAAATTGAGAGACGGATCAACACAGTGTTGTTGGTTTTGGTTTCTTCATGGGATTTGTTGACAATAACAAAAATATAGAATATCGCCAGCCTTAAGCTTAAACATTTTGTTCAGACAAAACAGGCAACAATAGGCCTCATTCACTTGGGCAGCATGTGAATCACACTTTGGACAAACTGCTCTTGCGTGAGGTGTATATAAAATCACCTAGTGAGGCCAGGTCCTGTGTTGTGAAGGACAGATCCAGGGAGTTGGGTCTCTCTGGCCTGCGGGCTCTGGGCTGCCTGAGCAGGGCCTCCCCTCTCATGGTGACCGGAGCTTCCCCCTGGAGTTCAGCAGTGCCAGATCCCGATCCAGAGCTTTCTCCTGGGGGCCCCGTGGATTCCCTGCTCGCTCCCTCTCCGGTCCCCTCCTCCTCTCCTCCGTCACTCTCTCCTCCGCTCTCCCCGTCCCCCCGGCCGTGGCCGGTGTTGCTGTTGTTGTTGTTGGTGTTGGGTCGGGCCGAGCGGAGAGCGGCGACGCTCGAGGACGCGTCTCTCGGATCGGGCTGCTCTCGCTCGCGGCTCAGAAGTGGCTCGTGTTCGTCTGGGCTGGCCGTGATGACGCCGAGGCTCAGACGACTGTCGTCCGACCTCAGGACTCCGGACCCGTTCTGAGTTACGCCGGATCCTCCGAAACCTGTCGCTCCACCTGTCGCCATAGATGAGAGCCCAGTGCTGGCGTGACCGTTAACGCTGCCGTTAACGCTGCCGTTGACATGCGTGTCTCGTAGAACAGGTGTGTTGTTTGTGCCTGCGCCCCGATGAGCCTCTGCAGCAGTGTTTGTGACCGTTACTGCACCAATGTTCATCTTTGTTCCCTCCACCTGCCGCAGGTTGGACTTCCCTGAGCGTCCAAACTTGAACCTGAGCGAAGACGATGACGACTCCTTCTTGGTGGGCTTGGTGCGCAGGGGCAGACTAGACGGCCTCTTGGGCAGGTTCTGCTGCTTGGGCAGGGGGAAGATGGTGGTAGGCATGGGCGCAGCGGGGTCCGACGTGCCTGAGGCCTCACTGGCCATCTTGATGAGGGGGTAAAGGAGGCTGGAGCTGCCGGGGCTTAGTGGATCCGGAGAGCAGAACTGCTTCTGCGAGTGCTCCATCAGGTTCTCGTCTGAGCTCTCCTTAAGGTTCTTGTCCACCTCTTTCGGGTCAAGCTTGGTGGTTTCCAGGTCCTCCTGGGTCAGGTGGAGGCAGACTGGGACTGTGGCGACCCCTGCGGGTCCCTCGGACTCAGAGATAATAGTGGTGGTAGTGGTGGATGCTGAGGGGCTGCCTCTCAGGCCCGTGCTGGTGCTGCTGCCCTCTGGGCTAGGCAGACGGGCGTTGGCTTGCTGCTGGCGCTCCTGGTTGATGGAGTTCCTGTTTCTCTCTCCGGTCCCAGCCCCAGCTCGACTGCTCACAGAGCTAGTGGTTTCAGCCTGCGCGTTCTTGGCCACGCCCTCGTGCTCTTCAATGTAGGTGGAGGGATGGTCTGTGTACGGGCCAGACTTTGGCGTCATCCGATTTCTGGTTGGAAAACACAAAACGTTAAAGAGATCATTTGAAAGCACCACAGTGACAGAAGTGGTTCAGTATCTAAGCTTACCTCTCGTTGTGCAGTGTGGTGGACATGGGGTTGAGCGTGGGGCTGACAGACTTGGAGCGGTCCCATATGAGAAGCAGTTCTGCCAGTCGTTCCTCAGCACACTGTGCTGTGAGGCGGGCCTCTGCATCCTGGTCCCAACAGTCCTCCATCGTCTCCTTCAGAGAGCGAACAGCCTGGAGGACACAAAGTCTTAATATTTAACCATAGAGGCAGTAGAAACAACACAAACATTGTTCACAGTATAAACATTTTGTCCACCATCTCTTATAGTGAAATCACTTTAGGAAGGGATCTCCTCACAGCCAGTATGGACAGGATAAACAACCAATAACTTTTTTTAATGTACATATGGCCATGTCAGTAGCAGTATTGTTTTAAGACAGACTTACACTCGCTACCCAGAGAGGTTGAAAGGAGAAGTAAGAGTTATTCTCCTTTCCAAAACCTACAACAAATTCAGAAAATATAGGCTGTGGATTGTTCCTAATGTAACGCTAGCTAACTTACTACTGAATGTTATGTTATAAAGCCCTACTGTTCTGCTTTTTAAAGATTGTAATAGTGAACAGAGACCTACCCAGCTATACAGGAACAGTGCAATCCTTAATAATATTGTCCTCTTTCTCAATGCTGAGGTAATGCAGTGGTTCACCTTTACTCTTTGATCGGTAGGCTTTAGCTTCTGTCATTATTTTTTCACGTCAGTTTGAGCCTGTTGAGCCTGAATACAACCTTCAAATGCACAATGCAACCGCATTCTGAGATATTTGTTCCCAAAAATTAGACAGTATTTCTTCAGGGATTGCAGTTATAGACAGTGGCAGCGCTGTGATAAAAGCCTGACAGCTCCGATAGTTTGTCGGGCTTTGCAACAGTCACTAAGGGGGGCGTGGCTTAGCAAAGGGTCAATAGTTCCTCCTTTGAACACTGACTGCACAAGAGATCCCTTTGTAGGGCAATTTCAATGTAAGAGATTTCAGACAAAACTCTATGTAAAACTCTATGTAAAAATGCATTCTCAAGTTCAGCCAGAGCTAGTATGAGTCTTCAGCAGTGTGTGTTTGTCAAATCAGGTAAATTACACAGATTTCTGTGCCAATTTCCTTTTTGTGTTGCAGTCTCTCGACTGCAGCTCAGCAAGTGAACACAGTCTGAGGAAACATAAAGAGGGACTGTAACTTTGGAGGAAACCGACCTGATATGTTTAACTCAGACTGATGAAGCCTCGTGTTAAGGACTGTGGATTTTGTGGCCAGCACGGACAGAAGGAATGATTATAGCCATCAAAAACTGTGTCAATGCACTTGTTCAACAGAAACAGTCACTTAATTTGAATGTATCCACATATCGACCGGCCCTATTCTAGATGATTTCCCAGCTTTATTGACAGGATTCTGGCTATAAATAACTTTATCAATCACATTAAGTTTTACAGTTACTAAAATATATATATATTTCTGATTGTCTTAATTTTGTTAATTTCCCGTGCCCTTCAAGGCCTCAGATCTTTTCCCGAAGATGCAAGGCATCCTAATGACCTAGTGGTTGGAGACACACGCCATCGAACCGCTATGTCCATAATTTGATTCTACCCGGTGACCTTCAGTGCACATTTTACCCCTCTTTTGTCACCATCTAATGAAAGCATAACACCAATAAAAAGAAATCTTAAAACAAAAGAAAACCCGCTATGTTTTTTCAGATAACTGAACATTAAAGTTGTAGTTACATGTTTCACAAGATGCTGACGGTGTTTATCTGTGGTTACTACTGTATTTTAATTTGAATTCTGGCTCTGCACTCACACACACAAACATACCAAACTGTTCTCTTTCCAGGCCTCGGGGAACTTGGGCCGTTGCTTCTCCCTGGATACAAGGACCTGCATGTCCTCAAACGTCGGGTGGTTCCCCGCCTCCGCCTGAAAAGCCATCTGGTACTCTGGCACCGACTCTCCTAGAGGTAGGAGAGGAAGAGAAATGATGTGGCTTAGATATCTTTCATAGAGCAGAAATATTTATTAAACTTATTTATTTGCTTTCTTAACAATAAATTTCAAAATGTGTATTTAATGGCTTTCTGCTGTATGTAGCAGGGAGGGAGGGGCACATTCTTCTGTTTATGATAAAGATGGCACCGTAGTACACATTAAAACAATACTACAAGCATCTGTGCATTTCGAGATGAGATGCAGCTCATCTGTCAATGCCAAAAAACTACTACACACAGTCCCTTTGTCTGTCCCACCTGGGAAAAGGTCGGTACATCTCATGAAGGTCTCCCAGTAGATCAGGCCCAGGGCGTACATATCCACCTGCTTCAGCGCAGACTCGCAGTCCCTCAGGTTCACTGCCCCCTCCAGCACCTCTGGAGCCATGTAGCGGATCGTCCCCACCTGGTTTACAGAGCAGGAATAAAAGGAGGTGTTGGTGATGAGAAAGGGTATGTGATGAAAGATGAGACGAGACGGGAAGACAGCAAGGACGACAAAATAAGGCAAAGGGAGGAATGATGTGATAATGCAGCATGTTCCAAAGTTAGACATTGCATTTCCACAGACTTATCTTTTTCCACATGGTGAGGACATCAGATAAGAACTTTCCATGGGTTCTTTGTGATAACTACATACCAATGTTCATGCCAAGGACTGATTTGTGCATTTGTTTAAAACGACTAACGGATAAACATTTTAATTCTTAACTAACTGATCTCATTACTTTATACCATGTACCATACCTCCATCCCAGTTTTAACCCGTCTTTTCACCAAGGGCTGTGCTGTTATCAGCTTTAATTTTGGAAAAAAACTAATGACAAAGTCCACATCCTCTGCTCCATGAAACTTATTTCACTTTAATTCAGTCCTCCAGTTTGCATTCTGAACGACATGCCCACCATGCAAGTTTGTTGATTTATAATAAAGCTAACAATTAATTCTGGTTACACTGTACTTTCAAATCCAGACTTTGAAGGTTGGACAAAAACATTCATGTTTTTCCAAATCGTGCGCCAGAAGAACCAATTTCACACGGGTGTTTTGATACCTGAAATGTCAACAATCACGTAGGCTACCTTCAGTAGGGGCAACAGTGTGCTTTGAGTCAGTGAAAATGTTTCAGTTCCAGTCTGCCATGGCAGTGATGGGGATGTCACTACAGAGCGCAACACATAAATCAGCTACAAGTTCACCCTGGAGCAGTAAAGGAGTCTCCCCTTTGCTTTCCGACCATCTTATTCTGACAGTTGCAGGAGTTGTGAAACAGAGCTTATTTTACTTGGATTTTCCGGTTTTAGTAAACTAACACCTAAAAATTCAATTTAATTCTATTTATATAGTGTCAATTCAGAAGAGAAGATAGCTGGTTGCACTTCTGCAGAGATGTTCATACCTACTGAATATGTTTAATTCTCCATTCACTTTCTGTTTATTGTTCAGTATACCATCTAATTATAGCATGTTTACGTTAATCGTGATGCAGATTTGTCATGATTTACTGTATTACTCTGATTATCGTCTATTTCACTGAATGCATAGATTTTTAAAGCAGTGACATCAGTTCTGCTTCCTCCTGAACGCTCACCTCACTTATAGCAGTATTCTCCTCCTCCCCGTGACGCGCCGGCCTGTTTCCTGTCAGCTTCATGGACAGGCCGAAATCAATAATCACACACGTGCCGTCAGCCTTGACGAGGACATTGCGGCTGTTCAGGTCCCTGTGGGAAACTGCTGGCTTGTACACATCTTGAAAGAGGGGAAAAAAACAACAAAAGAGAGAATCAGGAGAGGACACAAGACAAAAGATTTGGGCAAATTTATCTTTCATTAAAAATTAAAGCCTGCATAGCACTCCCAAAATTCCCAGATACAATGTACCCAGGCAGTATTTTGTCATATTTGCTAATGAACGATAACATCCTGAAAATCCTTCCATATAGCTTTCCATCTCTCATTACTCATTGTTCACCAAAGCCAGCTGCACTGTCAACACACAGCTAAACCCTCTAATCTAATCTACAACAATGGGATTAAGACCATATCACAGAGTAGCCTCTGCCTGCAGTATTTTATCGTCCAGCAGAGGGCGCAGTGAGGGAGAGGGCCGCTGGAAGTTGTGCCAGCCACCACAGTTATCTGCCGCCTGCTATTGATGTGCAGGAGGAGTGGGGGAGGATGACGACTGTACCAAACCCTGAGAGATTATGCTGTTAGCAGCTACACACAGATCTGACAAACACCATGCCTCTCTTTCACTTCTGTCGCTTCTCCGCTCTGCCGATCACTTTAGACAGGACGAAGGGAGATGGACACCCCCGCTTGTGTTTGTCGCATGCTTGCACAAAGAGAATAACTTTTATTCTTTTAGCGGCGTTTACTTTGCACACTAATGAAAGTGCACTTTGTTCTTCACTTCTAAGTCAGCTTGATGTGTATCTGTGCTGAAGAAGAGAAAAGAGGGAGGCCAAGTTCAACCGCTGAGGTTTGGTGACGTGAGGAAAAAAAAATAAATAAAACAGTTGAGGCTTCGTTTGTCACTTGTGTCTCCTAAGACTGATTTCATTGTGCCACAGGGATGGTCACATGTCATCTGAATCCCTGTCTTGCCTCCGCCGTCCTTCCCCCTACTTCGTCCCTCTCTCCAGTTTTCACTCCCTCTCTCTCTCTGAGGCTAGTTAGAGGCCAGTCTATAAATACCCTTGGCTGGGCGTGCACACAGTGTGTACGTGTGTGTTTGTCAAAATGCAGGGATGCAAAGCGGTCCAAGACAAACAGACCCACGTGGAGCTTCAGTCGGTCATAAGAAGGCTCAAGTGCCAGGCAGTGAGACAGGATAGTGTGTTACACACACACACACACACACACACACACACACACACACTAAAGCCTTTCTAAATTATCTAAACTAACTAAACACACAAAGAGCTTTCCCATTTTCCACCACAATTCTTGTGTTTGTGTTTTAGTAACAGATGGAAGCAGAAGCCTTGGAACTTGATCCTCAGTAAAATGTTAGCAGTTATGTAATTAACTGTGTGTATGTGTTTGTCCTCCAGCTCACCTCCTTTGAAGAGCTCAGTGTGCAGGTACGCCAGGCCCCGGGTAACGGAGTGAGCGAGCCGGCAGCTGCTGACCCAATCATTGGTCTGGACGCTCAGGTAGCGACTTAGAGAGCCCTGAACAGGACGTTAGGAAAGGGGACAGCGAAGGAAAGAGGGTGCAGAGAGTGAGGGACAAAAACAAGAAATGAGACACAAATAAGAGATGGAAGAGGAGGAAGGAGAATACAGTGTAAATCAATCACCTGCATCACTTTAAATGTCTGACAGATAAAAAGACACAAGAGGGGGCCTTTGTTATTTTATTAAAAGCTTTTTAAATCGCTGACTTGGTGTTTGTGACTTCAAACCAAACTCAAGTCAACAAACAGCAACTGATGCAGTTGACGTGTTCAACCACACATGTAGAGACGGGTGGGTCTGAGTTGCCCAACATTGCGCAAGTGCCACCCATTTTAAAAATGCCCCACATTAATAAAACATGATTCTAATAATTGTTAGCTAAGAGGGCACTAGTAGGGGGGAAACTCAAAACTTTTAGAAGAAAATTGACTGTGTTTTAGGTAGCTAACTTGAGTAGAGGCAAAACAGTCCAGTAATTCCACGTTTCAAGAGACAGCAATGAAAATGTTGAACATACATCAAAGCTGGCCAGGTCTTACCGCTGAGCCCAATCTCCAAACTGACTGTGTTTCTGTGTCTGAAGCACTATGTTTAAAACACACCTTGCCACTGTGTTGTATTATTCATACATCTATTTTCCTACTTGCTACAACATAAAAATCCTCTTAAAGTCAATTTTGTGAGAATTTTACAGTCTGTTGTGTCTGTGTGTTTGTGGTTCAGTGTAACTAGTATAAATCAGGTGCATACAATAAAACTGGTTGGGTTATTTTATGTATGATTTAATTGGACAGAACTGGGGGCTTGGCTCTTCCAGGCTTATTTCAAACTTAAAGATTTAAGGACTCCACTGATTTAACATTGCACTTCCATAATATTGTCAAACTCACACTGGACAGTTACCAAAAAACCCCCCAAAGGATCCAAATGGATGCAGCAAAGCCAGGCATATCATCTTTCTCATTCCACGCTGGGCCTGCAACTAACAATTACTTTCTTTATCGATTAATATGCTGATTGTTTTCATGATTAATCGTTTGGTCTATAAATTGGTCTATAATATAAAAATGCTCATCACAATTTCCCTGAGCCCATAGTTCTAATTGCTGCTTTTGTCCAACCAACAGTCCAAAACCCAAAGACTCTACATTTACCATCATAAACGACTAAGTAAAGCAGCAAATCCTCACATTTAAGACATTTTTGGTAGAAAAATGCTGGTTAAATCAATTATCAAAATAGTTATTCCTTTCGATCGACTAATCATTGCAGCTCTATTCCATGTGTTCTTGTTCCTTGTTAAAACCTGCCGTCTACATGACCCAAAATGCAACTCACCACCAACAGATCAGTCAGACATTCACATTTGTTATGCTAGTAGTGTCTAATGTAGCTCGCTCCTCATCTCTGCTTGAGGCGAGAGGCTGCAGGTTACATTAAAGAGGTCTGATCACTTCTTTCTTTCTTTCTGGCTGTGCTACTGTGTTCAACCCTTTCTCACACACATTTACTTTAAAGAGAACTAAGCGAAATGTAAATTCACCATCGCTGAGAACCCCAGAAGGTCAAGACTGACATTGTGCAAAAAAGATTATCTTCACATTAATATCTTCGAGCCATAAATAAAAGGCTGGCCTTGTGCTTTGACCTCCCTTTGGAGGGGCCAGAGTTTCACAATAAAACTGACTTACACAATATTTCATCACTACCCAGGAGTGTGTACAATTCTGCTGTAAGAACTTGGGAGTAAAGATGAGTATCAACAACCAGAAATTATACTGGACATAAATTTTTTTTCTCCATCTGCCTTTATAATCAATTATAGTTTTTGCCCTGATGCACAAACACACACTTACTCTTTTCTCTCAAAATCAATCACAAGACAATTCGCGCATCCGCTACCAAAGAAAATTACATTACATCGGTTCGTTTTAAATTAATTACATCATCATTTACTTGAATGCATTATGTGTCCCAGTCTCCTGACCTGGCTTGCACTGTGTTTCCATAACAACGTGTATTAAAAGTTATGGTCGTGATGCATAATAAGCTCCTTTCATTGGCCAGCTGGGGGGTCAGGTGACTTGTAATTTTGAGGCTGAAGGCTTGACAACAAATGTATTCGGTTTAAAAGGTACATCCAGGTTAATGTTGAAGCAGTTTACTGTGTCTCAGTGGGACTTTCCTGTTAAAATAAAGGTTAAATTAAAAGAAATGTCACTATTATCTAACATTTCTAGACTACACAATGAATTTTAAAAAAGAATCGTCAGATTATTGGCAACAATTTATTTATTTTTTCCATCTGTTGGCCTGTACCAAAATGTCTAGTTCTTGTAGTCACTGCTTTCCCATGTGCCCATTTTCTTCCTTGACCACTGCTCTCTTTCTCTCTGCAGCACTTTAGGATGACCAGCAGCGAAACGGCAGGCATTTAACGGCCCACATCACACGCAGACAGAGTACAAACAAAAGCTGAGATGGGGCTACCCAGGGAGCCAATGTGATAAAATTGCCTCTCTGCCACATCTATATCAGAGCTGGATTACGTTACTGCTAACCCAACATTTCCTACTGCTGCTGCACTTCACATTAAAAGCACTCAACTGGCTTTTATTGTGAAGAAATCGCAGGAAACGCAAAGTATTTGTTACTGAGGATGGCGCTGACTGTGCTCGTGGACAACAAAGGGGGCTGAATTGCCCAGGAGGAGGGCAGATCTTTCCCATGATCCCCCCCACTACTCACATGCGGGTAGTAGTCCATGACCAGCAGGTACTCTGTGCGTCCCTCTGGGCCTGTCCGCTCATCTGCAGCCACGAACCGGGCGATGTTGTCATGTTCCAGTAGCGGCAGCCGGTAGATGGAGCATTCATTGAGGAAGTTCTGGCGGTTGGCTGCGGTGAACACCTTCACAGCCACGGGCCGCTCATCCAGAGAGCCACAATAGACAGCGCCGTATCTGCCACGCCCAATCAGCTGAAAGAGGGAAAGGTGGTGGGATAAGAAAAAACTATTTATAGACTTTCTTTTGTGTGCGATTCTAAACCTTTAGCTCTCACTTGTCTAACAAGAAACAAAAAAAAGAAATGATAATTCTTGTTGTGCTTCTTTGAAATGTCACAAAAATACTAGATAAGACAGGATACAGAGAGACAAATCCAAAGAGGCAAAATAAAAAACACATGAAGAGAGGTACCAAACACAAACAAAGACAGCTAGGCAGGCAGAAGGAGGACAGGAAATAAACTAGATTACAGGCGAGCAGCAGAGTTAAATGGTTAAAATGGCCCAAAGTCAGTTCCAAATCATTCAATTAGTTTCCTGAATTAGCCAGAGCACAGGATGCCATTAAGGTCCAACCATTCTGCTTTAAAAGTCGACTGCATGGGAAGAAGAATGACTTCAGGAGTGCATTTATTTCTGTGTGATTTCCACCTCCACCTCTGCTTAAAAATATCCTGTGAAAGCAGTGGACTATGTTTTGTCTGTGAATACAGGTCCCTGCCCCCCCCACCCTCTCTGCAATGAGTCTGATGTGAAAGAACATGTGTCTGCATTTGATAATGCACAAGGACAGCGTTCAGAATTCAACTCCTGCCTGAAAAGATATCTCTCTCTCACTCTGGTCTGAAATACATTAAATAGATGAAGAAGAAAAGAAAAAGGGACGGGGGAAAACATCACTCATGTTGTTGGATCATTATGTTCAGTACTGATTGGCTGGCTGTCTTTCGGTTTTGTCAAGATGCACAGCAGAAGCATAATTTTCTGAGACAGCTTCCACAACACACTGAAAACATCATACCACTCCTTTTGCTATAGTCAATTTACTAGAAATAATTCACAGTTAATATGACTGTGGACCATTTTTAAAAGCATACCACAGAGTATTTGATTTCTAAAAGGGCAGTTTCTTTCTTTCAGATTGGAAACTAGCTCAAGACGAACAACTGAGTGCTTGGTTCTTGTTTTCTTATTAACGTTATCACTGTGTGGTAAAGCAGCTGACAAAACGCTGGTCTGGTGCATTGTAGACACCTAAAAATGCACAAAAACACCAGCACCATCCTTTAAAAGCAAGCATGTAGCCGTTTGTCACAATGATGATGTTTTTTTCCCCCAACCCTTTTCTCATAAATAAAGTCCAATCTGATGATGGGTCATGCTGACTTTGCACTCACCACTTCCATTCAGGACACACAACAATATCAGAGTGTGAGAGTACGAAAGCTTTCAAAAAATATATAATATATATAAGTGAATGCAGAAATAAGCTCCTTGATTAGCTATGACAGACAACTGCATAGGAATCTAATTTCCAGCAGTCTAATTGTTTGCACTCGCCAGTTAGTTTACCTGTGCGAGGTTGAAAGACGCAAAGAAATTACATGAGGGATGACGAAAGCTTTTAGAAAAGTTCAATTGTGCTACGTCTCCTGAGGCTGGGTTTATTCAGGAGCGGCATCGGTTTCTCCTGCTCGACTTTTAATCTCTTATTCCTGCTTATATTGTCATTGTGGCTAAATATCACCCAGACTCTATTGACTTCCTATCACAATATAAGTTCTCCGACTTCCATATCAGGTTTACAGGATCCTGTGTCAGCGTAAGCAAAATCCTATTTTTGTGTGCCCTGACGTGTCACTTAATGCGTCCTGCCGTGATCGGATGATAAAGGTCACACTGAAACGACAAATGTAACCGTAAACCTTGATGTATTTTTTGGTTTATTTTTGTCTCTATGCCTTTGGTTTCTAGTTTCTTTTTCTAATTCTCATTTCCCTCCCTCCTTTATGCACACACACACACTACCTGTGTGTAGAGATGTTAAAGCCAGTGAGAACGCTACATGTCTGAACCAATGATACAAGCTTTCATCTTCTAAAAAAAACAGGCGAGCAGTAATCCACAGGATTCTGGGTTTAAAAGATGTAGTGAGCCACGCTGTTTAAGAACTATATGCCAGTGTGGAACTGTAGCAGTAATGTTACTAATAATTGATAAGTTCAATTCCTGTACAAACAATTTATTATCATTGCTGTACTAGTCCCCTTTGGATAAGAATCTGTAAAAAGGATGTCCCGAGCTGTTATCACCCTAACAATCATCTTTCAGAGCAAAGAGAAAGTTAAGAGCCATATAAATAAACAAAAAAGAAATACAATATAAATGTTGAAAAATGTAATTGCAGTGTAGAGGATTTTCAAACAGAATTAAAAATAAAAAAGGTTATAGTGTGTGAAAAAAGACAAAAGGTATTACAAGTCTGAGCCTGTCCAGACAGAGACAGATGGACTAAGGGTCCACTGTGTGCACTGACCTCCAGGAGTTTCAGATTGTCTAGGTCCAGAGAGCTCTCAGAGCCAGCAGCCTCCATCATATTCAGGTTGTGAAGGCCTTGCTTACCATCTCCTGTGAACAGAAGCACCCACACAAACACACATACAGAGCTCAGAATTCAGAAAATTGCCAAACATGTAGATGCATTTAAACAAAAGATCAGCCCTGATTCCATTTATTAAATTCATTGAACTTTTACCAAAAACATTTAAACGGCCTTGAATAATGAATGTTCTCTGCTCTTCCTCACAGCGTGGTGCCATGGTAACTCACCGTGCATCATGCGGTACCCAAAGAAAGCAGCTACAGCAAGCACGGCCAGCACGGACACTGTTGCCAGGGTGATAATTACTGTCTCTTCGTAGCGCAGCGTGCGAGTGTCTACAAGAAGGGGGTGGGGGGGTGGGGGGACACATCAATAACAAAAACACAAATCAAACTGTGACCTTTATACGGGTAGAGCAAATTGCTGAAACAAAACTCGGGCCTTTGATTTGCGAGCAGGAAGTCAGAAGAAGGCCATGTACCACAGCTGATATCAATACACTGAATTTATGAGTTTATTAGGTACATCTGTCCAGTCTGATGCAATCCACTACAGTAGATCTACAGTACTGCCTTGTGTTGATTCAACTCAGTCTATAATGTTGGTATAAATATTCATATTGGATCCCCACTAGTATCCCCACTCCGTAAACCTTTTTTCCCCTCCCGCCTGTAGCAGGCGTCATCACAGACAAGGAAGAGGGCGCCTGCCAGTAATAAACATGGACGTAAAGAATGCAGTGTATGTACTTTGGGGTTTATCAGCTTTACATAAGCTTTACTAGTAAGGAAATGCACTACAGTTGTTAGACCTCAAGGATATATACACACTATGTGTTTTGGCGAGTAACACTGAATGTAAACATTACTTTTGTTTACAAGAGGCCGACACAGGGCAACATTAATTCTCACAGTGAGCCACGCCATAAAGCTTTCTGGCTCTGTCTGTGCATATGTTGTTACTGAACAATTCTTTCCTCGTCGGGCTCCAGAGTGCGACCAATTTGGCCTCCGCTAACTTGAATGGGGGTAAAATAATACTTGTGCGGCTCCTCTAGACTTTTCGAATATTATCGACCGAACGCACCAAAATTCTGACTGTGAAACGAGTCACTTCGCCGGGGTTTTGATGCTCAAAAGAAAGTATGCACCATTTTATAGCCGCTTGTTTGGCTGCTAGTAAAACTGGCTTCAAAGCACAGAGCACTTCCTTGGAGCATGGAGGAAATGCGATGCAGGCAACCAGTCACAGTTGTTGCGCGCTGCGTCACAGGCGAACATAGAACAAACATTTACCTATAGGTGTTTACAATCTGTTTACAATCATTTACATAACTATCACTGTGAAAGGTAAATGACAGAAGGTTAGAACATACTGTTATGGTGCTAAAAGTGCTGTAGAAAACTTTGGTGCACCTACATTTTGTGGTGGTGTTGCTGTGACTTTCTGCATTTTATTTTTCTATTTTATATTGTGCAAATAAAAACATTTTGAGGTCAGGGGCTTTCAGTATTATCCCATACTGCTGCTGTTCAGGTAAAAACTCCAGAAGCGCACTGCAGTTAAAACTGGTCTATGAAACATATTTTCTGTGTGAGTGCAAGACTCTGAATAGAATAGCAAGTGGGCATACGGGATGTTTACCTTCTCAAATAGCAGGTCAATAATTGTAGACAAAACAGGCAAACATACAAACATTACAGTATCTTGGGTATTCACGTATGTGTGTTTGCGGACGATCAGGCATGCCACGAAGTGCACGAAGGAAAAGGGAAGGGGGGAAAAAAAATCAATTTAGCCAAACAACCATGAAGAATGGTCAACAGACTGGAAAGCAGTGCAGGAGAAGAGGAACAGAGGATGTGTGGGAAGTGAATGGAGAAAGCGACAGAAAGAAAATATGTAAAAACACAGAGCTCACTAAAGAGCTGGTCAGATGAATTTGGTTACAGTGGCAGGCAGAGGCAGTTAGCTGAGGTGGCTGCAGTTTCAGCCGTCTGGCATTTGTGATTAATGAAACTGCATCAGCTATAAGTGCTACTCTCGAGACAACCATACACACACACACACACACCCTTAAATAAACCAACACTTGCCTTGCTCTACTCTATATTCTGCAGAAATACAGTATGGCAGTCCAGAGCAGCTGCCCGGATACACACAGAAACACACTCTCCTGCATCCCTTACATCGGTCAACACACCGGTGCTGCCTTGGGAGACCAGCTTTATCAATAATTGATGGCTTTGAGAGCCTAAGGGCGGCTTTGACTGACAAACTAGCATGAGCATGCATGCACAAAAACGCATACACATATGGAGGTTGACAAGGCTCCCCTCAAATGCCAAGGTCACGGAGTTCATTATCAACAAGAGGGTTGCACAGGAAGCGATCTGACAAACACAGACGCACATACTGACACACACCAAAAAACGGTTTAAAATCTCTGTAATAAGTGTGACATTGTTTTTTATATCACCAACAAAATCATCAGATACTCCCAGTGGTAGAAAGTATATAAGCACATTTAGACAAGTACAGTACTTAAATAAAAATACAAGTACATCAAAATTGTGCTTGAGTATTTCCATTTTGTGCTGTTTACATAGGCTAATGTACTTTTTACTCTACTACATTTATATGACAGCCACAGTATAGTTAGTAGTTACTTACAGATTCTGATTAATACAAAATATAATCAATTAATCATTTGTGTCGTATTATTATTATTATTATAGATTACGCAACTCAACATTTACCAGCTACAACTTAAAAAGTGATGTTTACACATTAATACATCAATAATCACTATCAGATTATACAAGTCTGCATAATGAGTACTTTTTTAAGTATGTTTTGACATGAATACTTTTGAATGCAGTATTATCACTTGGAGCTGAGTTTTTCTACACTGCGGTATTGCTACTTGTACCCGTGATTGCTCTTGGCTTACGATCACTCAGACAGCTTCAACTGACTGAAACCATTTCCTGCTTCTAGTCATCCTGGCATAAATGTGCCCAGACATGTCAGAAATCACCAACCTAGCAAAAACAGAAACAGGATTTTAAGTCACAATACAACTCAAACTAGAACATCGCTGATTACTCAAACGTCCTTCCAACGCCAAATGGCGTATTTTCTCCCAACTTTCTCCGGTTCTTTGTCTCGTGGGCTGCCTACTCACTGGAACAGTCACCGCCACGCCCGCAGACAGACAGATACAGCAGACGCCTCGTAATCCGTGGAATGCAGAGAGACGGCATGGATGGGAGAGTGTGAGTGTTTGTGTTTACGTGTGGGCAGGAGAGATGATGAGCCGCCACCGCCGCCATCCCCCCTTCCCTCCCCCTCCTCCTACCTATTATACACATTGCTTTCACAGTTAAGCCTTAAGAGGAAAGAACAATTAACAATACATCTGTTTGCTTTGTTTGGCACCTTACTAAGAACACGCCGACAACTTAAAGAAAAACACACACAAAACAGACGAGCATTGATACAAACAGAATTCAATAGCAACCACTTTCACAGCCCTTTAGTGGATATAATCTATACCAGCTCTGAGTGAGGACACTGAATATGCTACAAAGCGTGTCCATTATGAACCTTACAACTGTGAACTGCAATCAGGAAGCTCTTTTCTAAGCCGTGTGGTTGAATAATGAAGCAGGAGGAGGAGGAGAGAGAAAGTAGTTTCTAAGTAGGTGTAGGTTCGACAGCACTGATGATATCAAACATCCTTCTATTCTGTTCTGTTAATAGCTTTGTGTTTCCGAACTGTGTGGGCCTGCATTTGCTTTCTCTTTCTTTTTTTTGGTAGTCAGTTTCATTCACCCCACCCCCCCCACCCCCGCCTACTACACCCAATTGTATAAGCGATGATTGAAAACGTGGCAGAAAAGTTAGATTCACTTTGGTACAAGAAATTACTTTATATAAGCTTAACAAAAAGGGCGCCTGAGTCAATTTATCTGTCTGAAAACAAAAAAACAGATAATGTAACGCCATCTAAAATTAATTCAGGCAGTCTCAATCCAAAATAGATTTCCAATAAGAAATCACAGCTACCTTTCTCAACACAATACAATTCCTCTTGGAGTATATCTGGGCAGTTGAACTGGAAAATGACCAGCACAAAAGTCAATACTAAAACCATAGTAAGCATTAGCGTAGGCCGAGATCTGGCTTTGACTCTATCTGGCTGACTTGCCATTGTCTAGTTAGTTGACCACCTCTATATAAAAGAAAAGATGCACCATGGCTGGAAAGACTCGCAGAAAAACAAGTGACTGATAAGCTGTGTACACAGTGCACACATGTGTCCTTACAGATGGGCTGTGCAGTGGTGGGGCTGGGCGGCGGGAAGTCCTCCGTGAAGTTGACATTGCACATGTCGCTGCCGCAGCAGCAGAAGTGGTACGTCCCATTCTGGATCTGTGGGGGGAGGTTGGTGACCACGCAGCGGTCGTCACGGCAACCCTGGTGGTCGCCCAGGTGAGTCCAGCAACCTGACACAGGCGGATGACAGGAGAGGGATGTGTCCAATTGTATTTCATAACATCAAGGGCAGTATCTCATTTTTTACATTTTATTGTTATTTATTTTGTGAGTTAGCCAAACTAAAAAATATTTCTTTTGGTTGTTACCTTGTAAAAATGAAAACTCAATCATGAAGCCTGTTTTCAGCCAAGGTTTGAGTTGCATTAAAAGAAATGTGTGTACTTGAATTTTAGGGCTACAACTAACCATTATTATCATTGCCAAGTTCTCTGAAGATTTTCTGAATGAGTCATTCAGTCTACAAACTGTGAAATACTGCCATCACAATTTAAAAGCCTACGGTGATGTCATCAAATGTCTTGTTTTGTCTGACTAACTGTCCAAAATCTTCAAAAAATTTAATTTACTGTAATGTTAAGACAAAGAAAAGCCACATTTGAGAAGCTGGAATCATCAAATGTTTGATATTTTTGCTTTAAAATTGACACATGATTAACTGATTATTAAAATAATTGGTTTAAAATTTGTCTGGTATGACCAGTAGCTCATTGGTTAGTTTGTTAGTCAGTCAGTGTTAGCTGACATTAGCAAACTAAAGAGATGCTCGAGATGTTGCTTTATAAGTGCACTAAGTATGTCAGAGGTAAAATTCAAGTGTCTATGAAGAAGCTGAAGACCTGCAGACAGTGTCTCTCTGTGTCTCTTGTACCTTGTTTGACCAGTCGCACTTCGCCTGGAGGACTTTTCTCCCACAGGCCAAAACAGTGGCTGCCCTTGGCACATCGGATGGTGGTGTTCTCTGGGGAGACCCGGCCTTCACCCCCCGCCACTCTCTCCATCTCCCACTGCTGCTGCTGGTCCGTGAAGGCACACTCTCTCTCCTCGCCCTGTGCCGCTGTGAAGAGACGTGAGCAGTTGGAGCGGAGTCAAATCAAATTTCTAGCAAATCAGAGCTGCGCTTTTGCAGTAGCAACAAAGTGAATGAAACAGCGTGATGACAAGAGGCAAGCACATGAAACTCTAAGATGGAGGCCGTTCGTGAGTCTGTCTTAATAAGTGTGGTGAAGAGAGAGGGAAAGAGACAGCTCAACAGCTTCATTAATTTATGCCATTTCATCGTATCTTTTTATTGATTGTGTCTCCTTCCACGAACACACTAAAGTGTTTATTGTGCACATATTGTATGAAAATCTTAGCCTTCTTCTGTGGATGAATATTTAATGTCAATCACATCCACTCACATACTTTTTAATTAAATTTAAATTATACATAAAAAATACATAAATATATGCTCATCTGCTAAACCAGCTACATAGAAAGACTAATACGGGTACTGCATCGGTCTATAGAGGAAGAATCCACAGCTGAAAAAAGACTGCTGCCTCTCACAAGGCAATAGATAGAAAACAGAAATATAATATTATACTCTTGCCTTAAGGAAAGAACACATACATTAAAACAAACCTCATTAAAAACCGTAAAATGAAAAAACACAGTGTCAAGAAAATGAACAGAAAATGAGAGGTGGATGTTCAACATAACGTTAAAACTCCCACCTCAGACCTTAGCCTATGACCGAAGTTTGTTTTCCAAGCTGGGTTTACAGAAACTTGAGGCGGCGTCTGAAACAAAATGTGTGTTTTGAGTGAAAAGAAAATCCAGAACGTGTCCAGTTGTGTGAAACTGACAGTTTGCTTGTTAATTAGCACTGTCTGGTAGAGTGTTTACAGTGTCAGGGAGAAATAGTTTGAGCCAACGTTGGTGTGTGTTTATGTACTTTGCCTGCTTTGTGGGTAATTTCAGATAAGGGATACATGATGTGCCCGTTTGTTTCCCTTCCTTCCAGCTCCTCCCTTTCCTCCATCCGGGAAGGAGGGAGGGGGGTCTGTTACAGAGGGGTGGGGAGTGGCTGTACCCTGCCCAAGGTCAAGCTAGCCTGTGTGGGCCGAGGGTGACGCGATGGAGTGGTAGCTCTGCTGGGCACGACGCCAACTTTCCTCCTCTGCTCCCATCCACAGATAAAGCTATCAACCCTGGCCTACTGTGGGCATCGGCTGCCCCTCAACCTGTGGGCCTTTACTGCCTACTGTTCTGTGTGACTGACTGCCTACGGGGGGAAACATGGTGGGATGTGTGGGAAAGGAGTTCATACTAAGGGTTAAGTATGTGGAGGAATTTTCGTTTTGATGAGGAAAGTGAATTTCAATGAGTTGACAAAGGCACAGCCAGGGTTAGCGGTTGGATTCCTGACGGGACCGACAATTCTGAACTTGCATGTATTTACAGAACATTAACATTCTCTGGTAAAAATGAATGTGATTATCAAACATATTATGTCATACAGATACACAAGCTATAAAAAAAACAAGGAGGAGACATAATACGCAGATATTCATTCATATTTTTGCACTTCTCTGCCTACCTGTCACTAAAGCTACTGTAGTTGCACATTGTATTGTTCTCTATAATATGAAAGGAACATTGTCTTATCTGTGGCAGAGTAAGCAGAAATTTTATGTGTTCTCTTTATTTTCCTTTCCAGCTTCTATTATTGAAAACAAAGTATTTCAAGCTGTCCTTGCCAAGCCGCTTCAGCATTGAAAAAGGGTCAAAGTTTACTGTATGAAGGGTCAACTGACTGCACGGCATGCACTTACTTCATCGTTTGTTTCAAAACAATATTGAAATTAACTGGGACCCAAGATTTGTAGGCAGAACAGTGCATCACGTGCATTAACTGGCACTTCGTGAAACCGCTCTCCCAAACAACGATTGTCTAATCATAGCTTTCTAACCATAACTAGGTACAGTCTAGCCTTTTGGCCTTTCCAAAAACCAGAAACAGTATAAGGAATATGGTAAGTTGGTAAGTTCTCGTCCTAAACGGTGTTTATGATTTGAACAAGAATGCACAAATCTAACCTCTCTCTTGCTTGGCCAAGTATCTAAGCTAGGCCACCAAAAAGGGTTATGTTAAAATGACATAACACTCAAATCTGACATTTGACCTTCTCATACCTATAAGGCTAAAACTACCTAACTCTACACTGCAACACAAGAACAATGTTGTTTCTTTATGTCCATGTCTTTTACATGGGTCATCACCTGGCTTTTTTTGCCTGGGAGCTGTTAGCTTTAGCCTCAGCCTGTTAGCATGATATCATGTATATAGCAATCCAGTGCGTATCTAAGCCCCCTTTCACAAGGTTTGTTTTAAATCGAGTCAGGTGGAAACAATAAAAAGTCAGCAGGAAACAAGTGTTTTCAACCAACTCATGAAGTTACTGTTAGCGAAAATTACTAGCTGGCTACAGCTAATACAATCTATTAGCAACTGTTGTCATTGTAGGTGAGCCAACTGAAAATCACTGGACGCCTGCTTCTGTTTACCACGGTCTTAAATCAAGGACCCATTGTTTAGAAACTTTCCAAGAATTTCCAGGGAAATCTGGCCCTGTTATCATTGTAAACTTTATGAACCTGTCTGATACGAGATAATATGTCAATATCGTTCACCACAAGGTCAAAGGATTTCACTCTGAATTTTGACATTTTTTAATTACCCATTGTTGTTTGGTGAAGAGACACCACATGCTATCCTTCACTGTAAAACTCAATCTCTTGTGCTTTTATTTACAAATTAGTTGACAGCACCCACGTCTAAAAAGGTACAAAGCTAACATAATTCAATTAAATTTTATTTATACAGCACCAAATCATAACAGAGGTTATCTCAGGGCACCTTTTGTATAGAGTAGGTCAGAGACCCAACAATTCCCCCAGGAGCAAGCACTTGACGACAGTGGCAAAGAAAAACTCCTTTTTTAACAGGCAGAAACCTAGACTCTGAGTGGGCGGCCATGTGCCTCGACCGGATGGGTAATAACGTCTCAACAATGATCTTTTCAGCCTTGTATGTGCTTTCTTTCGAATTACCCTAAACCAGAAATCAAGGAGTGGCCGGTAGAGGTGAGGACACAAGTTGCAGAGGAGGAAATCTCAGTAAAATGAGGAGAAACATAAAGGAACACAAGGAGGAAGTGCAGAGCCAGTGACAACACCCATAGACCGTTAGATAAACAGACATTGTACACCAGGATTGGGAGAACAGAAATCCATAGAGTATCTCCAACCTTTCTCCTGAAGTTGGGTAGCTATTGTATGCTGCATTAATTATTAATATTTATTTTCTACAATTTCAACCTATGAAATTAAACCCCATAATGGGAGCAGCTAAATGCTTATGTCCTTCATTGATTTTGGGTGTGTGATTGATTTTTGCAGTTTATTGTCATAAGCGGAAGAGATTATTTAAAAAAAAAAATTGTTGTATTAATACAAAGCAAGAAATCAATGCCTCCACACTGCTAAGTATGTAGGTATATTGTACTCTGATTAGGACCCTACCAAATGTCACTTTTGAGGTTTACAAATTTTATGACGTCACCACCCTAAAATTATTTTACAAAATTGAATAAAGCAATTAATTAGATTAAATTTAATTAAATTTCCTCTCAAATACATTTATTGGATTTAGCAGCTCAATATACCAAAAAAAGTGAAAAGAGAAATAAGAGGGTTGCAGGGGATGGAGCTTAAACCTAAGCAGTCACATCCAGGCTCTGCTCATTTGCAGTCTGAGCCATGTGAGCACTCCTGTAGTCAGATTTCATTGGTCTGCCTGCTGCTCTGCTTGGCTGTGGTTGGCTCTTTCACTGAATTCTGTCTCTTTGGTTGGTTGCCAATCTCTGATTGGCCATGGCAGGCTCTATCCCTGGTTCTGCTCTGTGGTGCTTGTTGCGTGATCTTGGCTTTCTATGCAGTACTGGATTGTGGGTCAGAGTATGCAGGCAAGGCCAGTGGAGTGAGGCGGATATATATATATGAATATATATATATATGAGAGAGAGAGAGAGAGAGAGAGAGAGAGAGAGAGAGAGAGAGAGAGAGAGAGAGAGAGATAGAGAGATAGAGAGATAGATAGATAGACAGATAGACAGACAGACAGACAGACACACAGAGAGAGAGAGAGAGAGACTCATTTCAAAAGGCTTCAGGAGTAGTTTTCTGCTCCAAGCCTGTTCATTGGATGACAGCGGGCACTGCTGAGTGTTTACCCATGGCCCAGTTATTTGCTAATCCCTCCCCTACCACTACCCCCCACCGCCACTAACCCTCCTCCCCCAATTGGCCTTCGGTGCACCCTCCCACCCACCTCGGACTACCCCCTTCCCCTCAGCCTCGCCACTAAAAAACAACAGCGATCTAATCTGGCTCTCTCCTTCCTACTGCCAAGGCCCACTGGAGCGGTGCAAGACATGGCTGTCTGAGACTTGATTAAAAGTCACAGAGTGCACTGATGTGTTGGCTGTTTTCTCTCCATAACTGGTTCCGAGTTCACATCCAAGATTAGAGACAGAAACGGTGGGGTGGGGGGGGGGCAGAAAAAAAAAAAAGCAGCGGAGGCTTTCTTGACTAAAGGCTGAAACGTGCTCGGAGCACCCGTGCACACACCGACTCCTCTGCAGACATGCGTGCACTGCCCGCAGCCACTGAACAAGTTGCGCTCTTGCTTGTGTTGTCATGGGGAGAACTGGCACAAAACTCCCATGTAGAGCCTTTGTACACTGCTAACTCTGTCAGTATTAGAGATGTATGCGTTTATAAACATCCAAAATGTAAAGTGGTGCAGTGTATGCCCATGTAACAGTGTTTTCATTATCGCATAGGCTCAAGCTGCTACACGCCGACAGCCATCAGAAGCATGTATCAGTCGTAATCATACCTGCTGCTGCTGTTTGGGTGCATGTTGCTGAGGTAGGACGGACGGGCTTCAGGGGCATTTGCTGACACCCCCAATTTTCCAAGTCCCCTGGTTGAGTTTAAAGATTGAGGCGGGGAGGGGGGCGCGCTTTAATCTGTCCCATCTGTTGCCTCGGGACTGACACCCCCCCTAAAAACACCACCAGTCTGTGTCTGTCTGGGTCTGGTACAGTTATGCTAATCCTGGGGTTTATACTAGCCTCAAAGCTTAGAGGCCACCATTATTGACCACGATGCATTTATAACCCCCCCCCCCGCCTGTTTCTCTCTGTATCTTAACTTTCCAAAATATATGATGAAAACACAGATGACAGAGTGACAAAAGTGGTGTTTACCATCACACCATGGGTGGTATTAATCTCAGATTATTTATGAACAAGCAAAAGTTTGGTTTCAGGCTGCGTCTGAATTTAGGCTTTGTATACAATAACATTTTCTTTGAACAGCCATGACAGGTTTGATGGGCTACACTCTAGCTTGACAGGCTGATTGTACCTACACGTCCACCCACTCAAGAGTCACCAGTGGAGGCCTTGCGGTTGTCTGGTATGATGGGAAGTTATACCTGTTCTGTGAGAGCTAACTGGTATTGTAAAGTCCTTGCAAACGGAGTCCTAGTCTTTTTAAAAAGAGTAGAGCTGAGGCTATTAGTTGATTCATTGAGGGAAAGAAAAATGTTTTGCCAACAATTTTGATAATCATTTTAGAAATTTTTCAAGCAAAAATGCCCAAAGTTTGAGCTTCTGAATACAAACTAAGTTTGAGTTAATTTAGAAACTGTTGTCTCTGTTACATACTTTGTAATGTTACTATTAACCAATATATATTGTTCTGTCTTTTTTAAACCCCCACAAGCCATCTTCTGGTTTCCTTTGTGTAAAATTTCTGGGATGTTTCTCAGAGCAAAGGAGATTCGGTCAGAAAGCTGTACCTTTCACCAGTGATTGCTTGTAATACTGAAATGATGATCTAGTGACTGCACCTTGTTCTGTTGCTGCTACTATTATAAGCTGATGAGGATAGAAACACACGGGGGCCTAAGATAGACATGGTACACAGGGGACAACTACAAAGACACAACAATATCCAGAGATGGGGCATCCTAGCTACCAGAAAATAAAAACAAGACCAATATCACCTTAAAGCCTTGCTAACAAGTACCCTGCATTTTAGTCAAGTCAGGTTTATTTAAAGTGAAAACAACATGGTCCCAGTACATTTTAGAAAATACAGAGAAACAATAAATTTAAAGCTTCTTTCCATGAAAATACAAAAAAAAACCTTACCAAAAAGCATTTCATCCAAACTCTGAGCAACATTTCTTGCGCGCTCTAGACTTATTGTCTCTGCTGGCCAAGGAGAACGCTTCGTGTTAATCATAGGCTGTCACTCTGAGTTACCATCTCAAGACTGCACCTTTTGTTTTCTAAAACATTCACTAATTTCTCCTTTTTGCCAACTACAAGGTCTACTGAACACTGTTCTACGGTATCTCACAATGCTTTTTACTTCTGCTCAGAACTCAAACCAAAGGGTGCTAAAAGACACAAATATTGATCTTTTTCATGTAATACAGTACAAGGCTAGCTGTATTAAAGACCAAATGCCCCCCCCCCTTCCATCCAGCATTCATTGGTCAGTTTCTTGCTGCAGTCAGTTTCATCTCTTCTCACAAAATAGTGGACTGAGTGCAAAATATTATGGAATCAAAGTGGGCGCAGTGCCTTTCTACCCTTCAGCCTCGTCAACTGCCACCCTATTTTACTGTCAAAACTACATTGGTCCAAAGAAAGTATACACCATTATATTATCTCTATTTTTGCTTCTACACACTTGCTGCGTAATATTTTACAAACTACTATTATAATCCTTGTATTGACTTTCAGAGTGATGCTGCACCAAATCCCTAAAAGACCATAATGAACGTTGAGCACAATAGCTTTAGAGGCAAATGGGATGTAGCATGATATTGTGTGCCACTGGGTTAGGGGCAAAACTGGTGCCACTAACTGAAATACACGCATTTTCACACCACTGATACAAACTTAGTTTCTCTACCTTGATTTGTTTTTAAGTCTCTGGCTTTCATTATAATTAGTATAAAAGCCTTTTATACATTTGCTATAATCATTATCATAGAAATATGATCATGATACAAGCTGGACGCATAATTTAGGAGATGAAATGATTAGTTGCTTTAATAATTAGTCAATTGGCAAAGAAATAATGGGCAACTTTTGATAACTGGTTAATAATTTACACTATGTTTTTCTTGCTTTTCTCTGTTTTATATCTCTGCAAAATGAATATCTTTGGATTGTTGGTCGGACAAAACAGGATTTCTGAAGGCACCACCTTGGACTCACTGCTTTCCGACACTTCACAGACCAAACAAGAGTGACCAAACAAATGAATCAAGAGAGTAATTGTCTGATTAAAAGAGTACTTGTAGAGTACCACTTGGCATGACTTGCCATTGCACTCCTGTAACACTGTTGAGCTGAAAATGGAGAGTTAATAAAAGAAATTGATGCACTTCCTTCTGTCTTCATGCCAGTGTTTCCCATACGTTCATTTATTTGTGGCGACCCGCCACAATATCAACGCTGACCGCCAAGGATTGATTTTTGATTCTTTTTTTTTTTTTTACTAGTCCTATTCACGCAGCACATCCTCTCGCTCTCTCTCCCTCATGACCACAGCTGCACTAATCTGAAGATTAACGTAAACAACCAAGACGGCTGCCACTGATGTGCGACGTCCAGTTGAATCTGCTATCGTATCAATATTAAATGACCTGGACCTTTGGATTCTGCTGGCAAAAACGGCAACACATGTTGATGCTACACCATTACAACTAATCTCTGCACGTTGTAGTCTGTTTACACTGTTCCATCGGTTAGCGCTATGTCACAGGTTTCGTTGCTCTGATTGGTTGTAGGTCTATCCAAATATGTCCAGAGACATTCTGGTCTGTGCCCATTGATAAAGGCCCTGGGAAATCAAAAATAAACTGAGAAGTTCCAGACTAATTCACATTTTCCAATTGGTCCGGCTATTGAAATTATAAAACTTGGAAACCCACTTTCACGTATGCATTTAGTGACGTGCCCCTTTAACTGATAATGAAAATAATCTTTAGTTGCAGCACATAATACATGAAAGGTATTTCTCGCTCGTCTTAGCCCTTCCTTTCCTTTTGTTTTCAAAATGTCTCTGCTGCAAAGTTGTCAAGGCAAATTCCTGAGCACTTGGTAATTAAGTAATTCAGATTCATCCTCATCTTCTCCCACCAATCTTGCCAATTAAACCACTGAGTACACGCCAGGGCCTACCACAGTCCAGTCTGTACCTGACTCACCAAATTCTGTAGGCTCCAATCTGAGCTAGCCTGCACGGCAAACAGACTCACGGCCATTCAGCACGAGTGTGTAATCTCGAGCCAACAACTGTTGAGCTGCTGATGTGACCGCAGAGCCGACAACTTCAAGAGTCCCCCGTGGACGGGAGAGGCTGGAGAGAAGCGGCCTGGTTGGGGAACAGTGGGCCTGTCAACGCCACAGTATGGGGCCCACGAGACACAGCTTCAGAGTTTGGACAAGCGGAGCAAATGAGCAGTCTTTTTTATGCTATGGCATAATACTTCTACTCTAATCCTCTTTGAACCCTAAAACCTCTGCCTGAATGTGGGTTGTGGCATAGCACGCATGCGCTACAAGTTGAACTTCACTTGGCAAGAATTTGGGTCCCGATCCAATGTCACTACTTAAGAACACCTGTGATCACGCCACAGGTAGTGTTGCAGGCTTTTGCCATAGTTTGGAATAGTTTCTACTCCAGATTTTGGAGCAGCAGGCGTACACCCACATACTGATTAGTCACAGGGGACAGGGAGAGGAAGGACGACTCGAGCTCAGCTGCAAACAGGTTAAACGCCCGGTGGAAGGAAATTAATGATAATTTGAAAACGAAATCAACAGAGCCGAGAGGTGAATTGGGACGGGAGGCAATAATGTTGTTGGAGCCGAGAGACACGGGGGAGCAAAGAGAAAGGCGCTGGGTCAGAGGGATGACTAACTCGCTCCAGTAGACTATTAGGCCTTCTGCTTCCTCCCATCACCATCATCACAAGTATCACCCTAAGAAAAGGGAGCTGAGATATCTCTGCTTTGCATTCATGAACAAACCGCAGCACAGAGAGCGAGCGGTTTGTCTCCTGTCTCTTTACAGTGATTACGCCAACAGAGTCTGAGTGCTGGCCTAATTAATATTGCAATGATTAGAATTCATTGACTGTTTACATGGCATGTGTGCGTAAGTATCCATTAATCTTCCTTGTACTGATTATTGAGTGAGTATGTCATTCCTGGTCCCTGTCTAGTCACTGTAGTTAAACAGCTCTAGGGGGACTTATTTGCATGTCATGTCTCATAAAAGTGAGCTTATCAAGGCAATAATATTTCCTGATGATGAGTAATCTTTCAGCCTGCATGCTGAAATGATTTTGCTGAATGTTATGATTTGGGACGAAACTTGCACTCAGCTTTTTCCATCCCCACCTCCCGCTGATCCTACGTCACAACCCTGACAGCTCATCTCTTCGGTAAACGCTTCATGTCCTGCTCCTTCCGCTGAATCACCCCTCTTCTACACTTCATTTTATCTACTTTATCTCCAGTCTTTCGGTGTGTGAGTTAATTAAATATTGCTTATCTATTTGTTTATTTGTGACCTTATAATCAGAGCACGTCAGAAATACTGTCTGGGCCTTGCAACGTTAACAATTACAGCCCCTGCTTGTCATTTTATGGAAGTGGGAATTAAAAATTACTCAGACCACCACTTGCGTCTTAAATGCAAATGTAAATGCAAATAGAGTCACAGTCCCTCTGCACTACCAGCTTTAAGTAATGAACACAGCCCCACTGTGCATTCAAATTATGCTCTACACTCACATATTTCCCACTGCAACAGCAGTTATTATTCTGCGCTTCTGATAATGCCCTGCCTATGAATGGATGGAGGAGCCTCGGCATTAAACCACACTCAATACATTACTCAGAAGCTGTTTGTACACTCATTCAAACCCACTCAGCTGTAACACCGGATGAGCAACAAGACCACCTATTTTCTAAACACACTGCCAAAGCCTAAGCACCATGTTGAAACCTCTATCACCTAAATTACCCATCTTGTAAAATACCTTTCCAGTCTTCCCACACATTCCTCCCGCCCCACCACCCTCCCTCACATGCACTGTGCCTCCATCTCTGTGCAGCTACTATCTTATCATGCTCAAGGTCTCACAGAAGCCTGGCTTCAGCCCAAAGTCTTGAACAGGGGGCACAACTTGGCAGACAGGGACTGCGGTATGTTTGGCTGTGTTTTTCCAGGCTTTTGTACACAGAATGATTAAAAAGGTGCCATGGGTGCATTTGCTGCTCCGCTCAAAAGGAGATAGCTATGAATGTTTTACCTGATACTTTTACAAAGATCACTGGAAAAATTAGCCAGGCGCTCAAACGAGATGGAAATGATAGATAAAAAGGGGCAGACAGGTCTACCAGACACAGAAACACACTGAGATTGTATGATGATATGGGAAAACAAGTCTGCTATTCTGTAACAGCGACTATCTGTATTAAAATGACTAAATAATCACGCAAACATAACACATAACTGCAAATATAACACCAGAACTGTCCCAGTCCAGAAAATATAAATTAGGTAGATGATTAAGTGGCGTATATTATATCTGCACCAAATGGCTGTGGACGAAATGCAGGCAGCAGAAACCAAAAGCAATGCATCAAATATTTATGAGAAGCACATTTCCCACTTTGCTAAAAAAAATTATAAATAAATAAATCCACTAATAAGCCACTTACCGGCCACAGAAGTCAGGAGAATGGTCAGGCAAAACCCAAATTTAGCGAGTGATTTCATGGTGATTCGGCCCACAGCCATGACAGTGTGTACACAGCGACTTTGGTCTCGTAGCTGGAGCTCCTCTCCGAGTCTGTTTTTTTTAATTTTTTTTATTATAAATAAAGTTACTTCTTCTGATGCTCTTCTTTTTTTGCAGATACCACTTTGTTTCCTTTTTCCTCCTCACGTCAGCTCAATAACTTGAACCGATCTCTCAGGTATGGAGCACATCGAGAAGTGCTGCGTAAAAAAATAATAAAAAAGAAAGAGCCGCTGTTGTTGTTGTTCTGTCGTGATTTGATGACTAACACTGACTGTCGATAAAAGTTACGTTAGCCCCGCTATCGGCTCCAGCTCAGCCCGGACAGGTGAAACAAGCGGCTAACTTGTTTGGCGTTTATCCCATCTGCGACCAGCCAGCGAACAAGGTCCATATCTGCTAACGTTAGCCAACATGCTAGCTGCCCAGGGCGACTGTCTGGTACTCCAAAACTTAGGCAAAGAGCGTAAATATCGCGAAAATCGCCGACGCACAGCTACACCGTGTACATAAAGACAACTCTTAGTTATACATCTTGTAAAATAGTCCAACCCTTCGACACAAGGGGCTAAAATTTGCCTTATAAACGTTAGCCAATTAGCTCGGTTATGTTGCAAACTGACTGCTAACCGACGTTAGCCTAACAGCTAGCCAGTTAGTCCTCCAGGTCCCGTCTCATTTTGCGACCTTCCTTCGTGGGGGAAAATATACCCAAGTCAACGTCGCGTACAGTTGGCTTTTCTGGTTTGCGATAGACTGAGATTAACGGTGTTAGTCCCGTGCTGACGGACTACCGGGTGAGGGAATGCATATCTCTTGGTCAGATCTTCCCCGAGGCAGCATTTGGCATTGACGGTGTGGAGCTCCGCTGGGCAGACAGACAGACAGACAGGGCGGCTGGGAACGCCTCGTTTGCAGGCTCGTCTGGACCGCTCGTCTCCGGGATCAGGTTGCTGCGGGTTGGTGTTGGGGGTGGAGGACTGTCCTACACAGTCAGGAAGGGGTGCTGCTGCAGCGCCGCGGTGCCGCAGACTATGGATATAACACAGTGTAAACATAATGCTGCATTTAAACTCTCCATGCAATCCTCACAGTTGTTATGTTGCTGTAAACACTGGAAAGCGTGGCTCAGATTTATATCTATCTAACGCATCGGATTTCTAGCTTAGTGTTTTATTATGCATGATCCCTGTTAAATAAAGTCTGCACAAATGACATATTCACTCACTAATCAGAAAGATTACTTACGAACGCATGCCATGTGAACAGCCACTGAACTGTAATCGTTGCACTGTGCAAAATTAATCAGCAGTCAGACTCATAATCGCCGTAAACAGACAGGAGACAAACCACTCGCTCTCTCTGACTCATTTACTTTGAAGTAAAAAAATAAATTATATATCTGAATGCAACCTGTAAATGAAAAATCACAAGGTAAAATGCCGCAAAGTATGCGCACTTATTCCAAATATTGTAAAGCGAGAGAGACAAAAGTGTTAAAGAGATAGATCGATACTTTCTAAATATGTTTGATAACGTGATAAAAGCTTTATATTACATATGCATTATTATTATTATTAGTAGTAGTAGCCTAGTAGTAGCAGCAGCAGCAGTATTCCCATGGATATCCCCTTATTTCATGTTTCACACATCACACTGCTACTAGCCTACAACATAAGGTAGGCCTACTCTATACGATTGCTATTAAAGGCATCAATAGTTTTTCAACTTTCAGTGCTGCTTTACTGCCTCTGTGTGGTCAATAACTTTATCCAGAGTTTCAAGCCTAAAGCACGGATTGTACAGTTAAAACAATAATTAATCCAGCAGGTGGCAATGTTAGCCTGTGCCTACAGCAGGACAGCGTGCAGTTTGTACTTATATAACCTCAAAATACTATTTAGTGCTGCTCAAATAGGTAATTTATGCGTCTTGTATTGATATGAACTTTTAAGGCATTAATTGTCTGAGTCCTTTAATGTCACAAACTATTATAGGCCTATATGGAAACATAATATTAGATATATCATAAATATCATAAAGTGGCATTTGGACACTATAAGTGTCCCACAGTCATAGGCCTGCTGTCTAATTTATATACAGTGGCACTGATTTGTTCCTACGTCTAGCCTCCAAATATGATTGATGAATTAGTTTACAGTGATGTATCACTGGGCATTACCGAGGAAGGGGGACGTGCCAGTTTGCGCAAGGGACCTCCGCTGACGGGACAGAGCATAGCAGGCTTTGGATGTTGCTCTTCGATTGCTGTTGACCAGGGAATTCATCTTAAGGTATCCTGAAATCCTGTATTCAGTGTAGATATGATCGAGCTAATATACATTTTAAGAGAGGCGTTATGACAGGGTAAAACAAGCGCCAGTGTGCACTTACGCACGTCGGACAGCCTGGAACTGGATTTCAGCTTTCGTAGCGCCGCTTGGGACATCCCTCACAGTCTGCTCCTCTCGGTACCTGGCTGTCTGATGAAAAGTGGGTTACACTATGGCTTCTGCTCCACCCGAGGCGAGGAAGTTTACCCGGGGGCTCAACAAACCGGGCACCGCTGCAGAGCTGAGGCAGAGCGTCTCCGAGGCTGTCAGGACGTCGGTGCTGATGGTAAGGAAAAACTGAACTGTGTGTTATGCACTCACACAAGAAGACTGAATGCACATACTCAAATACTTTACAACATATCAGAAACAGTATCATTGTTAGATGGTGTCCCTCGCACAATTGAGGGAAGAGGTCAGGGTCAGGTCAAAATAGCTTCAAAAGGCATTGAGCCTTGTGCACTTAAGAAATGCACACTATGAGGGTCTTAAACCCCCCCTAGCTGGTCCACCTACTATACAATGTATAACATTACTCATCATTGTTTTGGAAATTACATTTCTATAGTTATGTTGACGTTTGCTGGTGCCTATTCCCCATGTTTGACTATGCAGGGTGCCTATTGTTACAACTTTCTCAAAGGGGTTGCCAGGTAACTGAAATATACACCATGCAGCAGCTCTAAAGGGACTAGATAGAACACACACACACACACACACACACACACACACACACACACCTTCATTCTGTCATCTGACCCCCCCCCCCAGGTGCACCCTGCAACCAGATAGGTGAGGCAGAAACAGCTGAGTAATGACATTGGTAAAAATTGCCAAATAAACACATTGTTATAAATGGTTATATTGTTCCCTTGTAAGTAATTTCATGTATGTAGATTGTGTTTTTTGTCTGTGCAAATTGCACTGTTTGTGGTTTAGTTTACCTTTTTGAAGTGTCCTCGTCTTTAGGGACCCATCCGCAGCACTGACCTGACTAACCCAGTGATTGTGTCGTGTTGCATAACAGTGATCAATATGCTGTTTTCCTGTAACTAATGGCTTTTGCTGTCAATTATGGCCCCTGTCTCTCTCCATGGTCCCAGTGTGCCTTTAGTCTCGGTTATAATGAGACCTGAGGGTTGTTTATTTTAACACATAAATGCGTTTTCCATTCACTTGTAGCCACGAAACCAACCTGTCAATATAGCCATCTTACAGAATATGTGGCGCACACTGGAAGTGAAGCAATTTTCTAAACATGTTTATATTTTCTTTGAATTTTCATTCATCTACATAAAGCATAAATTCAATAGTATCTCTGTTGACTAGCTTGTATATTATCCAGATTTCGTTGAAAATACTACGGTATTTTTATGTGTCTGTGGTGACATGAGGAAGCTCAGGGGTTCAGGTACTGACCAGTGACCATGAGATCATGTCATATTTCACTTCCAATTTGAATTCTCTCTGCGTTTCCGTTCCTGTCCGCCCCCCACTCTTGCCACTCTTGGCAAGGGAGTAGACAGGAGACATGTTAGATAGTGTAGACAGACCAACCAGTAGAATCTCGTGATCCCTCACCAGCTTCCCACCTGTGAAAAGAGCTAATTGTTAACCATAAAGCTAAGCTGGAAGCATTGCTGACTTGAAAGAATACTCAGACCATTTGAAAAATACGCTTATTTTGCTTTCTTGCTGAGAGTTAGCTCTGTCCAACTTTAACAAAATTAGTGCCCATCCCAAAATATTGAACTTCTACTTTAAAGACGTAATTTTGGGGGACTCACATGAGATAGATTTAAAAAAGAATGGTCAAAATCAAAGTAGCAGAGGCAGAGATATCCTGACTGAACTGAAAGGGGCAAGGTCTAAAACACTGTAACCTACATTTCCCTTAATGCAACTAATAATATTTGGTGAGACCCCCCTTACACTGTCAATCTTACCCTTGTGCTGCTTACCTTGTCGTGGTGGGGAAGCTTGTGTCTCTGAGACCCTTGAAAGCTATACTGACAGGGACCTAGCCCTCAGCTGGTTCAACCAAGTCGGGCAGGTATCAAGGTAGCGACCAGACAAGTCTCCAAGCCCAAATCGAGATGACTCAGATGAGATTTGTCAAAACTCCTCTAGAGCCTGTTTTCACAGGCTGAGTAGTAGCTACTACTACCCATGATAAGTAAACGAGTGCCCCTTCAACAACATTGGTATTTAGTTCAGGCTGAATTAGCAGAAGTATGTACTTTAAGGTTTCCGAAACTACTTTGTACCTTTATGGTGGAACACAAGGTATGCGTCTGGGTCCCATTATGTGCCTGTTATAGTACATCTGTAAAAAATGTACTTCTCCTGCACCTCTATTTTTTGACTGTGTACTTATGGTGCAGCTGTTTCCCCTGCCCATTTGACATGGACACTGACAAGCTGGTATGGTAAAAGCAAATATATATATAGTATACTGAACATCAAAGAATTTCCTCAACAACTCCAATTTCACGCAGCAAGAGGCGGGTTGGCTGGCCGCAGATTGCAGCGTGATGCTTGACTGGAAACTTCAGATCAAACTGGTTTTGTAAAGTAAAGCCAGAAGGAGGCAGGAAAGATTTTGTAGATGAAGGACAGGTGTTTCTCAAATGTAACACACTCCTCATCCTGGGATACGTGGAACACAATTCATTATTTAGTCTTAAGCTTCATCTCCACACTTGGCAATTATGACATAGTAGCCTATTAATTCTGTCTTAGCCCACAGTGTGTGGCATGGCATAATGGATGTCAGATCAGATCTCTGGGCTGTATTTAATAATGGATAAGATGATGTTAGGTGTCCTGACTATTTTTAAACATGCCCTCTTTCTCCTCTGTAACTCGGTGTCACACTAAGCACCCAGGAGGCCATTAATTATGAATACCTGCATATGTGGTAAATATCTAGATTCAAGACTGAGGCCAGATAACAGACTAGGATGGAGGCTCCCACACACAGACACACACACCATAGTTTCTGCAGGCGTGGCTGGCTCTCAGCTATATACCTTAGTAAATAAAGTGGAAGCCAAGCAGTAGAGCAGTAAAGACAGCCCCTGCAGTTTTAATAATCACTTCCAACTGTGGGAAAAGCTTGCTTAGAGTTTTTTAGACCTCTTTCTGCCCTGTCCCTGCCTTGCTGAATGAGTGTCTTTGCTCATTCCTTCATGCACACAAACATACTATAAAAATTGCATGCAAACACTCAATTTCTGTCTTTGTCTTTTTATATTTTTTGTTGTTTGTCTACTATCTTTATCTGTCTTCAGCCAACTTTCCACCCCTGCACGCTTCCTAGTGAGAAACACCCTGCAGTGTGCACCCTGAGACCTTAATAGCACCTCTCATTCATAGTTGGTTCAGACCAGCAGTTCAAACCGTTGAATTCCACTTAAGAGTGAACTCCACTCTAGAGGATTTGGTCTGATTAGAGCATAAAAAAACCTGGCAGAGATAATCTGCAGATTTGCAGATGCTTTAGCACTGCTGACCTATATCGGTGTCATGATACAGGAGCTGTGATGAAGCGGGCATTTGGTCGTCTGCTGGGTGTTCGGGTCCTGAGTTACTGCAGCTGATGGCTTTTCTGGCCATGTGGTTTGCATGTATGCTTTATTTAGGCTATCTCATATTCTGTGTCGTTACCACCCTTACACTGACGTAAACACGCGCTGTCTTTTTTGCTGTCGTGGCCAGTCTGGCATGTGTGTGTTTGTGTGTGTAGAGGGTCTTGTATGTCTTTTGCCCGCCCGTCCGCCTCAAACTTCAGTTCTCCTTCAAGATTGACAGAAAACGGCAAGATTCAACATGAATGTAAACCTAAATTCCTACTTCGTGACATGATTTAGACATTGCCAGTTTCCACCATATTCAGCAAAGCAGGCGGTCATCATTCTTTACAGCCTGCAGGCTCACAAATGAAAAAGTCTGTTCTTGTTTGAATGCCACATCATTTTTATTGGATAGTTGCTTCATGTTTTTGTTTCTGCTATGGCCTGCAGTGTTTATTCAAGAGAGCGTGTAAGGGAGATTTCAGCTCATTGCAACACCTTCACTGTTTTGAGGTTATTTCCAACAGCTCTTTGTTGCTTAGAAGCATATAGTGCTTTGTAAATTGAAAATAAAAGGTAAGCAAACCATGGAAATTTATGCATTTCTAGCAAAACAAGTCTAACGCTGTGTCCCAAGTCCATATTACATACAGATTATTAGCAGTATGAAGTAAGTTTGTTTGTAAGTAAGTTTGAAGTATGCTCAATCCACATAGTTTGCAGACTAAACACAGTAAATGTTTGAGTGTGCTGTTGATGGACATTATTGTCCCACAGTGCAATGCACAAAGGACATGGACCAGCTGCTCACAGCTGAAAAACGGTGGTGGTGAAACACTTCCAGAAAGAAAGTATTAAATCTTAAGAAAAACATATTGATTTCTCTTTGTAAAGTTTAATTGGCGGTTACAGTTAGTTGCACTTTGACTGACGTCCGACATCACATATTGTATAATTTTCTGGTAGTGTAAAATGGTAAAGTATTTAAATTGTTTGCATACTTACTGCTAAAACAGTACATTATGATGATTAGGCTGTAAGGCTGCACTTAGGCACAGAAACACTTTGAACTAGCACGGTGAAGTGGGTGGTTGTGTACTGTATATGCATGCATGTCTACAGTATATGCTCTGTGGAGGATTTATATTTGACAATGATGACAATATTTACATGTTAAAGCCTTACCATACACATGTGCATTGCCAATAACCTGAGATGTGTTTCAGCTGAAATTACAGTATGTCCTAACCATTTAGTGCAATTAGTAATGTTTTAGTCCCTACATGTGAATATGTGTTTATGTAAGCACATTACAAAGACTAAACTGTTTATGGAGTATAGCAATAGTAATTTAGTGTTTGCATATTATTGCGTAAGATCTTCTCATGTTTTAGTGCTTTAGTGCTTTTTAGTGTTTTTGTGGACTGTAGCACCAGGAGAGCCATCCTTTTAAAGGAGTTAAGTTGATTAATGGCCATTAAGTTGGGGGACTTGTAAGAAATAGATTGAAAAACAATAGAAACAGCAGAGTTTGGCTCCCTAATACCAGAGACTAAATGGGTCAAGCTCCAAAAACAGTGGAACTGTGATTAATTCCCATAATGCAAGCAATAGTAAAAATGGTTAGACACTCCCTGCCTGATGAAATGTCTTCATCTTTCAAAATCCACACATCCAGTTTGTAACGCAAGCTTTCTGTTACACATATTTTGTCTCTCCAAGCTGAAATAACCCTGATGACATCATCCTATGACCATGACATCATCAGGGTTATTTTTGACAGTTTTTTGGGAAAGCTCCTCCAGAGCTACAGAAGACTGTTTTCACAGGCTGAGTGGTGCTCCACATGACAAGTAAACTGACTTTTATGTGAAATATTGGGTGAGTGCCCCTTTAACTTTGTTTCATTTATTTTTAATGCTTAAGCGCCTTTAATATGACAATGATTAACAAAACAGTTGCTGTTTAAATCAGTAGTGCAGCCAGCCTTGTCTACAAAAAATGGGCAGTGACCATAAAAAAAAATCCTCTGACCCAGTTGACACAATTGCACATCCAATTCTCGGTAGCATGTGTAAAAATAGCCATTGTATTTTAGTGTGGAAAACATTATGATCCTTTTGGCTGCCTGAGAATCCTTCCATGTGAAAGTTAGGCTGGATAGGTAGACTTACAGCACATTAACCAGTGGCCCAGTTAGAATATAATATAAACAAAGGCAACAGCAGTGTGCTGGTTTTTCTTATTACTGGTTTGTTAGCCATGAGGAGTATTGAGCCCAGCCAAAATCTCATGTCAGGACAGACTTTTTTTCAGTCTGCACAAGGATCCTGCCCTAGTCTGCCAGATTACCTCCAGGCATTTCATGAGACGCTCAATACTCAAATCACATGAGTGTAACCCAGATTCTACAGAAACATTCATTATAGTTAGCCTGAATTACGGTCCCTGATGAAACTATTGGCACATTTGCCTCGGACGAAGAGAATTACTGTTACAGCGTGCACTATATATACTAAAAGCGCAATGAGAACATGATCTGGGCCACTTTTGAATGAAACTTGAAAAGCAGTCTTTGAATAAGTACACAGCGACTCGCATTGTAGTAGACACAGGCTCATGCAATTTAAGATTGTGCGTCGTGCATTTAACAAAAGGGAAATTGTCCAAAATACTGTTTATCCGAATTTAGATGTAGTTTGTCTTCTGGGATTCCTGGAGCGAACCCCACAACATGATATTTAACAGGCATTTTCAGTGTTGAGCCACCTGGTCTATGAATATTTGCAATGCTTTTGCATTTACTTGCCTGTTAGCCCGCAGTGTTCTCCTAATTAATTAGAAAAATCCAAACCCCTCTTCTCGTGCCAGGTGGTTGAAAGATATAATTATTTTTATTTAAAACGAGAAAGAGAAAAGAGAAAATAAAATGTATATTAAGAGGAAAATGTGATAATTATAGGAGAATATGAACACCTTTTTATATTCTATTTTTACTATCCACGCTAGCGGTGTGGCTCTAAGCATGGCAGTCAGTCTGTTGGCCGGATCACCATTTTGGTGTGAATTGCAATAACAACTTGACGCCTGACATTTCAACTAGCGTCTTCATCAGGTAAACTTTTTAATTCGCCCACTAAGTTGTTTTATAACCAAATACTTGCAAAACTAATGACAAGTAGAAGATGTTAGCATGCTCACACGCTAAACTAAGATGCTGAACATGCTAAACTTCAGCATACTATCATTGTCATTGTGAGCATGTTGATGTTAGCATTTAGCTTCATTCAATTCAATTTCATGTATAAAGCTCCAACTCATAACAGAAGTTATCTCATTGCACTTTTCATATAGAGCAGGTCTAGATCATACTTAAAGGACCGCGGTGCCCAAGTCCAGTCTCACAGAACCACTAGCGTGGCTGCAGACGCTTAGGTCCTTAGCCATTAGGATAGAAAACTGGAGTGACTAATAGTACAGCTGACCATACATAAAACAAACAAAACTCACACTACATTATGTCTCTCAAGTCTAGTTTTACAAACCAAACTGTAGTTTTTCCATGTACCCTTACATCAAAATGTTGCAGTAAAACTTATCTGCAAAGCTTTCATGATTGCAGCTCGGGTGGAATAATTTCTGTTTGCTTTAATTCATATGGATACGCAGTGAGTTCAAGGACGGTTGAAACCAAGTGCAACTGGACTTTGAAGATACTCCCTCCCTACTTGGATGAGAGGCGGAACGTCTTGAAGTATCTTCAACCAAGTCTAGTTGACTTTAATTCTAACCTTCCTTGGATAACTTTGACCTGGATGACTGAGAATCTTCACAGACATCTGGAGGGAGTGTTTCACAAAAATTCATTAGAAGAGATGAGGTAAGAAGCATCATCTGGCTTTTTTCCAGTGAGTCATCAGGCCTCAGTGTTGTTGCAGTGTTAGGAGCAGCCTGTGGGAGGCAGCAGAGATGCATGTCTTCTGCCTCTGTCTTGTATCCTAGGGCTACAGTAGACCAATGATCATGCTGAAAGCATTTTAAAATGTAAAGACAAAGACTTATGTTTTCTTAGAGCAGAGTTGGAGTTATGTGTGTCTTTATTATTTTGCCAGTATTAAGCTATGGCATGGCAGTTTCACTATAATCAGTCATGGAAATAAGGGCTTCATGTAGTTATTGACCCTATAAATCTTTACACAGGTCTGGTTTTATTTATTTGGTTTATGCAGCTTGTGCAATAAGAAAAAAATGCTGACGTGTGTTGGCATGAGAGATGGCTGTCCACCAAAAATATCCCTCATTTATTTCTTTATTTTCTCTAAAATAGCTAAGAGTTTGAGAGGAGACCAACCTTAATCGCTCATATTTAATTGTTGTCTGGTTCTACAGATTAAAAAATATACTGTGTTGCTAAGAGTTCACAACATTGAAAGCCTGATTAAAGTAAATTTAGAGTAAATTTATATAAGTTTCCTGGATTCAACGATGATCATCTGAGAAGAGCATTATATTTGCTTTGCTGACTGAGGGGGATTTCATCTTTTCCACTGCACTCCCTGTTTTCATTACTAAACAGCACATGGAAACAACTGATAGGTCTTTTCTGGATTCTGATCAAATAAATCTGTGGTCTGGTGCAATGTCTCCCCAGTTTGCAGATGTCTTTGTGAAAAGGTTATTGGGTTTGGATTTCATTAGATTAATGCATCCTCTGAGGAAATGCCCTAATGTGATGACAGTGTTCAAAGAACGCGCCTGAAGCTTTTTGAATGAATCTGAAAACACTGCAAGGGAAGAAACTAGTTCAGAGCCTTAAGGGGGCGCTACACTAGTCATCCTCAGGAGTACTACTCAACCAATAAAAACAGTTTCCTCATGTCTTATGTGGCTATGAATGAAAATAACCCTGACTTCCGATTTAGCTTGAGACTGGACTTTTTTAAACAAATAGTTTGAGTTACAAACTTAGTGTGTTAAGTTGTCGGGTATTTACCAGCATGAGAGGGTCTAATGGAAGACTCTTGAATTGCATTGTGGGAATTGTAGGGTCCAGCGTTTTGGAGCTAATCCATCAGGACTAAATGTCAGAATATCTGCTGCTTTTGATTTTAACCCATCTTTTTAAATCTGTCTCTCTCATTCTCCCCCAGTGTGATGTAATCAGTATTTTTAGATTAAGAATGGATTGTGAAAGGTGTTGCTCCAGCCTACAGCCCCCGTCCGCTTTACAGAACATTTTTAACATCTTTAAGCTCACTGTTTTGGTTTTCACGGCCCAACAGACATGGTTAGCGACTAGCTGGTGAACATAGTGGAGCATTTAGCTGCTAAAGAGCAGGATATTTTTCTCAGGAATTGGTGGAGAGAAAACCAGAGCTGACATAGAGTGAATATTGGACTTCATCAGATGGACATGGACATAGACAGGACTCTATGACACTGAAACAGTTGTGTTGGCCCTAAAACAAGTATTGGCTGGAAGCTCCACTGAAAATTAAAACACATGAACATCTTTACTTTTTTCCTCTTCTAACTCACTACTTTAAATATTTGCTTTTCAGACATTTCGATTGCTTTCAGTTGCACATTAACCGACATCTGCTTTTAGCTCTTGTTTTTTAAATGACAATTTAAATGCTACATTTACATTTCATCCTGCACTTTTATTCCATTTGCTATTTGAGCTTCTTTTAGTGTTTGTGCTGTGACTCAGCCTTAACAGTATTTCACTTGTTTCAAAGGTTTCATTGGCAAAATTTCCACAGTGAGCTCCTGTACATTTCCTTCAGAAAAATTTCTGCTTGTCATTTATTGCCACAATAACTGATATCAGTAAAAGGCTAGCTTTAATGCTAATAGTTTTCTCTTCAAGCATTCCTAAAATAATTCCCATGATTCCAAAAACTGATTCTCTTGATTTTTTAGACCTGCTGCGATGAAGGTCTTGCCGTTGTCTCCCCTTCTGGCAGTGACAGTAATTACAAAAACACTGTTGACGCATGCTTATAATGAGAAACCTATAACGCACAGACAAATGACCATAGTTCCAATTTTATTTTACAAATACCAATCTGTCCAAAAGCAGTAACGCAAAACATCCGTACCTGCCTTGTCATCTCCTGGTTATCCGAGTTTTTCCTCGCTGTTGATCGCTGTCTTTGTTGGACTGTAACCCTTCCTCTGTACGCCAGTTTTCTTTTTTATCCGGAGCTTCAGAAACTTTTCTTGGATGCTTCTTAGGTTTTTCCACTATATGCTCTGCTGTGGCTACTGCGCCGCTAAAGTATGTTAACACAAACATATACAATCACAATATATAAAAATAATCAATAAACAATTCTTAATAAGATTTTATTTATAGCAATGGCGGATTGTGAAGCTCTGAACATGGCTCTGGGTTGCTCCCCCGTTCAGCTCCTGGGAAACCTGTCATTGCTCGTTGGCCTAAAACACATTATTACCGGTGCATCAGCACGGGAATGTCGCCACAGACACCATATTTAAAAACTCTGTGGCATACAGAGAGATTTACCTGGTGGTGATAAGCTTAATCAGCAGTGTGTAAGGGCTTCTATTTAACAGATGTTCATTTATATGTACAAGTCCCGCACTCCAGCTTCAATATGATTCTCCTTCTTACCCATTTTGCTGCATCATCCACTTAAAAGTAGGTGAGTGTGTCAACCACTGATGAAATATTTACACCAGCCAACCGAGAGAAGCAGAAGAAAATTCAGAGAATTGTTTTCATGTGCATTTAAATTTGCCTTTTCTAAACAAGGCTGTACCCTTCAGCTGACATCCTGGCGTCTGGAGAGAGGATGTGAGGATGCTGGTATGTTAATTGGACGATGAGTTGCAGGGGGTGTCCGGGTTTGTCCTGGTTGTCCTATGACGCATCATGCTTGATGGATCTGTCCAGCAGAGTCTTGCTGGTTGTGGGCCTGCCAACGTGGGTCAAGACAAGTTAAATCATTCCTTTTTATGGCTTCGAGCACATGTAAATGACATCAGAAAGATGACCGCATCGTCGCTGCGAGAGAGGAAGGAGGGAAAGAGGCAGAGAGAAAGAGTAAAACATTGTCTGCAGCAGCCAGTGTGTGTGGGTGAGTGTGTGTGCGTGTGTGTCTTTGTTGGTAACATTCTGCTTTTACTGTTGACAAAGCATGCAGAGTCAGAGAAATGACTAAGCTGTGAGAGTGAGGGAGGGAGAGAGAGACTGCTGGAAGAAAGGAGAGAGCAAGGGAGGGAGGCGAGAAGAAGTGAAAGTGACAGGCATGTGTGAGGATGGAGAGAGATGGCGAGGTTGAGAGAAGAGGGAGAGAGAGAGCAAACCAGTGAAGAAGAAGAGTCAGTGAGAGAGAGAGAGAGAGAGCAAAGTGAGAGCGTCTGAGCATCCCCCAGCAGAAGGAGGAAGGAAGGAAGAGGAGTCAGAGAGTCGACGCCCTGCTCCAACTGAATGAGCAGCTTCTCTCCTCCGCACGCTCATCCCTCCATCCCCGCTGAGCTGCACACAGGAGGATACGACTCAGCGGCCCAGCACTTGAGCTGGGATCTGCTTTCGAAGATAGTGGTTGTGTTTCAAGCGGAATGATAGTGAATCCTCCACCTGAGGGAAATAAACCAATACCTGAGTGACTTTTACAGTTTCAAATCTGTGAGCGCACCTGTGAGAGGATATTTCACTTCCAGACGTAGAAGAGGTCAAGGTTGAGAGAAAGTTAGGACTGCTGCGTCAACCTGGAGCCGAAATTAAGGGGAAGAGTTTAGAAATTAGGCTCCGAAAGTGAGATAATTTTTCCCTTTGCATGGTGGTGGTGAGTGTCTGGTGCCACCATGGGATGCACCACCAGCGTGGTTCTGTTGGAGGGGCTGCGCTCCATCCTTGAGAGGAACTGTAGCTACATAAAGGGGGCGGTGGAGCTGGGGGATCTGGAGGAGGAGGAGGAAACACTGAGTCTGAGGGGATCTCAACTCTGGATGCCCACGACTGCTCTGGTAAAACCCGCTTTGAAATGTTACCTCTTTGCTGTCGTGTACGTGGGTCATTTCCAGTCATTTTCCACTCTTTTGCAACCAGTTGTGTTTTTGATTAAATTAAACTCCAGCATTTCTGTAGAGAAGGCTCTTCTGTTTCCAATTTCATTTTGCATGCATTTGTAAACCAGCATGCAACAAAGTGACATATCAAAATAAATTTAAATCTGTGTAGATTTTACACTCTGTATGACAAGGTGGATTCATCTCCAGAACAACGATACCATCCAAGGCTTGTATTTCTTATTATCTTGTGTGTCAAAAAATGAGCATTAAAAATGTTTTTTTTTTTATGTATTTCAGAGGGTTACAGTGGTTTATTTTCTTTACATTTAACACATATAAATACTGTCTAACATTATTTCTTTCTTAAGAATGGAAACATGGTAAAAAATGAATAATTTACTGATAGAGGGGAGACTTGACCAATTAAACATGAGCTACTGCGCAGATCAGCAGTATTTTGGCTAATAATCTTCCTAATAGACTCCCCTGAGGAACTAGATGTAGAGTATATCTTCCAGTGCCCTCCGATCACACAATTACTGGCGCAGCACATCAAAAGCTTAACATTTGGCTGTGAGGAAAAATAAGATACATCCCGGGATTTGCACAACTTTGCCCGTACTGAGTAAGGAAAGTATAGGTCTTGAAATTCATTTTCCCCTCAGTCTGCAGCCATGTTGTCTTCCACTTGGATTTATGCACTGCTACATTAAGCTACTTCTCTCAAGTTAGCTCCATTAGCCAGCAGCTTGCCCTGTGTTTAGTCAAAGAGATTTAATGGACAATCAATAGGGAGGGGGGTTAAGTAGGATTGCTAGAGCACACTGAGTCAACGACGTTCACTATAAAGCATTATCACTTTTGGATACAGTGTTTCCTTTACAACCATTAAGTTGTGATTGGCCTTCTATAACGCTTCCCATAAAAACAACATTTATATCTGCAGTTGCAGCAGAATCTATCTTTTCACTAATATCTGCATTATAGTTAAGCTGGAAAACAGGAAGTGTTCAGGATAGAGCCTTGGTCTCAGAACCATTTTGTGCTTCCTTACGAATTAAGTATGTGGACTAAATCCAAAATATAGTTTTTCCCTTCATGATTTAGTTAGCTGGAAAACATAGATTATGTCTTTGCTTTGATCTCTTTGACTTGGGATGGTGATGGCACAATGGGTAAGACACATACCTTTGGTGTGAGAGACCCGGGTTCAGTCCCCCTCTGTGACCCATCCACTAATGCGTCCTTGACACTTAACCCCTAGTTGCTCCAGAGGCGTGCGACATCTGACATACTTAGCTATTGTAAAGGCTGCAGCTAACGATGGTTTTAGTATTCGAAACTTCGATAGATTATTTCAACAATTTATCGATGCGTCGTTTAAGAAGTACTTTTGCTTGGCAGCGGTGCCCCCCCCCCATACAGCAAACATCAGACCAACAACCAGACAGCTGCTTTACAAAAACAAACATCACCTGTGTGATATACAAGCTAAAGGCTCGTGGAGACTACACGACTTTCAGCGTCGGCCGATGGCCGTGCCGTTCACACAACTTGGCGTAATATGATGTCAGTCTTGAAGTCCTTGTGGAGTTCACACTACGTGACTGATCGGTGACAGAGACACACACACACACTACAGGAGCTGACAGCGGCTGTGTCACCCGACGCTGGTCTCCAAACCACGTTTTGTCAAGAAAACACACGTGAAATGTGAAATGAGCGATCCTGCACACGAAACAGCTGTTTGTTATTATAAAGATGGCAATTTTAAAGACAAAAAATATGGTTGAAAGGATGGATTAGCACACGCAGGGGAGCACGGCCCTAAAAGTAGAACAACAAACACACGTGTGCACATTTTCAGCTGAGGACTGCAGCTTACTTTGGCTAGCCTTCAACTAAACAATCAATCATGATTTGAGTTAAATGCTAAGTTGCTGTTACTGTTACCTTGTCTGTGGTCCGCTGGCAGAACACCGGCTGCTTTCTGATAAAGCGCCGTGGTGCTGTTGCCAAGGTGACATATGTATTTCGTTTTACGGTGGACAGACGGTAACATTACAGAGTTGTCGTTTTCTTTAGCTGGAAATAATCCCATACTTTGGACACTTTCTTCTTTGTCCCTCGCTATTTTCTCTCTCTTCCTCCATTTTGCAAACAGCTCCATTATAGCCTACGTCGTGTTCACAGCATAAGCGCGCTATAAAATTACATGGATTAAACGAAGCATCAATGCAAAGAATTTGTGTCGAAGCGTTTGATTTAATCGATGAATCATTTCAGCCCTACATTTTAGAGCCCCTGAAAACCTGTTTTCAAATAAGATAAGATAAACCTTTATTGAGCCTCAAAAAGGGAAAACAGGTATGTTCTGTATTAGTGATGGACGATATAGAGCATGTTTTTACTATTTGTAGTAATTTGCTTGTTTGTTATTTCACCACTTTATATAGCGACACCACACACAACTGCCGTGACGTAATGTTCGATGCGACACACACACCAGCGACCCACAAACAGAGTCTCTTGATTTTAAATAAAACGTTTCAACATTACTCAGAATGTAAAGACAGATAAGACAGAGGTGATACGAAAACAAGTACCTGTTAGCAGGTGCAAGTACAACTTTTACACAATGGAAAACCGAAAAAAGGCGAGGCGAGTCGAGCTGAGTCAAGCTGGTACCGTGCAGAGGAAAAGGGGCTTTACCATTGTAACCTATGTGTCCGCTTCAGTGACTTTCTCCATCAGTAGTAGGCTAGGCTGTATAAAGTTACCGAAAAAGACTTTTCCTCCGGTGGTTCCTTTCACAGCAGCAGCTGAGCTGCATGTTGAGTAGCCTATCAAAACAAAACCAACGTGGTAGCTAACGAAAAACATCTGACTGGTGTGTTCACTGTGGCTTTAACCGGTCCGCTCTCCACAGTGTCGTGACTTGTAACGTGATCACTGTGTTTCTCTGATAAATGCTACAGTGTGTCGCCTAACCTGGACGGCCCGCCGAAGTAAAGTGAATGTGTGGGAAACACTGAATGAACCGTGCTTTTCTTTTTACAAGCCATGTCTTAAACAACGCTGTGTCTCCCTACATGTTGTTGAGAGTTTGTGAGTAGAGGAGGGGCGGGGCTGCGCGGTGAGGGAGAGAGAGGAGCAAACGCTGGCAGGACTTTACAGAAACACATTAATTAACTCAACATCAAACTGTATCGGTATAAACGGTATTGTCTAATTTAATATCTCTTTTGAAATTATATCGGTATACCTAATTAAACCGATATACCGCCCAGCCCTAATCTTCATCATGATGACGAACTTTCCTCTGAAACGACAACATTTGTTTTTGGCTGTTGCTGCCTGCATTGTGTCTGCATGGCTCTATCCAGGCGCTGCAATATGACATTATGAGCACAACAGCATCTACGCACTTAAAAGCATTGTTTGATTATTGGCTAAATTATTGGCGAAAATTTCATTTTCAGCACTCCCATTATTGGCAGATAATTAATCTGATCGATAATTATTGTGCATCCCTATTAAGTATTTCTGTATCACTTGAAATATTCTGACTAAATAAGCAACAGTTAAAGTCAGGAAAAACACCCTTTGGTAGGCTATTATTTATTTATTTGTGATTTGTGATATTGGGCTGGATATACATTTTAAATGGCTTTTCTCAGCTCGAGGAAAGTCTTACAAATATAAAACTTAATGGGTCAAAAATGAATAATAGAAAGATTCATAATTGGCCTTGTTTGTAGTTCGAGGTTTCCTGTCAACAGTTTTACAGACGTGTCTTTTATAATGGTGGTCTATGGGAAAAATGCTTTCTTTTGTTTGCTGCAATGTGGCCACTGGGCAAAATTGGAAGCAAGGCTGAGCAGCGGCGCCCCGTCTGTCTCAGTATATATCCATGCCTTTGAGAGAACAGACAGCCAGAAGTCCAAGTACGGAGAAAATGGAAAGAAGCGCAGAGGACTATGGTGACTGAATTACTCTCGCCTGGTGGGTTAACTCTTGTGGTTAGTGGTGGTTAGCTCACAGGCTACGGTGTTTATCGACTGGCCCTGCAAATAATCCATATGTCACCAATCTTCTTGATCCAAATATTTATTTTAGAAGCACATCAATTATTCTGAGCATCTTTCTGGAGGGCTCGATGCTTGCTAATCTGCTCCTTTAGAATATTTTTGCTGTGTTTACTCCCATCTGGCATTATGTTCTCACGACTGTACATAATTTAATTCAGTATGTTTCGAGGGAAAAACTTGGGAGCTGCCTCTTTTTGAAGCAGTTTATACTCTGACAGAGGAAGGTGAAGCACAGCTAATAAGCGTCAATAATTTCCCGTTATTCGGATTTACTGGGTCCTCAGTCCCTCAGAGGTCACCACTGTCCAGATGGCTTGCTTTTGGTCACGGCCTTTTTAAATGATGGTGTGACCGGGCCTTACTCCTGTGCCACTTACAATGTACCTGTACAGTAAGATAAATGTAGAGTCCAGGTCACCTATTAGAACTTTAATTTTGTTTTACTGTAAGGTATTTTGATTATTTACTGACTATTTTGTGAAATGCACTAATGAATTTTGTAAACTGGAATGTTCACATTATACAGTTTCAGAAGTCCTGTAACATTGAGACCGGCTTCCAGCCATCTGGTCCAGTTCAGGTTGTGGATCATCCCTTTGGAAAAATATACAGGACACTGAATGAATCAATGTGTTTCTAATCTTCATGTCGTTCCTATGGACTAATCCCATGCAGGGACTTTCTGCTCTTCAGCTGATGTTGCTGCACAGCCTTGAGCTGACATCATAGAGACTTAGGGAACTCCCCTCTCTCGCACCACGTTTAACTTGTCCCACATGTTTTCCCCCTGTTCTACCTGGAGCCACAAAAATATAATGTTGACCCCAAGACAGACACTGAGCTGCTCTTTGATTCTTTCATCAAAGGACATTCTGCATATTTACTTTGTGGGATGACAATAGCTTGCGACAGATGAGTGAGTTTTAGGTCAGGGAGCTAACTTTCATGTGATTACTACATGTGTTTTTTATAGTGTGTGTTTAGTCTGAATGGGAAGTTTCACTTCTTCTCAGACAACACCCTCACACTTTCTCTCTTCAGGGCGCCTGTAGCGGTGGTGGGCTCTGAAACATTACGTCAACCTGTTCTTATGCAATTCTCCACAGACTTATGTGACGCTCTACGTCTATATATTTGTGCGTTTGTGTGTGTGCATGCCTCTTGGGAAGGGTGTGGAAAGCTTGCATGTCCTAATGGGTTCAAGCTGTGTAAAAACAAATGGACACCATCCGTCTCCACCTCCTCCTCCCTCACTCTCTCTCTCTGACAACCTTTTGTTTTATGTCAAGCTCTTACACAGATGGCCTTAGAAACTAATTTGCACTGCCATCACCCCTCATACACACATTCAGACACAAACTCACCCACATCCTCGAGGAATTGCTGGCATGGTACCAGCGATAGCTCCAGTACGCGTCATGGCGTGAGAGCGCTCCAGAAATGTGGGTGAATGAAGCGGGATGACCTCAGTGGAGCCAAGGATTTTGACAAGAGGCTGATTATCACGCTGAACTGGTGACGCTGTCGCTGAGGCCTCCGCAGGACGACGGGGATGCAGTACAGTTAGCAAGCCATTACAGACCGAGGCCAGAGGAAAGTAATGAAGTTAAATGTGCCTTAAATACTTAACCCGCAAAATATCCTTTATCCTTTCCACATTAAGAGTAATTTCTCAGCCTTTCCAACATTTTCCAACAATATTAAGAACGTTGGGCAAAAGGAATCATAAAATGTTCCCAACCAGCTTGAGCATCAGAATCCAAGTGTTTTGTAACAAAACAACTGCTTTGTGCCTCAAAAGTCCAAGATTCACCACTTGCATCTTCAATATTTCATCAATAGAGAAAATTACGGGAGAGAATTAAGGGCACATATTTACATAGTTTTTTGATTTAGAGGGTAAGTTGGCTCTTGAGCTATACACCAATGTCCTCTTAGAATATGTGTTAGTTTGTGTGTTAGTTGCTGTGAGCTCTCGGCTTGTGTATTTGTGTGCATGGGCAACCAAAGTTGTCCCCCTATCTATTTAGCTTTCTAGCTATCTAGCAACACACAGACCAAGAGTCTACTGCCACTCAGGGCTTTGAACTTAATGCAAAACTGACAAGAATGTCATTAGATTGACAGGTACTTGATGGTGGTGCTAGTCTAGGGATCACCAAAGTGATTAAAATTCATGATGATATATCCACCAAAAATATCATGGCAATTTATCTGGTAGTTGTTGAGAAATATCAATCTAGATGAAAGTGGTGGACCGACTGTCGTTGCCATCCCTAGATGCATGTTGCTTGTATGATTCCAGCATCTCAAATGTGAGGAGTTTCTACTCGGGTTTATATCATAAATTGCATATTGTCACACTGTCTGTTTTTTGGACTAAAGAAGATCTAACGCTGCTCCATTCATGATGGTTATTCCCGTGCCCCTGTTGGATAAATGGAACCACCTTATTTTACAGCCTCTGTGCAGTTTCCTGTGTTTTTAAAGTAAGTTATTTCTCTGAATGGTACATTTCAGCAAGTCCCTTTGAAGCGAGTACAGTTAAAACAAGTTATGCTAATTATGCACAGTGCCTCACGCATCAGAGAACCCCGCTGCACGAAAAGTGAAACTCACACACGCACAGACACACACACCCTTGCCCGCCTTTGTGCTACATTTTGTTAGGAGCGATGGGGCTGAGACTGCAGCAGAGAGACGGCGGCCTTTGAAGTCATCCTGACCCGTGGCATGTCATCCCCTCTCTCTGACATCTAGCCTCTCCCCCTCTCATTCTCATTCTTTGAGCTCAAGAGAGCCCCAACTTTTTCTCCCCATACATATATTTGGATGAGTTATTAATCATGCTTGTTGAGTCAGAAAGATTCAATGGCTTTTAAACATTGGTGTGGTTTGGGAGTTGTGTGCAATGCATCATAAGAGAGAAAAAAAACTCCAAAATGCAGGATTTGCATAAATTGAGCTACAATAATTCCTCACTGAAAACTTTAAATGTCATCATTCTGAAACACTCTCTGATAGAAAACAGCTGAGCCGAGGCGCCTCTGTTGCTTAAAGATTAAATACGACTGATTCTCCTCAGAGAGAAAGCTGACTGGATGGAGAAACAAGCGGCAACTCAAACTGTTCCTGAAGCAGCGGGAGACTGTGTGTGTGTGTGTTGTGTCTAAGAGCCGGATAAGGGGGAAGTGTGTTTTAACTGACCCTGCTGTGGGTGCCTGCTGCAGCGGATACGGTGTAGGAAAAGTTCAAAGCAGAGCAAAATATCAATGGTGAGCAGAACTTTATCAACACAGATCAAGTGTCTAATGTTGTTACTGTGGCTGGTGACAGTTATTTTTAGTAATTTCAACGCACTTAACTCTTAACTTTTTTGACAATCAAACCTGATGTTAGAGAAGAAGCATCATCAGATCGTAATCAATTAAGAAGCAGGTAATGGCATTTTAGTCACAGTACACTATGCAACATACTTTATGCAGGCTTTAAACTAAAGCAGCCCCTTGTTCACTCCTTTTTCACTGAAATAATTGTGAAGTTACAGGGTATAAAGACTGTTGTTCACCCCTTTTTTATGTATGCAGGCTGTAATATGTAGCATTACTTACTGCAGGATAATTACACAAAAATCACTGCGATATCCACTATTAAAGAGAAAACCATATCAATGCTGAAATGAATTATAAAGTGTACACAGTAGGTAAGATGTACATTTATTTGTTCACTTGGCCTGAAGTTGAAAGTCTCTGGATAAAGCTGAATAAGCCTGTGTGAGATGTTAGCGGGTTGGTCACATTTAACGGCTGTCCGGTTCTACAGTTTGTTCTGTGACAAAAAATATATCCTGACTGACCAGGGATTTTCTTAAGGCCAAAAGACTGTATCTGAGGGTGTAGTGGAGCTTACCAGACGTCTGTAGCCTGCTCCTCATCTCTGCTCGAAGCTAGAACCTCAAGGCTACATTAGCCGCCACAAGCATAACACACCCGAATCAAAGACTGAACTACATTGTGGATTTTAGGCGCCAGGTTCTGACAAGAAATAATTAATCAGTGCAAACACTCTCATGTCTGTACGGTAAATATTTCTGGTTCTGTTGCATTGATGTTGTTGTCGGGAGTCCCCGTATTGCTGCTAGAACGGCGCATTGACTGTTTGGAGCCCAGAAGTACTGCTACACTTACTTGAGTCCTCAGAAATCGAACGGTTCTCAAGATGTGCATAGGATAGTCACATATATAAATACTGATGCTGCCACCGCGCCACCTGTTGGCACCAAATTTGTCATGGTCACTCAGGAATCAAATCCACCACGCGTTCACCAAATGTGGTTGCAATAGCACCAAGCGTTCAGGAGGTTTTCTGTTATACTGTTATACTTCTGTAACACTGCCCACAGCATTTGAACAAACTTTAATGGCCAGCTATATCAAAATTGTATGGAATATCATAAATCCAAAAAGATACCTTTTCCAGCTTGGTCCAGAGATGTTCTGTACCAAATCTGGTGACAATTGCTTAAAATATGTAGGATGGAGACGAGGAAATAGGTTATCTGGATATATAGTACCCCACAGAATCCAGAAATATTTTTTTTTAGTCTTAACGGTTCAAAAGTTACAGACCGAACTGCAAAGGTTGGTGTTATAGCGCCATCATGGCCAAATTGCATCAAATTCAACATTACGCTCCACAGGGTCCTCAGCAACACATCTGCTAAGTGTAAAGTCGATTGGATAAACGATTGTTGAGAAAAAGACAGAGATATTAAGTTATGGCAGTTTGGGTGGTAGGCTATAAAATAGGGGCAGTGATGTCAGCAGTTTTTTTCTAAATCCTAATCCAGCTAAGCATGTTGGTCCCCTGTACGCACCCTGCTATTATTTAATGTGTACCAGATAATTAAAAGTGTTTCCACCCAAACACATATTTGTTACCCCCATATTCCATGTACTACTTCCCTTGTACCTACTGGTAAGTACCCAGTAAGTATTTTTATTGGTACCCTGTATATACAAAATATTTACACCATAATTTGCTGTATAATAAAACGTTACAGAACTTTTTCCATCACCTCCCTTTTTTACTTTTTTCTGCTGCTTTCTTCAACACACACACACACACACACAAACACACACACACACACACTCACACACACACACACACACACACACAAACACACACACACACACACACACACACACAGGCAGGTGGAGCAGGCACATGACGACATGATCTCTGGGCCTCTTCTAAGTTTTTAGTGGGGGAGTGGTTGATTTTTCCTCCCCTCCTCCTCACACAGATCACATACTGTACACACAGACACACACATCCACACACATCCACACACACTCCCATAGCTGCACAGCTGTGAGGGTGGGAGGGGCCCTGCCCTTCTGATGAGAGACAGAGCGGGAGAGCAGGAAAGGGAGGCCGCTGGGTTATTGTGATTAAGTGCAGAGGGAACCTCACTGGACGTCGGCAAAGCCCCTTCAACATTCGCACACTGCAGGTAACTTTGTGCCATGGCAGTGTGTGTGCACTGAGTCTCACACCTGAAGACAGACTACACACACAGGCAGGATCGACCACCATGCAGGGCCGGGGAGGCAAATCCACTAAAAGGGAGATGGTGATAGAGTCTCCTCAGCAGTACAAGAGCGTGGCTGAGATAGAGGCAGAGGTGGAGGCTGGGTCACAGGTGGCAGTGGTAAGTGTGTGTACTATGCCATCTTTTACGTAGAAGTAAAGTTTTTCTAAAATCCACTCTCCCTCTGGGAGTTGCTTGCTAAAAGGAACCGATGTGATTGTGGAGTTTTTTTATCTCTTACATTCCCCTTCAAGAGCAGCTTTGAAGATATTTTAAAAGGGTTAGACGGAAATGGGAAATAGCAGCTTCAGGGTACACCTCTCCAGGGGGTTGAATGTTGATCTTTTTTTAGGAAATGGAGCACTTGTAGCTCCTTTTGTTCATTAACTGTTTCTGTGTGTCAGAGTCAGGGAGTTTGACAAGTTGCCTGCAATGCTGGTTTGTTGAAGAACACTGTAAAAAAAACAGCATGTACAGTATTTTCATTAAGTTATTTTTTGAACAGATTTTTCCATAGTTGGACTAACATTTGGAAACCAAAGAATTTTCCCCCTTTGCTATTCACCCCTACAATTCCCCTAAATTTGGATTTTGTTTTATCAGAAAATCATTATAAATTGAAGTTAACTAGTTAGCTAGATTGTATTTAAACTGATAACTGGCAGAATATGACTTTAGAAAAGCCTAATAACAGCTGCATCTTTATCAGCCTTTAAATTAAACTTGATCATCACATAACGGTCTCCCTACTGTAGTCATGTGAGATCATTACTTACAAGTCATAGTTCACAGCTGCTTGTAGTTATCTTCCGTCTGGCAATTATCCAGTTGGAAATCGGGACCGACGATTTTCTGCTTATCAGATCTTTTACATCCAAAGGGCTGAGAGATATGGAAGGGTATTTACATTACCTCATCAGGAGGATTGGTTGGATGAATCAAAATGTAAATCTATGGTCAGTCAACCTGTTTAATTGGCCTCAGTTTGTTATGTCTTTGTTGGACCCAGACCAAGAAGTTAATCCAAATAATCTGGATCAAAGCCACGGCTAGCGGCCACATTTAGGCTGGGTAGCTGGGACGATTTAGAAATGTACAGAGAGATGTGAAAACGTTTGGTAATATTCTGTCTAGTAGCTGTTTTTCTTCCAATTTTTGTCTGTTGAGTAAAGATGCAGTTTTTCTGATAAATTTTAACGTCATAAATACTCAGAAATCCTGTACTGTTGCGTCAACTGCACTTAGTATACCCATTTTAGGGATTGGATGGCATTGTCGGTCAGTCAGTTGATTGTTCAGCCCTCTACTTTGGTCCAGACTGAAAGTTGTCAGCGACCATGTAATTTGGTACAAACATGTCCTGCTCAGGGTGAATCATAATAACTTAACCCTATTCCCCTTCCACCATCATCAGGTCAAACTTTGAATTTGCCCAATGTTTTGCTTAATGATCAAATACCTGCAAAACTAATGAAATTCCCATCAGCCTCAGCTGTACTGTGTTAAGTGTTAATTAGCAAAAGTTAGCATGCTAACACGCTAAGCTAAGATAATGAACTTGGTAAACATTAGCATGTTAGCATTCTGCTTAAAGCACTACTAAGTGCAGCCTCATAGAGCTGCTAGCACGGTAATAGACTTTTAAAGTACTTTTATTTGTTTGATAAAGCTGCAATACAAGCAACTATTTTGATGGACTAATCGATAAATCGTTTAAGTCATTTTAAAGATTTTCTGCTCTTCTGTGTTTAACATCATTGCAAACTGGATCTTGGAGTTTTAGACTGTTGCTTAGAGAGAACAAGCATTTAGAAGACCTCATCTTGAGCTTTAGAAAGTGAAGCAGAATCTGTAGTTTATACTTTTTTTTAAATTCATGAATCTGGCTTTATAGCAAAGGACATACAGAAGGCAGAGCTGAGTTCAGCTTTGTCTTCATTCCTAACTTCGATTCACAACTTTATGCACATTGTCTTTATCTATACCTGAAATTAATTGGTACAAAAAGTATAAATTAGGTAGGTTATCACGTACGCCCCCCACAAAGCAATGAGTTAAACTATCAAGATTGTGAAGTATTTAAAATATGTCTTAGTTCAGCTTTAAATAGATCAATGCTTTGTTTACTTCCTTAGAATCTTAATATGTAAACACAGCCCTGTGTGTCATATGTGAAGATTTATTACTTAATGTCATGCTGGGAGGACATGTTGGAGGAATCCTTTGGGAATTTTCTGTGGAATGTAAGAGCTGATGTCTGCAGTGACGGGGGAGTTAAATCTCTGCTAGATAATGAACTAGGCTCCACCATCTTACCTACTGTCAAGCGCCCATGCTTACAAAGCCTTCTCTGTTATAATGTAGCATAAGGATTTGCTTATTATGGAATGAAGAGTTATGTTTGGACCGTATGTCTTTCTGGTATGAGGAGGTAATCCCTACTCCTGGAAATTCTCAAAAGAGAGATTTGTAGAGCTGCAACGGTCACTATTTACTTATCCAGTTCAGATTTCCAACGTGAGCTCATGACACAGTGACTGGCACACACAGACTCTCGCCCATCTATCCATCCATCCCTCGCTTCTCTCATCTAGCATCTCCTTTTCTGTTAACCCACATTCATCTCTGTCTCTGTGCCAGTTCCTGCTGGTGTGGCTGTCAACCAGTAACTCTGTGAAAAGGACAATAGCAAGTTGTTTTCCAGACAGCGTGAATATCCCAGATCTCCCTCTGTAACTCATACCATACACTAAAACCCTTATTGTGCAATTATTGGTTTATTGATCAAAACATTTTCTCTGGATGACATTTGCCACAAGACTTATAGAGAAGCAAAGACAACTGGACAGAACAAAAACAAGCTGCAGGCAGTCTGCCTTGCCACATGTCGCCACTTGTTGACCCACTGCTGTAATCTTCTCTTTTAGGTAAAGCCAAAGATCATAGAGCCTCTGGACTATGAGAATGTGCTTCTGCAGAGGAAGACTCAGATCATCAGTGATGTTCAGCGGGACATGCTACAGTTCCCCACGGACGACTTCCTGGTAAGACAGAGTTATTTATTGAGCCCTGTAGGTACATTTTTGTTTAGTTTTTCCCCTCTCACAGGTCAAACTTGGTCGCAGAGCCGTGACCTTGAATCTGGTATTGATTAAAGCTGTGTCCACACTAAGCACAAATGTGAAACCACTGTTTACATGTAGACAATTATAATACTCACATTAATCATTTTTAGATGAAACATTGTTCACATAATAATATTGATTACAGCAGCTTAATATATTTTCCACTGGGAAAGAGGAGGCCACTTAAACTAGCAATTACACTTGATTATTGCAATTGACTTTCTGCCATTTTGTAAATAAGTTACACTACAGTATGAGACTATCCTTTTTTAAGTATTCAGTTAAATTAATTATCAAGAGCTTCTTTTTTGGTTAACCAAGAACAGATTTCTCCGCTGACAGTTGCCACAACATGCCATGCTTTAAATTGACTCTCACTTTTACAGGCCTGGAAACTCCAGTCATGGTAGAAGTATTCAGATCCTTTACTTGAGTGAAGGTAGTAATACCACAATGTAAATTATTCATTATGCAGAGTCACCCCTTTCAGAGTTATTGTTGCAGTCCAGGTGGACCTAATATGAACTTCTTAACTTGCATTAGATTTTACTTGTTGATCATATGTAAAATGTCGCACCAAGTGTGAGCATGTGGCAGCGTGGCAGCAAGCTACCATACAAGGTGCTGGCCTGACCATCTGGAGCAATTTAGGGGTCACTGTGTTGATCAATAGCACTTCAACATGTGGACATGACCTAACATTGTTGTATTCACAATGAGCAGTTTACACAACAATCCATGCAACAGAAATAAATATATCATCCTTCAGACTCCTTGCATTCTTCTTTCTTGTCTAAATGTAGCACCTACATTACCCACAGTGCAACTCAGTCGCCGACAGTTTGGACGAAGCCTCAGCTGCTAGCCTCTAGCAGCATAAAATGGAAATTGTATAAATATTTAAGAATTATCCTCAAGAACAGTACTTAATTACTTTCCATCACTGGGAAACTTCACTGTTTGTGCGATCAGCCTGATATCTCTATTGTTATCATTGTTCCTCCCACTCACACTAACAGCTGAAAACAACATCTGTTCTCAGCAGGTTATTTAAAGTGATTCTGGGAAATGTAGAAAATCACAGGGTGATTGTGAGAAGTGGGTGAGGCATGTTGAGATAAAGTCAGGACAGCACTACTTTATCAAAATAAAACTCCTGGAATGTACTGTATTACAGAGGATTTGTTTTTTGTTTATTGACAAGTGGGCTTGTTACCTCAAAGTTGCAGGTTTGAAGGCTGGGTGTAGTTAAAGGAAGCTGTGCTTGGTAATACAGCCGCACTGCGTATGCATAAAGGGCTGTAGCATCAGAATGGTAGAGATTCATAAAGCAAGAATTGACACAGAGGAAGAATCGTCCTTTTTGCAATTGTCCCACCCCTGTTTTGTGTTACTGGGGGACATAAACAAATATGATGAAGGTGACAAGGGTCATGTGACTGACAGATTTCTTCATGGAAGCTGCTCAGAGGGGATGTGGATGAATGTGGAGGTCTGTAGTTGTGTGAATCAGTCCTAAATGCTTTAAGTGCTTTTAAAAATCAACACAAAAGTAAGAGGTGGCTAAAGGTTGTTTTAACTTTAACCTGACCCTCACTGGGCTGGCTTATGTAATTGTTTAGTAATAGCACCGTTTACCCCACACACACTGATACCCCTTTTGGGGGGAGAAAAACGCTGTTTTAGTCTAGACGTGGACTGGCAACTTACAGTAGAAGAAGAATGGGTTATACATTTTATTTCTACATGTACTGTATGTAATCACTGGTCTTTTACACACTACATAGATCTGCAGCTTGTGTTCGCAGGAACTCAAAGACTGTGTCAACATTACATCACCATAGTGCAGAGATGAAACTCAGCGGGGTCCATTCCCAGTTTGAGAGAGAAAGAGAAAACAGGGACTGAATCACGCTCAAATGTTTGTTATTCCTCAAGACTCCAGAAAAATTTTACGATTAATCAGACACAAAAGAATAAGAGGTCAAATTTTATATCTTTCTTGTTGTCAACAAATCCCGTGTGCAGAGCTGCAGACCCAAACCAACATGGATGTATGCTACTTACAAGTGTTGTGTGTGTATCCAAAGCCTGATATATATACTTCCTCTGTGCCATAGAGCTCAATTGTTGTCCAAAAACTATTCAAAACACATCAGTGAGCCACACTGTTGCACTGTGACATATTCATTCATTACCATCAACATACATATTGTAGTTTATTTTGACTCAATCCCACATACACCATCCTGCTTTTGTAAATAATATAGAGCACCAAATGTGTGTTAATGTACCGCTAAAAATAGTCCCCAACATATGCGCTATTTCCTCCTGTTTGTGTAATGTTTGCTAGTGACCAGGTGTTTTAGGAGACTACTGTTCTTCCCTTTCTCAGCCCTTTGGTTGTCATCACACGGACAATACTGTAACAGTCAAACTAAGGGAATAAAACAAGAGAATAGAAAAGACACACTTGAGAAATGAAGTTCAGAGCAATAACAGAGTGTGCGGTGGGAAACTTTCAATGTACAGTCTGCTATTTCACAATCAGTAGAGGACGAGGTTTTTGTTACAAGGCTGTCTGCAGAGCACAGCCATTAGTAAATGCCCAGGACTCTTTGTGTGTGTGTGTGTGTGTGTCTGACCCAGTCCGTCCATCTGTCTAACCTGCCATATGTTTTACATCACTGAGTTTAGAGAGGAGAAAGGGGTCTAGACATACGGGTCTAGTGCACGTGCTGCACAGTACTCACACGTATGGACACACACACACACAGGCATGTGTACACTAACCTTACATGCAAGAGAGAGCCTCAGTGTAGAAGGAGGTAAAGTTATGGATTAACTTCCAGTACATGCACATTCATTTCTCTTCTGCTTATCTAGAGTCACACATGTAACTGTACGTATGCACAGATAAAACACTACACACTACAGTTTCTTTCGTCTGTCAAAGTTGAAAGAGGACCATCATAAAACTCGGTTCTCTCCTCCCATTCCCAAACACATTGCCCAGACAGCTCAGTGCTAGAGAATTTAATTCCTGTCTGACATCACCCTATCTGCCCTGTAGTGTCACTGCCTCTGGGAAAATGCTCCTCTGGCCCAGTGGAAGCCATCAAAGCCCCGGTTTAATGACTGTGAAAGGAATGCTGTTAATTGGTAGCCAGCAGTTCTTGCTGAGAGTTGATTGACAGCAGTGCGGTTTGTTCAAAGTCTCCCGTGAGTGACTGGTCAAATGAACAGGCCGTGTGTGTTGAATGTTTTCTTTTCAGTGAATTGACAAAAATGCTGAATGAGAAAATAGACTGTGAAGCTTGTGCAAGTACAACTATCTATGAGGTGTCATATTGTGTTTTACTGCTAATTGGTAAAACACACAAAAATTGAAATTCAGCCATTATCTGTTAACACTTGAGTTTTTATGATAGCCAAATACAGGACAACTTCGCCCCTATAGTTTGATCACACCCCGCTCATTGCATTTAAAGCGATATTTGGATATTTTGAAAGCATTGTGGGTTGCCCTCACAGGTCAGGAAGTCATCTCCTGGCTCTACCTTCATGTCTAGCATAGAGGTATGAAACTGGTATCAATCTTCTCATTTAACTCTCTGCAAGAAAGCAATTAAGCATATCTTTTAAAGTAAAAATGGCACGGATTCAATTAAATATAACTTGTAGACAGATTTCATTTTCTTTTGGAATGAGACAGGCTAGTTGTTACTCCATGTGCTTCCAGTCTTTATGCTAAGCTAAGTCTTATATTTATCGGACCAATATGTGAGTGGTATCAATCATCTAGCTCATGGTAAGCAGCTGCTTCAACAAACGCATAAATAGTTACATTTCCCCAAACAGCTCAAGTCTTTTGCATTGCATTGTCAGCCTAAATGAGCAGTATTCTCCTCACTGTAGATTTTTTAATGTGTCACTGGCGCCACTGGTTTATTGTTCAGTCCTGTATAAGTTAAATGGAGATCTATAGATAATGCAGGACTGAACAAACTAAGCTCAATTTGGGCTACTGACACCTCTTTGATAGCCATTGTAAGAGTGAACTGGACAAATGAGGGCAGAGGTGCACCAACTGTATGCTTGCCACTGTAAGGATAGGAGATTTATGACAAAACTAGGTCATTGTGCCACTCTTTCCTATTCATCTTTGTGGGTTGAGTAGAAAAGCAGAACACTAAGCGGGAGCAGTGGCGGTTGCAGCATCCAATAGCGTGCCTGGCTTGCTAGCCCAACAGTATTGATGCCCCCAGGCGCCTTTTTCTCCTCAGCTATGGATCCTTACTTTCTTCTCTCTGGCTGCATCCATCCAGTACGGCTAGCAGAGAGAATAATTAGGGCTGGAATAATACAGGCTGCATAACATTATCCGCAGCACTGTTTTTTTTTCTTTGAGAAACTGAAAAGAACACAAGTAGCATCTTCTTTCATCTCTGCTTTTTGCATTAGACTGGTTGGCTGATGATGTTCTGTCAGTGAACTGCTGGTTTAAAACTGGTCTGAAACTATTTAGGGCCCTTCTTCTTCAGAAAGTTCACCTTACATGATTGTTTGTTATTTTTAATCCCAGCACTTCCCGTCAATAATATGATTATTAATATTATAAAGATAATTGTCCTTAAATTTTAAAATGAGTAGAAACCTTTGTGCACACAGGTCCCAGTAGTCGAATCAAACCAGTGATCCTTTGTGTCGCCAGCTAAACCTTTCACCTGTTTACTATAGACATCGCACTGTGTAGCCAAAATGTTGCTTTGTGTTAAATGTAGAATAATCCAAGTGCCGGTTACGTGCAATATTTGTTTTACTAAAAGATGGGAGGTTGCAATGTATTTCTTTTTAAATGTATTTTCTGCCTTTATTTCAGACAGGGAGACAGGGAATGAGGGAGTGAGAGAGAGACACACACACATGTTTACTGTTTTATTTTATTTATTTGATGAACCGCATGAATTCCATTCAAAACACACACACGTGCCAACTGTTTTTTTATTTTGTTTTTTCATTTTTATTTATTTATTTTCTCTAAACACACACGTTAACTTTTTATTTTAATTATTTTTTATTTTATATTTTTATTTAAACACACAAACACGCACTTTTACTGTTTTATTTATTTTATATTCTTTATTTAATGAACTGCACGAAATGAATTGTTCTTTTGTATTATCTTTTAAGCTTTGGCAATATTGTTAATATAGCAAAATTGGCAAAGGGCTGCGGGCTTGACTGGAACTCTGGCTGCTGCGATAAGGACATATACATGAGCCACATGCTCTACCAACTGGCCTAACCGTGCCCCGTGTGTGATGCTTCAAACAAAGATCTGAGTATTTACTTTATATGCATGTGTGTTGAGAAGTCTTAAAGAGGAACTGTAAGCTGCGTTAGCCAAATCCTCTCACTCCTCCCTAACCCTGATGATAGAGGCAAGACTCCAAGATCTATTACATTATTACAACATTATTGTCAGACACATGAACCCACCGATCATTCTTCTATGTTCGCAGCTTAAAAAGATATTTAGAAAGTAACTTAACCGTGATGAACAGCAGGGCTATGGCTAATGTACTGACACTCCCCTACAGAGTGCTAGACTCTCAAAGGGCCATAAATGTGCATGGAGAAACGGAGAGTATAGAAGCTTCTTATGGCTGGTTAGCTCTGACTGCCAGTTCTACATTTTCTGTCTCATAAACTGTATATAAGGATGGACGGCATTACAGCTAAACCCCGCTCCCTCAATGTTAGAGGACGGGCCAAACAAACAAATATCAAGGTACATATCAAATACGCTTGTCCCAAAGATGGTTTCTATCATTTTAGGTAGGTTATATTACACTGATGTTTGTTCAAGTGCTACCTGTTTCCCCGTGCTTCCAGTTTTTTGCTAAGCTAAGCTAAAGTCCCCTGGCTTTTGCATACAGACTTGAGGGTGGTGTCAGTGGTCTCATCCTTTAAATGTCAGCTTGGACAGTCAAAGCTAACAAACTGATATTTTTTGACCATCTTGATGAATGAGAAGGAATCAGAGAGGCATAGCAAGTAGCATTCCTCTGGTGAAGTGTCCTTGGGCATCGCACTGATCCCCACCAGCCCCAGGGAGCTGGCCTGTAGCTTTCCTCGGTCTATGACCTTTCCTTTGAAGAAAAGTTAAAAGAGAACTGCGCTATGGGGGTCAATAAAATTTCATATGATTACGAGGAGCTGTAAAACCAACACAAAACAATCACCCAAAGCCAGAAGTGGGTTTACTTTGTGAGTGAATTTGCCCTGTTGTATAAAAACACCAACAGGATGGATCTGTTGTGCCAATCTCTTCTATCAGTCTGTTTTTCATGCCTGCATTCCCTTTCCCTCCTCAGATCTCCACCCTGAGGCGCCAGGGCAGGACTCTGTTCTCCACTGTGCCAGAGACTGCTGAGAAAGAAGCTCACTCGCTGTTCGTCCAAGAGGTAAAACTAATACATACCTGGATGTAAGCCTTCTTTGTCCATTCTTCAGCCCATCTATCTTGGCCACAGCCTCAACCTCTCTGTCGTGACCAAAGCCCTGCTCTACCCTTTTGTTTGGAGCGCAGCCATGTTTTCTCCCCTTTCACCCAAAACACAGGTGCTTCACCTCTGTCCAGATAATGCAACACCCTCAATCAGATACTCGAGCTCATAAGTTTAAACATACCTTAAAGACCCATCAAATACTGGAGTTCAAAGTTCAGACATAAATCCAGACAAGTAGAGCTGATTGGGTTTAAGTAAGTGTATGTTGACCACTCACATGATTTAGAGATAAGGGAAAACTGATATGGTGCATGTTAATAATGCTGATGTTAGCCTTTTAATGAACTTCCATTTGTGTTCTCCACCCTCACATGTTTCCTGACAGTGCAGAGGATCAGCCACAGTTCACGTCGTTATTTCAGAGGAACTGTGTGTCGGGCTTTGTTGGGGTGCAGCCTGATAGAGCCTGATAGGGGATAGTCCCCTATGGCTGCAGCCAGAAATTACATCATAACTACATCTGGACCAGCTGTGCGGCCTTATACACACAGGCTGTTCTTTTTCTTAATTTATTTTTCCACCTTTTAGTGACCCCTTGCCTCGAACAACATGTGTATTTTATATTTTTCCAGAATTGATGAACACATACTGGAATATCAAAAGTGGTACTACTGGTGTTTGGTTTGTAGGGTTGTGTCAGATGTTTGGCTTTGTTTGATGTAGTTAGGAAGAATGGAAAACTTCTTACCCAACGTAATCTCTCAAAAACCTGCAACTTTGCAAGCTTGAACAGCAGTTTATTTTATAATGATGATGAAAAGGTAGATGTTCAGTTAACTAACTAACAAGAAATGAACTGGTTTTCTGTGACTCTACTGTTCAGTTATAGGGGACTTGAGTAAGAAATCTCAAGTCTGGCAGAAAATATCAGAGGGGATGAGGAGAGCAGGTTATCAAATGAATATTGTCATTGTGATTATTCTTGTTTTTGAGCGCTAAACCATCATGAGCCCGTTGGTGAGGAAGGTCAAACAGCCTTCCTGCAGCATCTCATTATATGTTACAGAACAACGGCCTATAATTTTGGCTAAAAAGCGTCCCAAAAAGACTTTAAATATGCAGAAGGAGCGGAAATTCACCACCCTCTTGTAATATTAATCCTGTCTGAATGGGTGTTCTAATTTAAGACTTACATGAATCATTTTCATTTTGTCTGCTGTGGTCTTCTCATGAGCTTGATTGATTTGTGTTAGTACCAGTTAGACTGTTTGACTGCCTGACACATCGTCAGATACTGGACGTCTTCGTCTTGCTAATTCAGGGGGATGTAATGTATTTTAGTGGTCTTACCATGCTGCATGTGTAAAAGCTGCCTTATAGGAAGTTCATCCATGTCCATTGTTAAAAAAAAAATCTGAGGTTGTTTTAGACACCTGAGCCTGTCCGTGTCTGGACCATGCATGTAAGTACACGTCTTAATTTGCTCCTGTTGAAATGACCCTTCACCCCCTCCTCATTTTCTGTCTCTGCAGTGTATCAAAACCTACAAGTCTGACTGGCATGTGGTCAATTACAAGTATGAAGAGTATTCTGGAGACTTCCGTCAGCTTCCAAAGTGAGTGTGTGTGCTTCAGCTATATTAACCGATGTTGTGAGGTGTAGAGCGTTTTCCTGACAGGTCGATGTCGAGACTGTTGTCTTAGTGTGAAAAAAAGAAAGTACAATACTGTAGAGTCTACTAAGCTGAATTCATGCAGCCAAGGTCATTGCCAGCTACTCTGTTTTAAATGTAGAGTAACAGTTGAGCTGAACTGGTTTCATATCTTGTAAGTCAACTTTACTTAAGTCACGTCCACATGGAGGTGACATTCATGCTTTATGGGTAATGTTTCAAACATGTTTTTACTTTTACAAGAGTAAAAACTATAATAATGAATACTAACTGGTTGTTTTGGCAAATGTACGTCTGGTTTCTCCGCCTCCATTAAAGAGCAGCACAAAGCTGCTTCTCTAAGCTTTTCTATGGGAATCAACCGGGACTGTCTGCCATGCTGTGGATGACACAGACCCAAACAAGCCTAGCCCCATATTAGGGACTAAAAGTCAGGATATCTCTCAGCCTCTGCTACTTCTATTTTGGACATTTTTAAATCTGTCTCTTGTGAAAACAGATTAACACCTTCACCTTTACTGCTTTCAAAAACCAAAAATGCATGTGTTGTATTTTCTCTACGGCTTTTATAACCATAAATGCATGTGCTGTTCAGCTTGTCTGCTTTGTTCACCGCATAGCACACTGTGCTGCAAAGCCCTCCAAGGGATATTGTAAATGTTTTTGTGTTCAGTGACTCTGCCCTGTGTTTACAGCCCAGTGTTTTAGCCAGATCTCTAGGAACACAGAGGCTGTCTCAGAGGCTCCAAGCTTTTTCACAACAACAATAGAAGCCTTCCTATGTTTTTCTACCAAGGATAAGCAGAGCTATTCTGGGACTGCTGTTGATGGATATCATTAAAGCTAAAAAGGAAATCCCAAAATGGTCGAGCCACTTTCCTTAAGGACAGGAATGTGCTTTACAGATGTTGTGTGTCATGTTAACATAAAAACTAGACGAACCCTGGCCTTGGCCTTGACTCTGTTTATGCTAGTAGATCCCCAGAGCAAGCTGGGTCTTGAAAAGGTCAAAGAGCAAACTGTCTATCTGGGATTTGAGCTGCACTTAGAGAAGCAGCTGCAGTATTTGAGCTACATCCTGTAAAGGTATTCATTACTGAGTAGCCTTGAAAGATTCTAAAACATGCATGTATATTTCTTAGAGTTTTTTATTCCTGTCTTACCTTTGAACCACATTTCAAGAATGTTCCATAATCTGTCTTTTAAAATGTATCCAAGTGTGATACAGATGCCTTGCACATGTTTTCATAATATCCAGAATCAGTTATTTCATTGTACTTTTCTCAGGCCTATCTTTATTTAGTCCAGAACGCAACTGCCAGAGACCACTTCTTGATCTAAGAAGTTGGGTCTTGTTACACCTGTCTTGATAATTTTGTACTGGCTACCAGTACAAGCCAGACTAGATTTAAAAATCCACCTTCAGACTTACAAGGCTTTAAATGGATTTCCCCCTCTTTCATCTTTCAGGGGTAAAGCCTTTGCTCATCGAGCTCCCCTCTTTTTGGTCCCACTTCCACATATTGAGTCAGTCGTAACAGTGCATTAAAAAGTGGTTAACTAGCAAAAAGAGAAACTGTTGTAAGTTAGAAAGTTGAAATCGAAAGCTAAAAGTAATGGATAAATAGTTGAAACATCCAGTTTCTACTACTTCAAACGGAAGAAGTACGAATGCAAACTTGATCATAACCTAAACATTGACAGTTAAATTGTATAACTAAATAATAATAAGTAATAAACATTTTTTGAAACAATTAACTGTGTTAAATAACATCAAGTTTAAAGTTGATGCAGGGGTACTTGAGTTCATCTGTAAGGAACTGTGGGGGAATCATTGTGCTGGACTAGTTTTGGCCAGAAGCTGTGACATTGTGCTAAGCTAAGCTAAGTGTCTTTATATTTAGCGCACATGAGGCATGAGTCCTTGGGTGATTAGTGATCCAGGTCTAAATGATCTTTTTCCTTCACTTTCAGTAAGGTGTTGAGACCTGAGAAACTGGCGGCTCACCTGTTTGAGGTGGATGAAGACGTGGACAAAGACGAGGTAAGACCATCAATGCCGAACTTTAATTCCTCCAAGCCCTGTTTTTCCCAAAACTTCTCACAACTAATTCCTGCTTGTGTGAGGAACACAGCAACTCAGCAAACCCTTGAATAGTTAATAACAATGATTCTACAAGGCCAACAAGCTCAACCGTTCTCTAGGCCTCACCAAACCTCGTTCAAGCAGAAACTTAATTACCACCCCAAACATATAATTTATTGAACGACATTGTATTCATTCATTTAATTTTACTCCTTCATTACAAGCCAACCGTTGGATGTTTTGTTTAATCATGTCGGCCCTCGCCGTTTCCCAGAATAGCTGACATCTTCATGACATTTGTAGCATTTTAAGGGCACATCCCCCCCCAGTAATTACCTTGCTTCAGGCATTGATTTAACTGAAGGCCAGTGACCTTTAATGGACACACTGTCATGGCTGAAATCCCCTGAGATTAGAGAAGTGCCGTGTTAATGTAAAAGGTGGTCTTAATGAAGAGCATTCTTCACTGGGCTGTATGGACAGTCAATGTGGGCCTCTCCTCCCACTGGCCTTGAGGGCAGTCAGCAGATTTTTAAGCTCAAAGCAAAGTGTGTAAATAAATATATGTGTGTGTCTATGTGTTTTTTACATTAAGAGAAAGAGACACATAAAAACACTAATGTATGTTATTTTTTATCTGTGTGTAGTTTCATTTAATGGTAAATTACATGTGGTAATGTGTGTTCTTTGCACCTCCTCCTGCAGGACACAGCCTCCCTCGGATCTCAGAAGGGAGGAGTGTCTAAACATGGCTGGCTGTACAAAGGCAACATGAACAGTGCAATCAGTGTGACTATGCGGGTGCGTACAGTTTTACAGTTTTAACAGCTTTAACCACTAAAGTCAACGCAGACTTTCACAACCCCTTCTGATATTGTTAGTAGTGGCTGTGGTGATTTTGACTTTAACAAGTACACAACCTTCCAGCCAGTGTGGTTAAAGGGGCACTCCACTGATATACACTTGAAGTTCAGTTTACTCAGCACAGGGAGAGCTAACCAACCTGTGAAAACAGTTGCATAATGTCTTCTTTGGCTCTGGAGGAGTTTAAAAAAAACATCAACATTAGGGTTATTTTTTATGCCTTTGGGTTGAAACTTCAAAATGTTGGAGCCTCCGTTACAGGTGTGGAGTTTGAAAGAAATAGAATACAGAAGAAATATGCTACCAAGTTGCATCATGGGAAATGTAGGATCCAGTGAATTTTACGCTCGACCCATTCTAGAGACTAAAATCAGGATACCTTGGCCAAGATTTGGACCATTCTTTTTAAAATATGTCTCTCGAATTTAAAGACCTACAATTTAATGGAAAAACAGTACTAAATTGTTGAAGTACTCCTTTAAATTAATTGTGTTATTTGACTTTTGATAGCTTTAAACAATATATTTGTTCTTATGGACACACAGAAATATAAAATAAAATGCAGCATAAATGAAAGCACACATTAAGGCATTTTAAAAAAACAACTAACCAAAAACCCGTAACCTTTTCTAATGGAAGACTTGAGAGCAGCTGCCTTGCCTATAGTGTGATAATTGGTCTGCTAGTCTTTTCCAAAAGAGTGCTATCAGTCTTTTGGCATGCAGATCTATTCATCATTCCTTCCCCTTTTGATAACAATTTTCCTTCTTGATACAGTTTTTATATAAAATATGTTGTTATGTAAGTGTCTTACTGAGTTGACAATATTTGGAAAGTTTCTTATCTGTCGTAATTGCACCTAATTTCTTCAAATAATATTCTGTTATCAATAATCGGTAAATACAAATCTTGGATTTTCGCCATTCCATTTCTCTTTTTCTCTGCACATATGGAAATCAAATCAGTGGCAGCCCAGAACTTGTCGTACTTATTCATTGTACCCTTGAGCTTTCCCATGCTCCATCTCAATCCTCGTAGTATTTTTAGAGAGAAAGAGGCCATTTGGGATGTTTACGTTCTCTATCTTCATCCTCTAGTCCTTCAAGAGGAGGTACTTCCATCTGGCCCAACTGGGAGATGGATCCTACAACCTGAACTTCTACAAGGATGAGAACACTTCAAAGGAACCCAAAGGAACCATCTTTCTTGACTCGTGCATGGGGGTTGTTCAGGTAAAAAACCTAAAGCACTGAGGTGTTTGATACTATAGTGCACATTATGAATTTAGATAAAAGAAAATGGGCATTCTTGAAGAAAAGGCCCTCTAAAGGGCTGGAATGTAATTAAAAATTGAAAGGGCCAAAAGGTATTAATTCACTGTTTGCATTTATGTTCTTTCAGAACAGCAAAGTGCGCCGGTTTGCCTTTGAGCTGAAGATGCAAGATAAGAGCACGTTCCTGCTGGCTGCAGACAGCGAAGTAGAGATGGAGGAGTGGATTGGCACACTCAACAAGATTCTCCACAGCAGCTTTGACCAGGCCATGCAGGAGAAGAGGAACGGAGACCTGCATGATGGTGGGTCCTTATGCATTTATCTTTGACATCTTGTTTTTTGTCTTAGCAGCTCAATTATTGTTGCAAGTGTTTGTTTGCATGTCTTACAGTGTTTGCGTCTTCATGTTTTTAAATGCTTGCTGCACCTGCGGGATTCCTAAATGCAACTGTACCCCATGGAATAATTTATCTCTAGGATTTGCCTTATAAAAATGACTCATGCTTGATGACAACAATATTATTTTCTTATGTAATCCTCTCTTCTTCTTCATAGAGAGGCAGAGACCAACACATTAAGTTTTTGCCTCAGCTAACAGAGCTCATGTTGATCTCTTCAACAGATGAGGAGCATGGAAAAACAGACCTCTCCTCCGGAAGTTTTCAAGACAGCTTTCAGGTAGCCTGTTTTTTCCATCTGTAGTAGCATTAAACAATGCTCTCTAATTCTGTTTGACCACACAACAAGCCACACCATATGGATTATTCCACACACTGTGGAGGTGCTTTGGATGTCTGGAGGGGCCATATGGCTTCACTTGCAAACAGTCTGGACTGTAACTGGAGCTTTGCTTTAAATGGAATTGATAAACAAATGTATTTCCTGCCACCAGGTCCCTGCATTTGCTGTTGGTGCTAACAAGCAAACATCTGGTATAGTGTGTATGGTTTCCAAATGTAGGGGCCGGATGAGGCCAACACTGGTGCTGAACAGTGCACAGTGGAACGTGGCAGTCTGAGAACAAACACTTAAAAGGCATATTCTGTGATTTGATGTACTTAGCAAGTCAACATATAGAGTTAAAGCTGAACTGATCAATTTATTTATATATAAAAAAATGTGTGTATGTGAGAGGTGAATTTGACGTGTTTTAGCATCACTGTTTTGATTTTCAGGCCCATGACTTTAATGTTTTGTTTCACGCTCATTGCTCCCATCGACATTGTTTTTAGCAGCAGCAGGCAGCTGGTTCAATTAAAAAGCTCTGATAAATCCACTGTAAACCACCTGCCCGGCACCGAACAGCAGCAGAAGGACAAAGCAACTGGTCAACATAGTGCAGCATTTAGAACTGCAGAGCCAGGTATTTTTTTCTGATTAGTAACAGCATTTTATGCAGAAAAGAACAAGGACAGATTAAAACTAACAATGGCTCCATACTGGATGTTAAGTCATATGTGACCACCTTCAAGGTTGGTGTTTGCATTATCCAAACACCAAAGGTTAAACCTTTGGACAAACACCAAACACCAAAGGTTAAACCTTTGGACAATGCAAACACCAACCTGGAAGGTGGTCACATATGACTTAACAACTTTGAGTTGTTAAACTATCACCTCTGGCCATTATGGGGGTTGAACCCATGACCATCCCTTCCCTGTCATGCGTGAAGTCTTTGTAACTTGGCACAAGAGGGGCAGAACTTGTTTAAATCACTAAGCTCTCGCTTGTGAGCAGGACAATGCAAACACCTTGAGTTGATAAATTATAACCAGTGGCCAGTATGGGGATTGAACCCATGACCTTGGCGTTATTAGCACCACGCTCTAACCATCTGAGCTAACCGACCTGTTGTGGGGGGTTATCTTTCATTCTTTTTTCTAACAAAATTCAATGCATAAAACAACAAGGACAGACTAAAACAGACAATGGCTCTTTTAACAATTTGTCCTCCAGAAGTAAAAAAGAAACGGACAAGTTTTGGATGTTCAGTCGTGTGCAAAGTGCCCCCAAGTCTATGTAAGCACAAATTGTTTAAACTTGAAAATACTTACTTCTTATACGGTCTGCCGCTATGGCTTTAACTATTTCTCCATAAATAACACAGGGGCCTTCAACCACGAAGGGACTCAAACCCTCAATCTTCTGATCCGAAGTCAGACGCCTTGTCCGTCCACGCGGTCCCGTTTCCCTAGTTCCCATCTTACAACACTTGGTGGTCTGGTCTTGTCAAAGAACTAAGAGTGGTCACCATGTGTGAAGTCTTTGTAACTTGGCACAAGAGGGGCATAACTTGTTTAAATCACTAAGCTCTCGCTTGTGAGCAGGACAATGCAAACACCTTGAGCTGATAAATTATAACCAGTGGCCAGTATGGGGATTGAACCCATGACCTTGGCGTTATTAGCACCACGCTCTAACCATCTGAGCTAACCGGCCTGTTGTGGGGGGTGAAAATGAAAGAGTTCAAATTTGATCAATAAACCTCTGTGAAACTTCAGTTTGTGTAACGTCATGGAAAAGCTGCTGCAGTCACCTGGTGTCTTGTGTGATGTTTCTTTTTGGCTTGAGTGGCTTTTTGTCATCTCACCCTTCTTGGATGTTTTGACGTGTGTGTATGTGTGTGTGTGTGTGTGTGTGTGTGTGTGTGTGTGTGCGTGCGTGCATGCGTGCGCGTGCCTGATCACGTTTTAAACCTGCTGTTAGCGCTGTGCTAACAAAATATTTTCCAGATTTTAAAGATTTTGATAGTGTTTGGCAGTGACTGTGTTGCACCATGCTATAGGTCACTGGATGTCCTGTCATTTGTGAAGTCCTTAGTCCATGGTCCATAGGACATTTTTTTTCTTTTTGTATGAACATTGTATTTACAGCCATTCAATGGCACAGTTTTAAATTAATTGAACTGAATTTAATGTTAATATAATAGTACATAATTATTATTATTCTATAATTGTACACTGCTAATACTTAGCCATAACAACTTTAGAGATGATAATATGTCAGTGTCAGCTGTTGCAGTGCATCTAAGTGGCAAAAAAGTTAATTCAGCTTTAAAAGTAGAAAGATACTCTATAAGAGTTTGTCAAAATTAGTATATGAATACAATCCTAATACGTCACAAACGGTCTGTCATGTTCATATTATGCTGCCAAAGCTTTTGGCTGTGCAGCGGTAAAACATTTTACTATCATCAGTTACAAATGTACTTTTCTTACTTTTTATTGTACAGATGAGGTCATTCTAAATAAATAATTTTACAGTAAACACAATCGAAAACTAAAGAGGAAAATGGAGAAAAAAAACAAATGGTTTCTGACTTGGACTTTACAAAATGTGAATTTACATTGTCTTTGAATTTCCTGATTACATGCTCATTCCTACTTTAAGTTTGATATTGTATTTCCAACCCAGGCCTCTGATATGGACATCATGGTTGTTTCCTTCCCTCTTCCTTTTTAAATAATAAGCTGTTACTGATGTTGAATAACGTTTGTTGCTTTGTTTGTAACAGACTGCCAGAGATATTGAGTCCAAAACAAGGAGTGAAGCTCGCTTGAAGCTGTTCACTTTGGACCCTGACACACAGGTGACAGATGCACAAGATAATCCCTGACTACAAAGTCCTGTGCATTTTGTATGAGCATTGTTTTAATTTCTCACTAGCACCACAGTCAGTTTTGCTCTTGTTTAATGACCAAAGATTTTTGTTTCGGCAACCCTTTTGACATCATCTCCTGTTTCCACAGAAACTGGACTTCTCTGGCATTGAGCCAGATGTGCGTCAGTTTGAAGAGAAGTTTGGGAAGAGGGTCCTGGTCAACTGTCATGACCTGTCTTTCAACCTGCAGGGCTGTGTTGCAGAGAATGAAGAGGGACCCACAACTAATGTATGTTTCAATGAAATATACAAATATAGTTGAAGGTGTAAACCTTTACAGTATTTTTATCCAAGTTGACCCAGAAGGCACACTTCTATGAATGCACATGTATTTGCAAGGACAGAAACATGCTTACAGGATAATTCTGGGAAATGTCCTTTTAGCAAACGAGGGCGAGGTCTAAATCAGTTAAGAAGATCACAGACAGTTCAGATGGCCCACTTGGCTGGCCCCTGTCAAAACTGGTGTTGTTGGCACAAGGAATGGCCGCTACCATGGCAACCAGCCTGGGCCTCCCACCATGCATTAACGCCAGTCGGAGGCTGGTTTCCTGCCGTCACTCTCCAAGGTCTCTGTCTCTGAAGAAGGAGGATTCCTGCTACACTCAGCACTCAGCTGGGAAACCTAAGTTATTAGCTCTGCTACTCAGAACATACACACACACACAAATGGGTTTGCGTAACCGAAACCACAGTGGAAATAGTGAATGGGAAGATCGATTACATCAATGGTACATTTTGACTTGATGGAAAATGAGAAGTGCATTAGGAAGGATGGTATCCCTTAAACTTTCCCTTTCTATTTTCTTTACTCTTTCTGTTTGTTTCTCATCTTCCAACTATAGTCACAAAAATATTTTTCTTCCTCTCCTCCTTTCATTAAAGGTGGAGCCTTTCTATGTGGTGCTGTCGCTCTTTGACGTCCAGAACAGTAGAAAGATCTCGGCCGACTTCCACGTGGATCTCAACCACCCGTTGGTCCGACAAATGACATCAGGCTCTAGTAGCGGGCAGGACGTGCACATCAATGGCAGTGGTGATGTTCCCCTGGCTGGCCAAAGGCAGGCCAGTGGGCTCCCAGAGGGGGCTCTCCAGTACCCCAGAAAGGGGGTGTTCTCAGTCACATGCCCCCATCCGGAGATCTTCCTGGTGGCCAGGATTGAGAAAGTCCTGCAGGGGGGGATCACCCACTGCACTGAACCCTACATGAAGAGCTCAGACTCCGCCAAGGTACAGACATTAGCAGTGATGACGAAGACATGGCTGTAAAGTACAGTGTGCTCCAGTCATCTCAGATGATTCATTAATAAAATGAATCCCCTGTTTTCTCACCTACATGTAGATGGCTCAAAAGGTGCTGAAGAATGCTAAGACAGCCTGCAGCAGACTGGGACAGTACAGGATGCCATTCGCCTGGGCTGCAAGGTGTGTATTTCTGTAGTCTCCATTCTTTGTGTCAAAGAAATATAGCTTTAAAGGAATAGTGTGACATTTTGCTTTGTGGTAGAGAGTTCGATGAGAAGACCACTTATGTCTGTATGCTAAATATTAGGCTACAACTAGCGGCCTGTTAGCATAGCTTCACATAAAGACTTAAACAGGGGGAAACAGCACCTCTAAAATTCTTGCAGTTGCTAATTCAAAATTTGAATATCTATAAATGTTTGTATTGTAATACTAATTATTTCTTCAGTTGAAGGAAAATGTTTACCTTCTCAAAGTCAAGGGGACTTATGTGCCGTGATACCGCATACTGATTCAGATTTAGGATACTGCATATAAACTGAATGTCAAAGGAAAGTCAGCCTTTTTGGAGGCACAAATTGTTAAACAACTAGTGTAGAACTTAGATGTGCTCTCTTGCCAGTAAAGTTTTCTGTCTCTGCAGGCCTGTGTTCAAAGATGCGTCGGGAACTTTGGACAAAAGCGCTCGCTTTTCAGCTCTTTACAGACAGGACAGCAGCAAGCTGTCAGATGAGGACATGTTCAAAGTGCTTACTGACTTCAGAAAGTATGCTTTCCCTCTTCTCTCCAAGATATCTACAAGATACTGGTACTGGTTTTGATACATTTTTGTAATTGCTGTTTCTATGTATGGTTTTTCAACAGACCAGAGAAAATGGCCAAACTCCCTGTGCTCTTAGGGAACTTAGATGTAACTATCGACAGCGTGGCCCCGGATGTAACCAGTAAAGCCTCCAAATATTTACAATACTACTTTTAACCGTCTATTTATAATCATCAGACTTTAACTTCAAACTAGTTACTCCTCTTGTTTCCTGTCTGCAGATTGTGTGACTTCCTCCTACATCCCTGTGAGGAACTTTGAAGGCAACGGGCCAGGCAGCGCTCTTCTGGAGGTGGAGGAGTTTGTGCCCTGCATCGCTAAGTGCTCCCAACCATTTACCATCTATAAAAACCACCTCTATGTGTACCCAAAAAACCTCAAATATGACGGACAGAAATCATTTGCTAAGGTAGGAACAGTATGGGATGAATAGCAGTACATTGGAATTAATTTAACAAACCCTTGAACAAGAGGAAACATGCAGAATATATATTTCATCCTTTACATGTAACATAAAATCATACCAAAACATTTGAATTAACCTTTCTGGAAAGTGATGCTTTTTTTTTGGCTAGCGTTCTCTTACCATCATCATTTTGTGTTCCTGTTTGGCCTACGAGACAACTGGCAACCACCTCAGGCTCGTTCAGCCAGAGAGCAGAGCTGGATAGAATTATCCATTACACAGAGCAGCAGCTTCTGATTAATACATTAATACAGGCCTGTTATTTTCACTAGGTCAGCTCCATATAGGAAACCAATCTGCCTTTTCTCCCCATCTGTCTTTCTGCCCTCTTTTGTTTTAAATGGGAGCTGACAATCCTGTGCCTGAAATATTTCCCCCCTCTTTATAGAAACTGGCAAAATTGGTTCCAGGGCACCAGGGATGTCTTGGAACCTGTTCTTTCTTTTATGATCTGCCTGTTTTTAACTTTTGTCTCCCCTCCTCAGGCGAGGAATATTGCCGTTTGCATTGAATTCAAGGATTCAGATGAGGATGATACCCAGCCGCTGAAGGTGCACTGACAAATCAACTCTTTGCATAGAATCTAAAATGAATCAAACTAATAGGTTTTGTACCTGAAATTGGTGTTAAAGACAAAGTTGAGTTGCAAGTCTCTTTCGTGGAGCTGAGTCTGACTCAAGTACACGTCATGTGTCCACAAAAAGACTTGCAACTCAGCTTTAACACCACTGACCGGTGGCTTCACATGGACTTTAGCTTTTTGAAATGGATCGACTCTTCAATTAGACTGCAGCAAATCACGTTGCACAAGCAGGACAGAAAGTTGCGTTTAGCAGTGACACCATCACATTCACTCTATCAAATGCCTAGTTAAATGACAATGACTTCTTTAATGGCATCATCTGTAGTTAATGGCATATGAAAATACAAATCTGAAAAAGCATTAATTATTTCTGTAAATTTACTAACCCTCTTGGACTCATTTAATTTAAAGCGCCATGAAATTTGGTGTAGGACTTGAGACTTGAGTCTTGACTTGGGACTTGACTTTGGACTGATTGGACTTGGCTTGGGACTTAATAGCCAAAGCAGCCACTAGCACTTTACACATTAAACCACGTTGTGATGACATGCACTCATATCTGTTTTTCATGTTTGATTATCAGTGCATCTATGGTCATCCAGGAGGTCCTGTATTCACTAAGCAGGCGTATGCAGCCGTCCTACACCACCAGCAGAACCCCGACTTCTATGATGAGGTACTTCGATTGCCATGCTACTCATAATCAGCGTTTTCTTAATATAATAGAAATTGTGAAATGAGATATGTACTATGACATATGCTCAAAAGTAAAAAAGTTACATGTTTTTTGAAAGCAGTGTGTTTTGAAGTAAGAAGGTACTTCTCACCTACTCTTATGTTGTTTGAGTACATTTCAGTTCTATATTGAATCCTCAGTGGAAATGCTCCGCAGGCATTTTTCACTTTCATTTTCCTGAACAAAGCTCCCTCTGTATTAGGGAACCAACCCCAGGAATCTGTGTTTTTCTCACCTTCAGATAAAGATAGAGCTGCCTACTCAGCTGCACGAGAAGCATCACCTTCTCTTCACCTTCTATCATGTCAGCTGTGACAGCAACAGCAAGAAGAAAGACCTGGTGGAGACCCCAGGTACGCTGCAGCTTTCAGTCATGTCTTCCAATGAAAACACCAAGGGGTATTTAATGTGTTCACAAAATACAAAACAATGAATTCATGTAAATATCTACAGTGCAGAATGTGGGCAAACACAGTTTAAAACAGTCATAGTTTACATAGATTTTATGAGTCTCCCCAGTAGGTGGAGATATTTTAAATTGTAATCTTCATGTTCATGCTGCAGCCACCCCAGTTTTACCACTACTTTACAAACATGTAACTGTTCCTCACCCACAGTGGGTTCAGCATGGCTGCCTCTGCTAAGGGATGGCAGAGTCATCATGAATGAACAGCAGCTGCCTGTGGCCGCCAATCTGCCCGCTGGGTACCTCGGCTCCCAGGATGGCGTCAACAAGGTAAAAAATTATCCTTATTATTAACATTTGATTATTTTGTAAAGAGTTATGTGGAGAATTGATGTACGCAAAGGCCATGAGAGGGCTTAAACCCATAATCTGATGAGGAATCTCTGATTGCAGGTGTTGTTGTTGTTGTATGCCTAGTCATTGATTGCTGCAATATTCTGTTTTAGTAAAGAAGTGCTTTAGACCAAAGTTGTTTTGTGTGTCATAAGGTCCTGTATTGACCTCAAACAGTTTTTCAAAATGTTAATTTTAATAATGGGATTTCTCACAGTACCATATATTAGGATCCAGTGTAGTTGGTGCTTAATGGATATAGATCTTATTAGCTGTGATTGGATTGGGACCTTGAAGAGGCTTGAAGAGGCTTTCACATGAAATGCCTGTGAAATCTGATCAGGATTCGAACGTAATCCAATAAAACTAACAATCACTGTCATCTCACTATTAAAATGCCTTAGTGTTATTTCTTTGATGTAGGCATAATACATTTAGTGTAAATTTAATTAAAAATTGGCTCATCAAATATGCATATATGCATAAGGCTAAGTGCTAATTTCAAATTGTACTGCCTGTGTGTGAAGTAATTTTCTCAAAAAGAACTAACGTTGAGTCTCTAAACTCAGCGGTTGGGAAGGACATCTGTTGCAAAAAAGAAACACACCAAAACCATCATTATTTCATGAGAACCCTAGCTTAAAAAAAACTTCTAGTACATTGCAGCTATGTAGCAAAACAGCATGTCTTCTTATTTTACAAAACAATGTCATTGATTTGCCATTTATATCAGGATGTCTATGCTGTGGCGTTTTAATTGTGCTCTAATAAATCAACAAAGTCGAGTTTTATTCAGCAGTGCGGTAATTGTTCCCATTTGTCGTTGCAGCACTCTGGTTCAGAGATCAAATGGGTAGACGGAGCAAAATCCCTGTTCAAAGTCTCAACTCATCTTGTTTCCACAGTTTATACTCAGGTACACACATCATATCTATTTAATTATGTCCATGAATCCCACCTGCTCAATCACTAAATGCCCTTTACAATGCAAATAAAAATGAAATATGTTGACATGCACTTATATGTTTCCTTTAGGATCAGCACTTGCACAACTTCTTCCACCACCGTCAAAGCATGGAGTTGTCAGAACAAGCTTCAGAGGGGGAGTTGGTTAAATACCTGAAGGTATTATGAGCCTCATCTATTTCTAATGCCCCAAGGAAAACGGAACACACCCTTTTGTTTATGCCTCATCAAATGCTATCTTGTAATCTACCACTTGAGGGGTCTACAAACTTTGAATATTTCTTTCTTTTTCTTACTTCCACCCCTTCTTCCTAGAGTCTCCATGCGATGGAGGGTCATGTCATGGTCAACTTTCTGCCCACCATTCTCAACCAGTTGTTCTGCGTCCTAACCAGAGCCACACATGAGGATGTGGCTGTCAACGTGACCAGGCAAGCCAAACACGCACACACTTACACACATTTATGAAATGCCTGGTTTCCAGCAGCAGAAAGCTATGTGTTACAGCATTGGTCTCTTAGAATAACTGCACTTTCATCTGGTTCTCAAAGCTCATTCCTCCTGTTTCTCTTTAATAGCCTGAATCCTTTTTCTCATTAGACACTTACCTATGGCGTGCACACCCATGTATGCGTCTGAGTTGTGCGTGTGGCTAGTCTTTGAAGCTCTGTAGGCAGCGTGTAAATGAGGTGTCAGTCCTTTAGAAACAAGAAATGCAATTCCTGTCTTTGGCTTGTTTCTTCTAGCGAACTCAACTTCCTCCTCATATTCTTGAATATTTTCATGACATGATCTCTTTCTCTTCAGGGTGATGGTTCATGTTGTAGCACAGTGCCATGAAGAAGGGCTTGAACACTACTTGAGATCTTATGTCAAGGTGCAGTCTTTTATAATTATGCTTACGATATGCAGACAATATAGTTGCATGTCCGTCTATTCCTGTAGAATTTAATTATTATTTGTAATGTGATTTTTTTTCTCCCTCTTTACTCTCAGTTTGTGTTTAAGCCAGAGGCTTATTCCTCCACCAATGTAAAAACAGTCCATGAGGAGCTGGCTAAAGCCATGACTGCCATTCTCAAGCCGTCCACAGACTTCCTAACTAGCAACAAGCTGCTGAAGGTAACCTACATTCATAAAAATTGAATGTGGCCAAGAAAGGGTGAAGTTGAGATAAAAGAGTTAAATGTTTCCAGGCTGGCCGGCAACCTGTACAACAGAAAGGTTGTACTGCCTTAATTGTATGCATTTAATTTTAGGGAAACCATACATTATACCTAATACCCTAATATCCTAATACCTAATATTGTGTTCTGCTTTTGACAAGAAAAAACACAGAGAAGATACAGGATATACAAACAAAAAAAATTATTTAGTTAATAGGAATTAAATGTCTCTGTTTTTCTATGTCCCTGTCTTTACTTCTTAATATTTATATTAAAAGTGATATCTTAAAGAAATGTACACTACATTCCTAAACGTAGCTTAAATACACCAAAGTGCATGAATGCCATTAGAGTCAAAAACTATGTTGACAACTAAGATAGCATAACTGCTACTCCTTCAAGCTAGTCACCTTTAAACACAACTGCTTTAGCTGCTCTACATCATGATTAGACTTAGTTGCCTCATTTGAAATAACAAAAAGAAATACCAAGATTTCACTTCATCAAATTATGTATTTATTAATTGTAGACAAAAGGTAGAGAAAAATGAGTAAGTCAGTTTAGCTTGTGCAAATGTTTTCTTAGTTCTTTGGGTGACAGTGTCTTAGTTTTTGGGTTACTTTTCTAGGCACTGGAAATCCTACATGCTGTTTTCATGATAATTATACAGTTTGTAAGACTTCATTTTTTATATGATAAAACAGATATCAGTCTGATTCTAAACACAACCAAATATGTAGTTTGCTTTAACGTTTTGCCTCTGTAACTTTACGACAATATTGCTTTGTTCTGAATATTTTTTTTAGTTTCACACACACATTACATACATTTGACCTTACATACATGCCTGGCCTTTTGAAAAAGAGGTTAACTTGAATTGTTTAGCATTTTGTTCCATATTTAGGGTGGTAGATGTTCTAGCATTGACTCTTAAGTTTGTGTTGCAGCACTCGTGGTACTTCTTTGAAGCTCTGGTGAAATCAATGGCACATTATCTCATAGAGAGCGGGAAGGTCAAGGTAAGTTTTCTTTTAGTCTTCTCGACGATTCTTTAACCCCTTTCCTCTAAGCCTAAATCCTCTTTCTCTTTTCTTTTCTGTTTCTCTTGTCCAGCTCTCCAGGAACCAGCGTTTTTCTGTATCGTTCTACCATGCAGTGGAGACTCTGGTGAATATGCTGATGCCACACATCACCCAGAAATACAAGGACAACCTGGATGCAGCTCGCAATGCCAATCACAGCCTGGCAGTTTTCACCAAGGTTGGCACTCCTCCCAACGCCTGCAATGCCCTTTAATATGCAGATCAGTTAGCCCTTTGGTTTAGGGTAAACATGAAAATGTCAAGGACTGTAGAGTTATGTGTAAATTATCCAGTCTGCAGATTGTTTATGTTTAATTATTAGCATGACTTAAAACAATGATTCAGTTTAAATCAAGGAAAATGTATAATATGTGTTCACTCAGCGCTGCTTCACCTTCATGGACAGAGGCTTCGTATTCAAGCAGATCAACAACTACATGAACTGCTTTGTGCCTGGAGACCCCAAGGTTAAATATTTAATGGTTTAGTTTATTTTTCATATTCATTAAACATGAAGTTAAAGCTAACTTAAAGCCATATGAGCCTCCTTAAAATTGCAAATCTCTTGTGTTTCTGCCAGACTCTGTATGAGTTCAAGTTTGAGTTCCTGCGGGTTGTTTGCAACCATGAGCACTACGTCCCTCTTAATCTGCCCATGCCCTTTGGAAAAGGTAGAATTCAGCGCTTCCAAGGTAAATGACAAACACTTTCACTTCCTTAAGTGGGGTGCAGTTTATATTCTGCCTGTTCTCTGCATCCTGCTATTTCTTTTGATTGATGCCCAATACAGATCTTCAGCTGGACTATTCTCTGACTGATGACTTCTGTCGAAACCACTTCCTGGTGGGGCTGCTGTTGAGGGAGGTGGGCGGGGCTCTTCAGGAGTTCCGAGAGATCCGTCAGATCGCCATCCAGGTGCTCAAGGGGCTGATGATCAAACACACCTTTGACGACCGCTATGCTGCGAAAGTAAGTCCACAGTCCTCGACAACCTTTACTGTACTTTGAATCCCCACCCCCCCCAACTGTTTCCTTTATCAAAGGATGAGTTGGGTAGTATAGAGATAAAGAGAGTTTGATACATTTGTTACATACACAATTTTTTTTATTTTTGATGATATGACTCATGAGCACTTGCTTTGCCATTCCAGAGCCAGCAGGCCAGACTTGCTACCCTCTACCTCCCTCTGTTTGGCCTGTTCCAGGAGAACGTCTACAGATTAGACATCAAGGAGTCAGCCCCCCTCAGTAATCACAATGTAAGCCTGACATCTAGTGGTGGGAATCTGAACAGCAGCTTGTCGCTCTAATAACCAGCAAGACCTTCTTTCGCTTCAAAACGTTAATTACTGGGTTAATGTAAGCTTAACATGTCACTCTCCTGAATATTTCAAGGCAGGTTTAGTGTTTTCTCTTTAACTGAAAGCATGCTTTTATTGTGATTTCACTTGCAGCGCTAAACCAGCTCACTTTGTTGTTTTCTGTCCCAGAATGCCAGGGAGGACTCTCTGGTCCCCAACTCCATGGTGACTCCTCACAAACCTGGGAGCTGCATAGAGAATGCTCTCCACAAAGATGTGTTCGGGGTCATCTCTGGAACAGGTAAATCCTCACTCAAATATCTTTATCATAGAAACGCGTATAGTCTGAGCTAATGCAGCTGGAAAAATCTTCTTAATGAACTGTATGTCTCTCAAAGATGTACTGTAGCAGGGTTATTACATTATGTTAACAAAGCTGAAAAAAATCCTTTTAACCTCAAAGTCGACCTAACATCCCTTCACCTTGCCATGCCTCATTTTCCATGCCGGACAACAAATGAAGTGGTTGTTGCGTTAGACACTGGAGATTTATTTTTTTGTGCTCTCGCTCCCTGCAGCCTCCCCTCACAGCTCCACTCCCAACGTCAGCTCAGTTCACCACGCAGATTCCAGAGGCTCTCTGGTCTCCACTGACTCTGGAAACAGCTTGTTAGACAAGAACAGTGACAAGACCAACTCCCTGGAGAAGGTAGATAAATACGTGAATCATGATAGCCTGTATGTGTTTGCTTCTATGGCTATATGTATTCTTGATCATGACTGTGTGTGAAAGTGAATCAAGTTCTCTAATGTACTGTTCAGCTTAAAACATATTTAACGTTGTTTTATCACATTGATGTTTGATTATTTTTCCTAATTCTTAAGAGAAAACAAAAGTGTTTCAGAAGTCTGCTAACTTCTTCTTCAGTCTCAGCTGGCTCCAGCTGTAAAACATGGCTAAATGCACTGGATTTTCATCTGCTCTGTTCATGTTGACAGTACCTTTAACACAGAACTACTCCTACTAAATCCAAAATAAGTCTATTTGGCTTTCTACTATTGGAATTTAACAGGACGTTCTGACACTCAGTACTTTAAATATAATTGTTCATAGATAGTCCATGTTAGGCTCAATGAAGCCAGGTAACCTAAGACCCTGGTCTGTGAGGAAGTCAAGACAATTTCACCAAAACACAAGGGCTGAATCCCATGCAGCTTATTTTAATATCTGCACTCTTGGACATCCACGCTCTCCTCCCGCCCCCTCCCACAGAGCTCCTACACCCCTTCTCCTTGCTCTGTAACTTCCCAACCCCACCAAAAGGAAAGATTTACCAGGAGGCACTCGGTCAACGTGCCCCCTCTCCCCCTGGACCCAGAGGGCCGAGTCCCACCTCTGAACTGTGCGGCCAAGCGGGTCACCATGGACTTCTCCCTCCTCTCTGTGCCCCAGTTTGACCTGCTGCAGGACAGTGACTGTGATAATGACAAACAAGCTGCAGGCCAGAGGGCGGATGGAAATCATGAGGAAAACATACCTATACAAGTATTCTGTTTGACCTTTGTGACTCTCCACCAGAGAGAGCCTTTTGGTTACAACTGTACAGTTCAGCAAATTTGTGATTTAATGATCAGTACAACAGATCTGTGTTCCAGTTTAGAGACCAAAACATACAGCACTCTGTGGTTTGCAGATATCTGTACAATACAACCAAAATCCTCCCAAAGTTCCCCCCAACATTCTTCTCTTCTGGGTGTCCCACATCAGGGAGTGTGTGTGCTTTTTACCAATGCAGATGGTGTGCTGACATCATAGCCTTTTTAACTTAGGTCCTCAGATGCTGTAATGTAACTGTAAACGTATTTCTTCAAACCTGCAGTTGATGTTGCTATCTCAAAGCACAGGGCTGCTGCAGCTTTTCTGGCTCTTGTGTGCTCCGTCTCTGAAGTTTGGGTTGTTTGAGTGACTTTCCTTATCTCTTTGAAGGTTAGATTTTTCTGCATGCGCCCGATAACTGAAACTTTGTTCTCTGTCTTTCCCTGGGCATCAGAACCAGTGTGCGTCAGCTCTGGGCAGCACTGTGCTGCGCTGTGACAAACTGGACCGGGACGAGATCAAAAACCTGCTCATGTGCTTTCTTCATATCCTCAAGAGCATGTCAGAGGGTAGGACCCTGAATGAGTCATTGTACTTGATTTTGACACGAGATATAAACAAACAGCCCATAGTAATCTTTTCTCGCTATTTTCTTACCATTTCATCACCTCAGACGCCCTTTTCGCATACTGGAACAAAGCACCTTCTTCAGAACTAATGGACTTCTTTACATTAATAGAGTAAGTACAGAAGAAGAAAACCTTTTTTATGATCATGTGCATGTGCAATTGAGAGTGAGACTTGGGTCAAATCACTGTCAAAAATAATTATGGTTTTAATCCTAGGAGTCAATTGTTGAAACTTAGCTTAGTTTAAGACTGAAAGCAGGGGGAAACAGCTAGCCTGGCTCTGTCTAAAGATCAAAAATGCACCTACCAGCACCTCTAGAGCTCGCTAATTAATACTTTACACCTCATTTGGGTTTTTCTGTACACAGGTCAAAATGTAAAAATAGCAATTTGTAATTTTACAAAGAGTTATGTACTATTTCTTGGGACTGCAGCAACATCCTGGCCATTGTAACAATGTAATAGTTCTGTATTGATTAAACAAACAAGATATAACATGTCGATTAGTGAGCTTTAAAGGTGCTGGTTTGGCAGATTTTCTATCTATTGGATAAGGGAAGAAATGCATTTATGCCATGCTTCCATTTTTTTATGCTAAGCTAAGTTTGGCATTTTTGGAAACTACACTTGCATTCACTTGCTTGCCAAGAGTGAGATGAGAAGATCAATATCACTCTCATATCTGTAATTTTTTATATTAATTATGAAGCTAGATTACAGCTAGCCTGGCTCTGTCCAAAGGTAAAAAAACAAAACAGAAAAAGAGAAAAAATTACAGATGCAGACTGGCATATGTGTACATTTAGGAGTAGGTTGATTGATTTTTAACTCAGACCTTATTAAAACCAAGAATTTATAGTTGTGCAAAACAAAAGTGTACCAATATTTTTACTATGCAGAAATGACTTCTCATAGGTTTTGAGTAAAGTATAATCGTGCAATAATTTAGACCTTTGATGCTTTATGTCTTTGCTGGAAGTGGGAAAAAATTATGCAAAATAAAGTAAATACAGCCTGATAGAAAGTATGATTTATAATCTTTGTAGAACAATTTATTATGTATTGTCATTCCTGACTATCCAATGAGTTTCTTATTTCCAGATTTCCAGTTGCTGAGTCTAGTAATGATTGCTGACTGAGCTTCACTTCTTGTATTTGTTTTTGTGTTTGTCCTGCAGAATCTGCCTTCATCAGTTTAGATACATGGGGAAGAGATTCATCGCCAGGTATGGTGACACTGAATTAATGAATTCATTCTTGAACTGAAACTAATAATGCTCATCATCTATGCAATAATATGACTCACGCACCATGCACAGACTTACAAACCCAAAGCCTTACTGGGTCTTTTAACCCCTTGCCTTTGGTTTGTTCTCTCATCTGTAACACTGCTGGCAAGTTTTTTTGTGGTTAATGTCGCGGCCCAAGGTCCCTCCTGCATGGGTAAGAGATTGCGGTCTTTTGGTCTCACTTTGCATAATAAAATGCATGATGCTCAGTTTTAAAACAATCTATCTATCTAAACAATCTATTGCTTTTTTACTTTCTTACTTTGCGTTCACCTGATGCCTTTGTGCCTCTTTATTTATGTATTAACTTTGCTGACATCCAAACTTAGCAGTACTTGTATTTCTCTTCTCCCAACAGGAGCCAGGAGGGGGCAGGGCCTGTAGCTCCAGACAGGAAGGCTCTGACTCTGCCTGTGTCTCGTAACAGGGCGGGGATCCTGCACGCCCGTCTTCAGCAGCTGGGAACTCTGGAGAACGCCCACACCTTCAACAACAGTAAGCCTTCCTGCTTCAGTCAGCACAACTCACCTTGTACAGTCGTGGCACATGTCAATAAATAAAGTGTAATAGAAAAAAAGTGCTCCTTATAAATTCAGATCTTGGTTCAGACTTCTATAGTATAAAAAGTAATGTTCAGGGTTGGTGCCATACAGAGTGAACAGTAAGTGCTAGTAGCTGAAGCAGCAAGACTTGATGTTGCAGATTTACCTAAATGTAAACAAACAGGCTATACATACTCAGGCATTCAGTCAAGTTTATCCTCATTAACCTTTTATCAGTTTCCACCAGGTTGTCTGTGCAGTGTAGGATTAAAATTGACTGATGTTGCAGATTTTTTCCTCATGTTCAGATATTGAAGCCTGGCACCTTGCTGACTTGACAGTAGATGGATAATGATGACTTGAAGTTGGGGACCGTCTCAATAGTGCGAAATGACCAAGAGAGCTTTTCGGATTTCTGTCAATAGCTTTCTCATTTTCTTTTAAAAATGGTTTTGAGGGACTTGTATGCCTTTGTTTGATAGCAGACGGTAAAGAGATGAGCTTTTATGGCACTTTTTTTGTCAAATGTTTTATCATTGACACTTTACATAAAACTTTACATTGATCTGGGCCTCCTTTCATTACAACTTCCACTTTTAAGAGAAAATTCATTCCTGCATTCATGTATTTTCCCACTGTTCATAACTCCCATTCTACTTCCGCTATTCATTTCCACCTGGACCATTAACATTAATAAAGCTTTTATTTGGAATGAATACAAATAATGTGTTCGTCAAATGAACAGATACAGATAGTAGCTTTGCATACCACAAATAAATGAAAAAATAGTGGAATCATTTCAGTTTCTGTGTCTTTTACTAAACTCTGTTGGCAGCCAGTAAGAGTTAAAAATTACAATGACAGAGCTGATCTCCTTCCACGATCAAGTTTATAGCAGAAGTACTTTTATAAGGTACAGATATCTGTTTAGTCATTGGTACTAATCAACCACCAAATCAAGCAGATAATGTTTCAGCGAAAATCTGATTTATTGCTCCAATAAAGCTATTTCACTTACTGTGACCTTGTGTCTGTGCTTTCTGTGCAGTGTATTCCCATACGGAAGCAGAGGTGAGCAGCCAGTGCCTGCTGGAGGGCAACGTGTCAACAGAAGTCTGTCTGACTGTGCTGGACACACTCAGCATCTTCATCATGGGTTTCAAGGTATTAACTAAGACAGCCTGTTGATGCAAACTAGCACATAACATGACATTTTGTGTCCTAATCACATTTTGGTTGGTTGGTCCTCAGACCCAACTAAATTCAGATCTTGGTCACAACCCCCTGATGAAGAAAGTGTTCCAGGTCCATCTGTGCTTCCTGCAGATCCCTCAGTCTGAGGCCGCCCTCAAACAGGTCTTCACCTCACTCAGGACCTTCATCTACAAGGTGAAAGTCTCCATTTATTGGTTGACACTCTGTTTAACCATGTCACCTAATTAAATCACATTTTTTAAGGCAGGTGATTTAAAAATTCATAGTAAATTAGAAAATCTATTTTATTATCTTATTCTTGATAGCACCACTTTCTCTTTAAACATCCTCTTCCTTACATTACCTAAAACCTAATTTACGTATGTCAATCATTACATCCTGTCACTCTCCATGTGTCCTCCAGTTCCCCTGTACCTTCTTTGACGGCCGGGCCGACATGTGTGCCTCTCTATGCTATGAAATCCTCAAGTGCTGTAACTCCAAGCTGAGCTCCATCCGCAGTGACGCTGCCCATCTTCTCTACTTCCTCATGAAAAGCAACTTTGACTATACCGGACGCAAGTCTTTCGTACGAACGCACCTGCAGGTATGTGTGTCCGTTTGAGTCTCTGGGTGTTTTTACTGTTTGCACGTGGCCTTTCTGATCGAAGTATGCTCACCATGTTCTTGTAGGTCATGCATTAGGGAAGTATTGATTCTGTTTGTTCCTCCTCTCTATTCGCCCAGGTGGTAATTGCTGTCAGTCAGCTGATTGCTGATGTCATCGGCATCGGGGGTACTCGTTTCCAGCAGTCTCTCTCCATCATTAACAACTGTGCCAACAGCGACAAGAACATCAAGGTGAGGGGCAGACACTGCCTCACAGTGCCATGATGCACACTTGATCAATCCATTAACATAACTTGTTTAAAAGAAGTGATCTGTTCATAACTTTATTTTCATTGCATTTAGAAATGCCATAAGTGTGGAGGCTTCAACCGCCATGAATATCACTATGAAAATTAATATTCTAGCAAATATTTTGCTATTAAAAGCCAATTCCTTAATAGATACCTTAAATTAATGCCCTGTATGTTCTCAGGTGGGATGCTAAAAATAAAGAGAGCTGGATATGGAGCTTAATTCCCACAATCAACTTAATCTCCTTTTGACCATTTCGGCAGTACTGTAGGCGTTCCCAAAATATATGGTCCCCGATCACGCTACAGCATAAGTCGATGAATCATTATGTTTTGACATGAGGATTTGTAAAATAATTAATTTTGACTTTGCATTCAAAATCCCTACAAGTTGGACTTTTGGTTAGTCTACATTTAGTTTTCAGTGTTTCTTTATTAATTTCCAATTTTCCCATTTTTCTTTGATGTCAACTCTTTTTCTGTCATGCGCAATGAACAGTTTCTCTAGTTCAGGTGCCATTTTACACACAGCAGGTTTTCCGACTCTTTGTGTTTCTGAATATATTGGCTAAATGTTAAGAACTGTGTAAGCAAATTAAATTATTTGGAAGATCTTTTGAATTTGCCCATCAAAACGTTTCTCTGGCTTGATTAGCACCTTTTTTTTAAAAAACAAAATTTGTAGCTTGTCCTTTATTTCAGACCATACATTCAATGTCGCTTTAATCGATTAATTCATTGTGATTTTAATTTTTCACCTTTAGTCATAAATGGAAGTGGCTGCAGTAACATTAGACATGAATTGTGTTTCATTTTTACCGCCTAAGAGTTTGTATCTTTAGTTATGCTGCCCTGTACTAGTTTATTAAATCAGGTGAATTCAAACTGTCCTCATGTTTTAGCATGAACTTAATTCTTTCTTTTTATTTTGCCATAGAAGTGTAACCCTTGACATTTTCTAATGCAAAAATTGGGCATAAAAGCCTTATTTGTTGCTGTTGTGCTACTGCAGCACACAGCATTTCCGTCAGATGTGAAGGACCTGACGAAGCGCATCAGGACAGTGCTGATGGCCACAGAGCAGATGAAGGAGCACGAGAACGACCCGGAGATGCTGGTGGACCTCCAGTACAGCTTGGCCAAGTCCTACACCAGCACGCCAGAGCTCCGCAAGACCTGGCTCGACAGCATGGCTCGCATCCACCACAAGAACGGAGATCTTTCAGAGGTATTATGAGAATGTTTTCTTTTTCACTTTTAAATGAACATTTCACTTAAGCCATTTTTTTCGTGCTAACCAGTGACTTGTCTTGTGTCTGTGTGTTTACTGCACCTGTAGGCAGCCATGTGTTATGTGCATGTTGCCGCCCTGGTGGCTGAGTATCTGTGGAGGAAAGGTGAGTCGAAGATGTTGGAGTGTGCATGTCCTGAGAATGGTATGCTTACTTTTACAATAAACAACCGCTGACCATTTGAACTCCAGTCCAACATTTTTATAATCCCAATATACGGAGGCCATATAATGATTAACCTTTAATGGTTAACACAGTCGAAAGGAGATTATTCCGGGATAACTATGTAATCAACTGAATGAAGATTATCAACAGTAATTTGCTGTTTATCTTACACATATGAAAGCTAAGGATGTCTGCACTCATGAATGGAACGATACTACAGTAAATTAACATCACCAACAATAAGTAAAATCATTTACATGATTTCCAGGTGCAGGGTGATCAAAAATATTTCCTGGCTTTTTTTTTCCATGTGTACTTTATATACTGCTTGGTTCTCAAGATAGAAAAAATAAAGTGAGCACACATTTTGCCATGTTCCACACACACACACACACACACACACCTGCACATAAACACACAGGAACATATAGCGTCATCATCTACCTGACCACTTGTTCAAGGGTCATTTGATCTCACTCCTCAACACTGCATTTCCTTGTTAAGATCCTCTCTCATGTTTCTTCACATAACAACCCGGACACTGGGTTCAGACTTTGAAGGGGGCTCTGTTGTATAATGTGACTGTGATTTAAAGAAAGTGAAAGTGTTTGAGCGGGTTGAACTCCCATCAGACCCCCTTACCTTTTTAGGATGTGGCACACCATATTGTGAATTTGTAAGTGTAAGAGGCAGTTGAAGGGAGCTGTCTGTGAGAATGAAAGGTTGCAGCTCAAGGGGTTTTATATTAAACAAAGTGGGACACCAACGAGTGTGAAAGTCAAAATGTAAAGCGTCATATCTTTAAGTTTTCCTAAAGTCCCACGTCTCTCTCTCCTGTGGCAATCAGGCTGTTGAAGTTGTTCTGCAGTATAAAAATCTGGGCATTACTATTGATGACAAGCTGACCTATGAGCCTCAGGTGGATGCTGCAGAACGTAAGCTTCAGAATTTTAATGCTGACACCATTTTTATGAAGATTTTTTATTCTTGTTTTATCCAATCTTCTTATTGGTCAGTTGGCACAGCTTTGAACGACCTTTCACATTTAGATAAGGTCAGGACTTTGATGAAGGCCGATTCAATCCTGGATGATCAATCAAGCTGCTTGTTTCGGGCCATAGATACAGGACGCCAACAAATAGATTTATTAATTTGTCCCAGCTGCCATTGGCCTTTTAAATCATTTTAAATTCAATGTTGGTTATTTTATTTTAACTGTGGTCCATTGAACCCTAGTGCATTTTCTTATTTTGCCTTTTTATATATTGCTTGTTTGATAGTTGTGTAATGACTGTTGACTGTACAATAAATTGCCCGTCGGGGACAATAAAGATATCATCGAGGATAGGATAAGTGATAACGGTGTGTCCGTTATCACTGTATTGAGCAAGTATATCAAGTATTTCAGTTGAATCTTAGTGAATCTTAGTTTTACCTGAATACGTCTTGTACTTGTCACTGGTTTGTGCAATTAATATTTTCACCTACCGTGATGTTTTATGACAGCTTCAAATCGTTCTATTTGAAGCTGTCATTTTTTGTGTTGAAAGTAGGAGTTGGATGATCATGATCACGCCACCAGTCAGTTTACACATTTTAAATCACCCATAAGTACTGTCTGCATGTTAAATTCTGCCTTTATATTACATTATTTTAGCCATAATTAAATGTTGGTCCCTAACAGTGCCAGAACATAATATATTATATTCACATGTCATGAAAAAATTAATTCTTTATTGTAAACATTTTAGCGAATCACTCAAATAAAAAATAAAATAATTTCTAGTGGTTCATTTCCCTCATGTTGGTTCTGCATCTGTATGCTAGGTATGTTCAGGCAGGGCTGCTCGGCTTTCCGCGTCATCACTCCAAACATTGATGAGGAGGCAGCCATGATGGAAGACGTGGGGATGCAGGATGTTCACTTCAATGAGGCAAGACTTTATATTGTAATATTTTCTACATGCCATACACTGCATGCATGCTATGAGTCTTTGCCAGTTCCCCTGTGTTGACCAAGTATTTAGGATGTTTTTCCTCACTGGCATCATGTGCTACATAATGATTGACTAGAATAGCTCTTATCTTTGTTAGGAGTATCAATTGCTCTGTGAAGTGAAAATACTGTAGACTTTGACACAGGCTTGGTACATGTGTTGTAATGTAAATGACTATGTTGGCAGATGGAACAATATTGGGAAATCTGACAAGTGCTCAGGGTCAGCACTCCTAGTGGTGTTCAGCCATTCAGTGCCTTGCTCCAGGATACTCTAGCAGGGGCAGCGGCTTGCTGAAACACAGGCCTGAGACCAGGCCCTCTGGTAAACGGATAATCCAGTGAAATTGAAAGTGACAGCTACAGAATATGCAAGCTTTTATGAGATGGTCAACAGCTCTGTATGCAATGGAAAGTGCATTTACCTTCCATTTGCTCTGAAATCCTTTCCTTTTTATGAGCTGGACTCAGTATAATCCCCCAATAAAAAGAAAGGAGATGATAGATCCATTTCCTCCCACACCTGCACCACGCTCAGTTTAAGTTCACTTTAGCCTCTGAGACAAATGAAAACAAACAGAAAGGTCCCTCTTTGCAACAATTAAATATTCTGGGCTGACACTGCAGGGAGGAGGGGAAAGGTTAATGAAGTTTACATTTATTTATCTGTTTGTCTGTGTCCTCAGGAGGTGCTGATGGAGCTGTTGGAGGAGTGTGCTGATGGCCTCTGGAAGGCGGAGCGTTATGAACTCATCGCTGATGTCTACAGGCTCATCATTCCCATCTACGAACAGCGCAGGGACTTTGAGGTAAACGGCACAGTCAGCACAGTAATAGACAGAGGTCACATGGCAGGAGCAGTGTTGTCATTACATACACCTGCCAGAAAACATGGTGTGCATCTTAGATGTAAATAATTACAATAACTCTGCAATAGATACCTGAATGCTATTTATTTAGCATGTCTGCACCATGTTTAGTAGAAGTTATAATTGTTCATGTGGTATAATGGGAGACTTTGTGACTTATGAAAGAAGAAATAGCACAATCTTCATTTCAAAATGGCTAATGGCTAATGTTGGTTCACTCTCACAGCTCTCCTAGCTTCCTTTTCGGCCACAGCAGGCAGCTGTTTTCAATGTAAAAGCTCCAAAAAACCAACTGTGCACTATTTGCTCAGCACCTGACAGACTAAGTTAGCAACTAGCTGGTGAACATAGTGGAGCACTTGGCAGCTAAAGTGTCAAATAATTCCCTCAGGAGTTGGTAGTGACCTAAAACAGAGCTAAAAGACAGTGACTGCTCAATGTGTAAATCAGCAACTGTTTGCTAACAAGTTTGTCATGTGCTCACAACTTGTTTCTGCTGTTGCCAAGTGGCCAAAAAAACATTTACATCCAATTGGATTTACCCTCCCCTGCAGAATTGACTTTATCTTCACGTCCTTCGTTGATTTTGTTGAAAACGTCTGCAATTTTTGTATCTTTGTGGAACAGAAACTGACCCACTTGTATGATACCCTCCACCGTGCCTATACTAAAGTGATGGAGGTAATGCATACTGGCAAAAGGCTGCTGGGAACTTACTTCAGAGTGGCCTTCTTTGGACAGGTAAGAGGTCCAGTTGCGAAAACAAAAACAAAACAAACAAACAAGTTACCCACAGATCTAATGCAGTAATCAAATGTTTTTGCCTAGCATGAATGCTAACTCACACACGCACACATGCAAACCTTTTAAATTTTAATCTACCCCAACTAAAACTCTCTTTTTAATTGAGATTTCTCTTCTCTTCTTCTCCCCCTCCAAGGCTGCGGTAAGTATGTAGAGGTTTAGCTGTGTGTGTTGGCCTGGTGTGCTCTTCCACGTCCTTGCATCATGCAGCAAACTTTTGTCAAATGTGTTAAATTATTGGCAAAATGCAGCTTTAGATTTCCGATTTAGCCCTAAAGTGGCTTGTGATCACTGAACAGAAGCAGAGAACAAGGTGTATATGCAGGTTCTCAGCAAAATAAAAGCTATTATCTCAGTCAGTTGCAAAATAGTAAAGCTTGCACATAGACTTTTTTTTAAATTCTTGCTTTGGGTAATGTCCCCCTGAACCTTTTCCTTGATCAGCCACCCCCAGTCATTATATTGGCCTGTTTCCACCCACACACGTCTGTGTCCTTTTCCACATCACCCTAAGTAGATTATGTTTATGAAGTGACCCGCTGAAGTTTGCATGTTTGATGTTTTCTTACTTTTTTTCCTTTCTTTGCTTTATTGTTTTATTATTGTTTCATACTTTTTCTTTACTATTAGCATGCTGTGTTAGATTTTTATAAACCAAAGTAAGCTTTTGTTTCTTTGGTGGTTTCCTTTCAGTGGCTTTTGTATGTAGTACATCACTCAGACATGGTGTGCCTCATATAGTGTGTGTTTTCTTTAATAACTCATTTCTCCTGGTAGTTTTTTTGTTTTATATATGTACTGTGTGAGAAACATTATTTATGTTTATACACGTTGTCAAATTTAGGAAAAGAGCCCTTGTACAGTAATTTAGTTGTTTTTCATATTCACCATTTAAGAGAATTTAAAAAATGAAACCTATGGATTCTCAAATAATTCAAATACAATGGCAAAAAATTGGACAAGCTGGCAGGTGTATACATTTTTTTTCAAGGTTTGGCTTATCCTAGCTACAGGTGATAACGTGGCCCAGAGTTCATGGCCAGGCTCTTGACTTCCTTCCTCTCCTCGGCAGGGCTTCTTTGAGGATGAAGATGGAAAGGAATACATCTACAAGGAGCCAAAGTTCACCCCACTGTCTGAGATTTCCCAGAGGCTCCTGAAACTCTACTCCGACAAGTTTGGTCAGGAGAATGTCAAGATCATTCAGGACTCTGGCAAGGTGGGATCAGAGTTATGTTTGTTTATATGGCTGTGGTGGCAAAGGGTAGATCCTGACAGTTGTGCAATGGTGTTGGGAAAATGTGTTATGTAGGTTTGTAGCGCAGAGTTCAGGGACAGCATTCAGAAAAGTCATAGTTACAACACAACGCCATACAATAACTCATCAATTAAAAGCTTGTTTTTTCATTTTCATGGTGATATACTTTTTCCCTATGTGATTATGTATGCCTTAAAGCTGCTATAATTAATACTTTTAAATTGGTAATGGATCCAATGATTATATGTAATGAGAAAGGTGCTAAAAGACTGTCAGCATCCTCACTTGTTCAGCTGATCCATGGAGAGGAGATAAAATTATAAGTATGATAAGGACAAATGTAAGCTCAGACATTAACCATTTTGGGCTGCTTAGGTTACATAATTGGACAAGCAAGACAGTGGTTAGATTTATGTGTTAATTCATATTTTCAAACAGTCTGTTTAATTTTTAACGTTACAAGAGAAAAAGGTTTTAAAATGAGGACTAACTAGTGTGTTTGGCAAACACAACATTGTCTCAGGTAGAGGCAAAGGTTGCTGGAGTGTAAATTTCCCCTAAATCCAATTAAGAGCCGGACAGAGCCGCTAACGTTACTCTAAACTTTGATATATATATATATAGTAGCATCTAGAACACTGGCTTTCATAGAGTGGATGTGAATACTGCTTTATCTAAAGTAATGAGTTATCCCCCTAAATAACGTAGTTAACTAATGAAACTCTCCTTCCCTTGGAAGTAACACTGGCTTAGGTTACTCCTACTGCAGGTAGTAAGCAGAGCAGACAAACACAGTAATTCCTTAATTAGCTCTTGTGTTTTTGGCTTTGGAAAGGCTTAAAAAAAAGGCACTACACTTCAAAGCATTGCTTAAAAGTTTTTCCCCAACTAAACTATTTTACGGCTATCTCTGTTTGAGTCAAAATAAAACATCTCTGTCTCCTGTGCACCCACAGGTGAACCCGAAGGACCTAGACTCCAAGTACGCCTACATCCAGGTGACCCACGTCACACCGTACCTAGATGACAAGGAGCTGGAGGACAGGAAGACGGACTTTGAGAAGAGCCACAACATACGGCGCTTTGTGTTTGAGACGCCGTTCACAGTGTCGGGCAAGAAGCAGGGAGGGGTTGAGGAGCAGTGTAAACGGAGGACTGTTCTCACCAGTAAGCTAAGAAAAGGACTTGACATCACAACAGATTAGACACCAATTTCACTTGTAGAAGAAGGAGAAATAAATATAACGTGGACTTAACGTGGAAGAAAAAAACAAAACAAGTCTTTGCAGCCAGTCTTATCACAGTAACAATGTCAGGAAGCAAAGAACGTCTTCCTGGTTGCCATCTGTTAGTGTTCTCAGGTGTCAGGCCTGAGCGTCAATCACATGAGACGTTGTTCAGATAAGGCCAGCTGAGGTTTATAACTGTACTGTTCAGGTGTAATCTTGCCTTTTTAATAATAACGCTGACCGGTAGTGACGGGGCTGTAGGACTCTCATTGTTTACATGCACGGTGGAACATGGTGGTTATAAATGTTACCATGGAGACACAACTAGACACAACAATATGTGTATAAGAGGTATTTACTTGTCTGAGGATCCAAGCTAGCTGTTGCTGCTGTCACATGATACTGATGATATATATATATATATTTATAATTTATATGACGTTTGAAAACATAATGTATGCTCCCTTTTCTTCTTAATCCCATCCAGCCACCCACTGTTTTCCTTACGTGAAGAAGCGCATAGCGGTCATGTACCAACACCAGACCGACCTGAGCCCCATTGAGGTGGCCATAGACGAGATGAGCGCCAAGGTGGCCGAGCTGCGCCTCTTGTGTTCGGTCGCTGAGGTGGACATGATCCGTCTGCAGCTCAAACTGCAAGGCAGCATCAGTGTTCAGGTACAAGTGACGATGTCGTGGTGTTATTTAAAAGCTTGTAAATCATTTCACTTACTTGTGAATTACTACGGTGTAATTTATGATCTTTGACCGTTTCCAGGTCAATGCTGGTCCTCTCGCTTACGCCAGGGCTTTCCTCGATGACAGCAGTGCCAAGAAATATCCTGACAACAAGGTCAAACAGCTGAAAGAGGTGTTCAGGTACTGCTGTTTTTTATGTGCATAATTGAAAAATGTGCTTGTCTAATTTCTACTGAAATATGGCATACCTCTTTATTTTTCTCCACGTTGCTTCATATGAGTTTTGAAGTGGCATTAACATGCTGCTGCATCCCTCCTCAGGCAGTTTGTGGATGCCTGCGGTCAGGCGCTGTTAGTGAACGAGCGGCTGATCAAAGAGGACCAGCAGGAGTATCATGATGAGATGAAGGCCAACTACAGGGACCTGACCAGGGAGCTGTCAAACATCATGCATGAACAGGTAGGAACCCCAAAGACAGCAGTGGACATGTGCCATATCATTCAGATTTATCATATCATTTTACTGACATTTAGACTTCTAGTCTTTTCACTTTGTCAGATAAGTTTCAGCTACAGAAAAGTGTGCTATTGAAAAGTTTCCTGATTTCTGACGCAGATTTTATTGTCCAGTGAGACAAATCCGACCCATCAAGAACCCAGGTCGTTCACTCTATAAAAAGCACTCAAACTATGTCTGAAATGAATTTTTCAGAACTTTTTCCAGGTCCTTAAAAGTGTCAAGAATCTCATATCTTTGTTTTACACCTCTGTTAATATTTAGCAGCCAAGTGACTAATCAAAATGGCTTCTTTGACTTGAAGTTTCCAAACAGATGGGATCCTGTCTAATTAATTCTACAGATTATTTCAGCCACCTAGTGCTGCCACCTAGATGCATTAATGTTGTATTTTATTATTAAACTGCCACGTGGAAGAGATACTTAAATCTGCACATTCCTTACTGTTTCAAGTTGTGTAACTTTATATTTGATAGCATATGCAACTACTGTAACCTTAAATAGCTGTCCACTACTGCAATCTTCTCATTTACTAACCATGTTTCCTATCTCCCACTCTCCTTGTGCTGTCCTGAGCAGATTGGATGGTAACGCTGCTTTTGATGCTTTCATGTGATGAAGTAACTGTTGTACTCCTTAGAGGAATAGTAACTGACTGTGTGAAAATTATTTGGATGAGAAATGGAGCTAAATCTTTTACAAAAGCAAAGCCCTCCCCAGCATTATTAATATTTTCTTTAGAGCCTTCCTTTAAAGAAGAAAAAAAGCAATACCCTCCCCCCATATTTATGGCAAACCTAACAAAATGGTGAATATTCCGTCACTCTCAATTTTTAATAAAGAGCCGCTAAATAAATGACAGCTAGCAAATGTGTGACAAGACACAGACTGCAGCATTTTTATGGATAGCAATATTTTAGCCCCACTCTGGATTCCAAAAAAATAAAATAAAAAAGAATTCAATTCAGATGTTGTAGAGATTAGATCAGATATATGACTGTCCATCATAATAAAACCAATTAGATGATGCCCAAGACGCGTGGCCATGTGCGTTAGAAGCGTTTCTTCCAGACAGCTGTTGGAAAGTGTGCACAATTAAATATCAAAACAGAGTTATATGACCCGTGGTGACAATAATGCCATCTTTTTGATGTAACTTATTCATCCATTTTAAAAATAATTTCACAAGGGAAAAATTATAAATGTAAATGAGAAAAAATTTTGCTCTCCCCAAAAACTGTGACAACCCTGCTTTAAGCAAAAAGAAAAAAATACATAACCCTCCCCCAATAATTTTCCTACAGTCTCTAAACTTAAGTGAACATGCATGTGTGCTTTTCCCTTTTAAACAGGATCAAATTACTACCTTTCCTGATCTCCCTTATTTACCTTTTTTCTAGATAAACCCAGTGGAGGATGGCACAAGGAGCAATCTGTCTGACTCTATCGGCATCTTCAACGCCATCAGTGGCACACCAACCAGTGCCAACCCACATGGTTCAACCACCATACTCTGATATGGATGTTTCACACTAGTCTCAAGCCTTCTTCACCACTAATAAATGATTTAACTACATGCCAGTAATAAGGAAACAATTAGGACACACTCTAAGTACCTAAACACATTCTGAAGACATCATCCATTTTCTCCTGCTATTTCTGTACTTGTCCTGAGCTGGAAAATGTTGTATTAGTTGGCCCATTGTTTCCTATGGAGACTCCAGCCAATACAGTTGATTGACAGTGATTCTCTCAGCTTATTGCCAGATTTGGGTCATTCATCCATTTTGTATTGTTTTTTATTGTTTGTTTATGTCTATGTAAGATCTGGGAAGCATATGTGATGACACAGCAAGTGTTTATCCAATACTGTGACTGACAACGTGCTTATGCTCTCCTAATTAACATGGTGTTGTAAGCAACATGAGGGACGTCAGTATTTGCATTTGACCCAAAGCCTCACCTTTTAACTGTAGGGCTCCCATTAATGTACAGTGTTTGTAAGAGAGTGCATCAACATTTTTGATGGAAATAAATGAATAAATGTCACTGCTGTAACCTTACATGCATTCTTCAGCTGATGCACAGCATATTTTTACATTTCCCTTTTCTATCCTTTTCCATTGAGGCCCTGTTACAGCAGAGGCATTTTTTCTGTGCAATGCATAAACATCAGAGTTTATCTTTTATCTTACTTTGGACATTTGAAAGAAATATTCACTCTATTCTAGGCCAATGGGTGTGTATAGAAACTGTATAAAGCCAAGTGAACCACAATGTTTTAACCTATTTTCTGTGAACAAAAGTTTGTGCAATATTTTCTATTGTGACCAAGGCTACCTACTGCACAGAAAACCACTCTTGCCAAAGACATTAAAAAAAGACAATGCAAGACAAGGGTGTGACTATTTCTAATCTAACCCCTTTGTTTTTTGTCTGTCATGTAGATGCCTTTTATTATCTATTAGATCAAATAAAGAAACATTTATACTTATGACTGCTCATGTACATATGTTTAATTTTTACGTAATGAATGCTCATGTAAATATGTTTAAGACTTATAAATAAATAAAATCTGTAATAATACCTTCTTCCATGCCTTGGTTTTATATGTTCACTGTAAAGTATTTATCAGATGTGTCCAATTTTTATCATTCAAAAAGGAGAAGCAGCCTTATATCTGCAGCATACAGCTGTAGAGTAAAACTTTTGTCTGCATCTGATGCAGTGATGACTCAGGAGCACTGTTGCTGTAACACAATGTTACGGGTCATTGTTTAGTTATTTCGTCATGTGGTTTTAAAATTGTCACTGCCAGTGGTATTAATGTTTTTGCTGCTATTTTTTTATTCCACTTTCTTTTAATATTACCAACATTTAGCCAAGTCTTTAATTTAGGCACCGCGGTGCTTTGAGCTCAATGCTACCATCAGCATGCTAACATGCTCGTAATGATAATGCTAGCTTTTTGATGTTTAGCAGGTGTACTGTTTTGAGCTCAATGCTAACGTCAGCATGCTAACATGCTCGTAATGATAATGCTAGCTTTTTGATGTTTAGCAGGTGTACTGTTTACCATGTTCACTTACTTTAGTGTGTTAGCATGCAAATGTTTGCTAATTGGTACAGCTGATGTTGACAGATTAAAGGATAACCTCACTAAGATGTCCATTTTCTTTCCTGTGTTAGCTTTGAAGGATGGGTCCTCGACCCTTAAACACATTCTCTCTAAACCCCTCAACAACTCAAAGCTGCCCCTTATCTGTGAAACAGAAGCTACAAAACTAACTGTCCTAACGTTAACGGCCAGTACAACTGGACAGAGTGAAGGGGAAATAACGTTACTTTTGTCAAGTGGCTACAGAAGATGAGTGACTCCTGATGTATGGGTGATATATGGCTCTACGGGTAAGTTGAAAAAACTGAACTTTAAAAATGCAGTATTTACACAGTATATTCATATTGGATTGGTTGACAATTACTGTTTACGTCAAAGGATTGTTGTTTGCAGCAACGGCAAACATTGTTCCAAATGAAAAGTTGAATTCATAAGCAATAAAACACCCCCTTTCTAATTTCATTGCTTGGTTGCTAAATGTTAGCTAACTTTAGGTAGCTCAATAACAGCCATTACTAAGCTAATTTGCTGACTTTAATTACTATAATTCACTTTGCTTAAATTCTCTTGGTCTCAGCAGGAAACTTTGTCATACTTAACTTTCTAAAGTGTAACAGTAGCAACTCTCACATTTATATGCACCATCGCATTTAAAAATATGAGCCCACATTGGCACTAAACGACACCAAAAAGGTACATTCATGACTGTGTCAGCAAACATATTTTTACACACTAACATTTATATTTAATGCAGCACTTCTGAACAAAAGAATACAGGTTTAATAATAACAAGCAGGCTTCTTGGATTTTTATTGCACACAGGTGAGGTGGTGCTTTGGACTCATTCTTGAAGGGCTGCTGTTTGCTAAATAGGTTAAATGCTCCTCTTCTAGAGCAATTTAGAGTATTAAAGGCCACATTTACTTGCTATTAAAGCAGCCCAGGTTATTATGGCAGGGATTCAATTGTTGCAGATTTGTCTAAACATTAATTCTGTGAACGTAACCCCAGCATAGTACAACTAAAAGAGGTTTCAATATTAGTAATGCTCTTAGTAAGGATTTAGGCATTGTATCATCTAAAACTGCTAGAAAAACTTTGCCTATAGCTGCCAGAAATGGGAAAATAAATCTACCCGGGGAAGCCCTGAATGTTTACAATGTCTGCCTCCGCCCCTGATCCTATCATTTCCTGTCTGCCTCTTGACTATCATCTGTAAGAAGGCAGAATTACCTTTTCAGTTAGCTGCCTAGCTTCAGCTAAGTATCTTTGTAAAGCTACTGGCCTGCTAGTTCAAGCAATGTTAATCATCCATATACTTTGTACTGTTGTAGCATCACAGAATAAACTCTGTTAACAGTAGCAAAGGTATTTTGGCCAGCAAGCTTACTATAAAAAAGTTAGTTTGTGCACTGCATTTTAAGGATCTAACTATCAGAATGAGTTATGAGTATGAATAAGTTTTGGCTTTTAATGTGTCCTATTGATAAATGGTAATCTACTTTCTTAAAACAACACCAACTCAAGCAGATCAAACCACATTATCAACAAGCAAAAAGAAAAATATATTGAATACTGGAAAGAAACAACCAAAACAAAGTAAATTACAATGTTATCTGAACCTAAAAAGAAGATTTCACACTGGCAAATTACCTGAGCACAATAAACTAAGAAAAATGTTGACAACATACAGACTGAGTGAACACAGCCTGGCCATAGAAAAGGGTCGCCACAGACAGAGCTGGCTGCCGCAAGAGGAGAGACTCTGCTCCCAGTGTGACACAGGAAAGGTAGAAACAGAGCTGCACTTTCTAACCTCATGCCCTAAATATAAAACACTAAGACAAAAACACTTTGCAAAAACACAGACGTTTACGGTTTTATCTATTTATTTTATTAAAATCTTTAATATATTACTATAACACACACACACACGTTACTATTTCATTTATGTATTTTATTTAAATTTTTTATATATTTAAAAACTTTTAACACACACACGTACACTGTTTTATTTATTTACTTGTAGTTTTAATATTTATTTTTACGTTATTTTTATAGTTTTTATTATTATTTTATTTTTTGTTAACACACACAACTTTTTTTTTTTACGGTCTTATTTACTTTAATGAAATGTATGAAATTAATTGATCTTATGTAATTTATTTGTAGCTTTGGCAATATTGTTATACATTCATGCCAATAAAGCTGATTTGAATTTTAATTTGAATGGAGCTCTCTGGTACTGAGCTGCACAATCAATGAAGAGAAACAGGAGAGACAGGGGTAAAGTTGGGATGCTGACTCGCGTAAAATCCCCACTGAGCTCCCTGTCGTGTAAAAGACCAGCTAATCCCACCTACACCACATCCAAACACACAAACATAACACACACACACACATACACACACACACACCTTGTTGTGTTGCTGCTGATTTACTGGACAAACACCCCTACTGTGTCATTGCATCAGAGATATGGGCTGCTAAACATCTCGTGTCTGGAGTGAGTCCTGCTGGTGTTTCAATTGTGTTGGTGTGTTTGTCTTTTTTGGTGAAATACACAAGAATTCAAGATTTATACTTTTATACAGTAGGCTATGTTTGATATGTTCATATAGCCCACGATGTGCCTTGCATGTATAACATTCTGGTCATAGAGCTAAGCATCAGATTTTTCCAAAAAATTAAATACCCAGCTATCTTTGAAAAACCAAGAAGGTAATTAACAACACTTGTTCTGAAGGGATTACCAGAATCCTGAGAGACTCTTCTAACCACCTGGATAAAAACACATTTTGATTGTTGCATGATAAAAAAAGAGAAGATTTTTAGCATAATGTCCCTGCTCTTTTGTAAAACACAAGCAAAATATTAACGTGTTATTTTGTTTGAAAAAATAAAAATATATTCAACATGTACAAATGTTACTGTTACTAAAAATATATTTTGGTTCACTTGTACAAACTGAGAAAGAAAATATGTAATTTGTCATGATCAGGAAAAAGAGTTGTGACTTGGGTAATGGGTTGAAAATCTTTTTTTATCATGCAACAGATTTCCCACCCCTGATGGTTTGAAGAAAAAGATCATAATCTTATATATTTTTCAGGAAACTGGATGCTTAGCTCTGTGACTCAAATTCAATGTTTAAATAGGAGGAACAATGTATGGAACATCCAAAGTGTCAGAATTAAATGAAAGAATAAATAAATAAATGGGGAAGTACATGCAAGAAAGAATGAATGAAGAAAAGAATAAATAAATGCAGAAATATATCAAAGAAAGAATGAATAAAAGAATAGATAAATAAATGGGGAAATATATCAAGGAAAGAATTAATGAATAAAAGAATAAATAAATGCAGAAATATATATAAGAAAGAAAGAATGAATAAAAGAATTGATAAATAAATGGGGAAATATGTCAAGGAAAGAGTGAATGAATAAAAGAATAACTAAATGCCGAAATATGTAAAGGAAAGAAAGAATGAATAAAAGAATAAATAAATAAATGCAAAAAATATATCAAAGAAAGAATGAATGACTAAAAGAATAAATAAATAAATGCAGAAATATGTCAAAGAAAGAATGAATGAATAAAATAATAAATACATACATTTGCTTTTGCCTTTCCCCAAGTAGATCTATTGTCATTGCTTTTTCCTTCCTCTTCCTTAGCTGTCAATCAACGTGTTGTGGCCCGCCCACTAAGTCCAACTAATCACTCACAGAAGTATTTCTCTCCATGATCAGATGTATAAAGGTCTAATCCACACTCCATACCAGTTGGTGGCTGTAACGCACCAATTCGTTGTTTGCCAACTGACAATAAAAGCACGACGAGGAAGAAGAAGGAAGAAGAAGCAAACGTCAGACAGAACCAGCACATGTCAATGTGATCTAAATGCAGAAGTCCATTTACCGGAGGTAACTGGAAGAGGGCGGAGAGGCAGAGGACCTACCCAGAGTGATGGCTCAATAGAATTTCAGCTCTCATTTCCACCTAGATGTGTTAAACAACTTAGGACATATCACCGTTTGTATCTGTCCGCAGCATTCTCAGGTGAGCAAATGTAATGGAACAAATAATCTTAAAGTAAATAACATTTAATATTTGGTGGCATAACCCTTGCTTGCAATAACTGCCTCAAGCCTGCGACCCATCGACATCACCAAACTGTTGCATTCTTCATTTGTGATGCTATTCCAGGCTTTTACTGCAGCTTCTTTCAGTTCTTGTTTGTTTCGGGGCGTTTCTCCCTTCAGTCTCCTCTTAAGGAGGTGAAATGCAGCTCTATTAGGTTAAGGTCAGCTGATTGACTCGGCCAGTCTAAAACCTTTTCACTTTTTCCCCTTTGTTTTGTTGGCAGTGTGCTTTGGCTCATTGTCCTGCTGCATGATAAACTTCCTCCCGATTAGTTTCAATGCATTTCTCCGTAAATTGGCAGACAAAATGTTTCTGTCCACTTCTGAATTCATTCTGCTGCTACCATCATCAGTTACATCATCAATAAATATTAATGAGCCTGTTCCAGAAGCAGCCATGCACGCCCGAGCCATGACATTATCTCCACCGTGCTTCACAGATGAGCTTGTGTGCTTCGGATCATCAGCAGTTCCTTTCTTTCTCCACACTTTGGCCTTTCCATCACTTTGCTAGAGATTAATCTTGGTCTCATCAGTCCATAAGATTGTGTTCCACAACTTTGTACTTTGCAAATTTCAATCTGGCCTTCCGATTCTTCCTGCTGATGAGTGGTTTGATGAGTGTGGCCCCTATATTTCTGCTCTCTGAGTCTTCTTCCAACAGTGGATTGTGATACCTTCACCCCTGCACTGTGGAGGTCGTTGGTGATGTCACGTACTGATGTTTTGGGGGTTTTCTTCACAGGGTGGGTTCAAACAAACGGTGGTATGTCCTGAGTTGTTTAACACATCTAGATGTGAATACCAGGAAATGAGATCTGACATTCTGAACTCTTGTCTCACACTCATTTTTTGATCTTAAACCCAAATGTCTTCAGTGAACAACAAAAACAACGGAATTTGCCTCACCGTTCCAATACTTTTGGAGGGGACTGTGTAAATTACATTTACTCAACCTGCCTTAAAAAAAACTGAACCCACAAAAAGGAACAAATGTAGACACACATTATCACATGTGTACGCACATCCTTCAGGCAATATAAATATAGGCAAACACAAAATTCAAGCGGTAGGTATGGTATAGTATAATGCACAGTCATTCTGTATTGCTTTCAAATATAAATATACTGGTAGATCAACTTTTCTCATTTAGCGGGGTTCTCTTCAAAACTCCTCAAAATAGGGAAAAACACAGGCATAGTCGAAAAATAGTGGCGTGATTTTTATTATGCCGGCCTCCAAAGTGCAAACAGTGAAAAAGCTTGCATAAAGAAAACAAAACTAAAAATAACTATTTGAAAAAATAAATAACTTACTCAATAAAGTTACACACACACAAACAAACTTCTCTTTCTCTCTCCCGACGAAAATACAAATCACTATAGTTACCTCCTCTGTGACCAGGCCAAGATGCCAAGACTGACCTCACAGGCCCAAAGCTGCGACTTTTAAAGCCAGTAGTATCCCACTAGGCTTAACCATTATTTACACAAAATAATAAACACATTTTACTAAATCCAGAAAAGGATTTATATCTATTACACTTCGACATATTTTCAACAATAATTATATCCATCTCCACAAACATTTTTCTTCCCCTGAAACAGTTATTTGCATCACAAATTATTACTACAACCAAAAAACCATAATTGTGCAGTTCACGTGACCATGAAAGCGCGCGAGAACATGCTATTTAAAAGACGGAAATGTTACGCCCCTGTTTTGCAAACCTGCGATGCATCTCGACACATAGTAAGTGTTTGATGTTTGTTTAAATGTATGTTTAAAGAAGAGTAGAACTAGTGTGCACCCTTGATCGCGTTACTTAAACAGTAGAGGAAAAATGCATAATAGCGAGGTTTATAACCGGCTTAAGTGTGTGTGTGTGTGTGTGCGCGTGTGTGTGCGTGCGCGCTCGGCCCGCACTCCGTGGCGGAGCCGCTCCGTCACAATTATCAAGCATCCACATGGATGTAGGCATGTTAAGTCTTCCCTCCTATTTTGGTTTAGAAAGTAACCTCTTCAAATGTGCATGTAGCACCTTTTCTCCTCAATGATAACTTAATTCATTTTAATTAATTTATAAACCCCTGGACCCTAATAACTCCTGTGTTTCAGCAGGTTTTCTGCTCATATTCAAAACCTTCTGCACATTCAAAATCCACCCCACAGGTCTTACGCTCAGGGCGTGAGAGTTTGCAGCTATGATAAGAAATGCACTTTGAATATTACCACCTTTTATCAGCTGAACTGACCAAAGACTCCTTGCACCTGAGTTCGCTGAGTCACAAAGTAGGGACTGACACTCGTGATAATGATGAAGAGAATGTGCTGCGTGCTGGGAATGATGGTGACTTGCATGTTGGGAGGGGCTGGACAAGATGTTTGCAGTGTGTGTTAGCTACAGTCCAGCATCAGTGGGCGTTGTAGGAGGGTTGATGGGAGGTTACATAAGAGCCAGGTCTTGGCTTGGTCTTTATGTCGTGTATCTAAACAGGGGTCACTAGTGTCTCCGCGACTTTTGCTGAAGGATTAAGTCAGAGAAGAAGTGCCCGAAGTCGATACACAAAGCAGCCATGGCAGGTGAGTCCAAGTCTGGATGGGAACCCTGTGACTGGGACCCTCATGAACCAACTCTTACATCCTTACCTTTTGAGATTCATTTTCCTGCAAGTTCATTTGTTGGGGAACATTCTGCATTAGTTTTTTTCTTTCTTCACAATGAGAAACACGTATACTGAAACAACTGTTTTTGTTTTTCTGCAGTTGGTTACATTTTACAATATTTATCTGTATATTTCACCTTTTTCATTTTTTTTCAAGGAAAAAAATATCAGTTAGTATAATTTATGACTTGTAACTTCTCTTTACTGCAGACATAGACCAGATGAAGAAGCCCAAGAAAAAAAGTGTAAGTCCAAATGTGATTTTACTATCTGCAGCATTAAACAGCTAAAAAAAAAAATGTTGTTTACGGCTCTCATAATCAACAGAACTGAAAAAAAAAAAATATATATATGCACTCACCCATGGGTTTTAAATAAAATCCTAAAATATCATAGTTACAAACATGGCATACAAATTCCAATTTCAAGAGTGCCTTGCTTAACTCAGGGTGTCACAAGGCTAATATGCACTTTATGTTATCAGCGTGTGAAACAACACAGTAAGTGGTGGTAATATCCTTAACTTTTTTCTTTCCCCTTTAACAGGCTACTGTCTGTGGCTACCCAATAAGCATCTTTTTCATTGTGGTCAATGAGTTCTGCGAGCGTTTCTCTTACTATGGCATGCGAGGTGAGTCGGTTTCTTCAGGATCTGATGCAGTCATGACATTGCTTTATTCATATTATATAAACGGCTCCATTTTTCTGTACACAGCCGTTAAAAGTACACAGTGGTGGAAAGAAAATTTGGATGACCTCAAACACTTATTTCAATGTTTAAAGTTTATAATAATAAAATAAAATGTATAATAACATAACACAGGGGATTTTTTCTGCAAGAGTACTTTTACTGTTAATACTTCTCTACTTTTGAGTATTATTTTGAATACAGGTATTTCACATTGTTGTATTGGTACCTTTACTTAAGGAAGTAAAGTAAAATATCTGAATACTTCCACTGTTTTCTGCATCCCTGTCCAACTGATATTTACGTTCTCCCATTTTCCTTATTCTCACTTCCCGTCTGCAGCCGTCCTGGTGCTGTACTTCAAGTACTTCCTCAGGTGGGATGATAACTTTTCTACCACTATCTACCATACCTTTGTGGCTCTCTGCTACCTGACGCCCATCCTGGGAGCGATCGTGGCCGATTCATGGCTTGGCAAGTTCAAGTGAGTTTCAAATTCTTTTTACCTGCTACCAAATAAAAAATGCATTTTCCCAAATGCATATAAAAAAACATTAAAAACTATAAGCTGTAATTTGCTTTGTGTGCTGTTGTAGTAGCTATACATGTTGTGCTTCCATATGCTTGTCTAGCTGGGCATAGCAAATACATCAAAACCTGTTTAAAGAGTTATGGTTAAAGTACATCTCACAGAATTGGCTGTTAAATTGCATCCTCGGATTTTTGACCCTTCTATATCTTATCTCTAACTGAACCTGATGTACACCTTTAACTCTTCCTCTTCCTCCACCCTCTGCACAGGACGATTGTTTACTTGTCCATCGTTTATGCGCTGGGACAGGTTGTCATGGCAGTAAGTGCTATCAATGACATCACAGATGCAAACAGGGACGGCATGCCTGACAACATGACCTTCCACGTGTGAGTTGAACACGCTCAGAACTGTGTGGCAGAAATATAATAGGTGAACAGATACAGATATGTATTGACACTTGTGTCTGTGCTGTGGTTTACCCCCAGGGCTCTATCCATGGTGGGTCTGATGCTTATTGCCCTGGGAACAGGAGGCATCAAACCCTGCGTGGCTGCATTTGGAGGAGACCAGTTTGAAGACCATCAGGTTAGACGTTGCTCAAGCGCACACATGCAAACACACACATGCTGTATACGCATGGGAGGGGAGACAAACAGTCCTGCAATAAATATTGTCGTTGACAAGTGAAAACCATGTCTCTTTGAATATAAAGATTTCGTCACAGGGCTACAATTTCTGATTTATTTCCCAAAACCTTCTAAGAAGCTGCCTGGGAAGAAAATATGTCCTTTAGTAATCCTGAAGAAGCCTTTTAGTCGCATAAGAACATTGGTCTAGAGACAAGCACACAATTGGCCTTAGTTATCGTAATTATCATAATAATAATAAAATTATATTCTTTTTAATTGCTGTGTGTGCGCACATGTGCAAGACAGAGAGATACTTCTTGAGTCCTGAATGTGGCGGGTGTGTCCATGTGACTTTGGTATATCATAGTTATTACTTTCTTTATGAGCTCTGGATCTCTTAATTACCAGACTGATTAATACCAGACATAATTAAGCACAAATGATCCTGATCGCGTAATTATGAGATTCTAATTTGGTAATTGCAGGATCGTTTCTTTTCTTGATATTGTGAAAAAGAAGATCCGGATCTTGTAATTAGAAGTTTTCTCAAATCTCATGAAATTATTGGATAATCTCCAAAATACTTTTTTACCCAAAAATTTGTTTGGCAAGTGTATGTCAGACCAGTGTCGACTATATTCTTGTTATTTTACTGGATTGCATTATGTAATAAGCTGTCTGTCTTATTTGTACCTATATTGTGCGTGTGTATAGAGGGGTTCAAAATGCCATACAGTGCAACAAAATTCAGTATAGCACCACAACCTTGAGCCTCAAACATTTAACACAGAACTGACTCAACACCTCACAAGTAAGTTTCGCAAAAGTAATATTTGTTGCAGCAGGTGTTTTATTTTGTATAATACATCCACACAAACAGTTATACAGTTATAAAAATACAGACACATGTAACTCGTAATGTTGATACTTATTGTGCACACACTAAACTTTTATTCACATAATTAAGTATATCCATGCACATGCATGTCTAATACAGGTACCACATAAGTCAGGTGCACATGTACATGTAAACATACATATTGACCTCTCGCTCTCTCTTGCACACGTGTGCACACACGGCAGTTTAAAAGCAATCTAGTCAACAATCTATGGCAACTCATCAGCACTTCTTGTACCTCTGTTTCATTCCAGCTAGTTGTTTATTAATAACCACAAGTACATCTATCTCAGTGACTTTATTACACCTTTCAAGGCCGGGACAAAGATAACCCAAAATATTAATGACTGAAATGGAACATTATATCAAAGTCTGGATAAGAGTTTGTGAAAACGTGTCCAATATAATCTTGAAAGAACGTGCGTCAGTTGTTTTTTTTTGTCTTGGACTTGCTTAACTTCCTGTGTCCAACAGGAGAAGCAGAGAAGCACCTTCTTCTCCATCTTCTACCTGTCCATCAACGCTGGGAGTCTGTTGTCCACTGTAATCACACCCATCCTCAGAGGTACGCTAAAGTGGATCACAGACCATAAAATATGCAAATGACTCACATATTGGATTTTATATATGTTTGTGTGTGTGTTGGGGTTTCCAGCTCAGGAGTGTGGTATTCACACCCAGCAGAAATGCTACCCACTGGCCTTTGGTGTACCTGCTGCTCTCATGGTGGTTGCTCTGAGTAAGAACTACTTTTTTTAAAAACATCTCTATTGACTGTAACGAAAAGTTAAAGTGCATTTTATTAAATGTTAGTAAGTTTTAGTAACAGTTTTATTTATTGTTAAAGAAGGATTGTAGTACACAGCCTATGAAAATGATGGTAAAATGTCCAACTGGCTCTGGAGGAGCTTTGTCAAGTCTGAGAGAATAACCCAGATGATGTCACAGGGATGTCATCAGTTATGTGAGCTTGGGATCGGAGACTACACATTTCTAACAGAGTCTTCATTAAAAACTGGGGGTGGAGTCATCAGAAAATGCCATCCAGGTCATAGTTATCCAGGGTGGCAACTGGACACAGCTGAAGATTTGAAGAATGTGGGCATGCCAGGGAGGGAGAGTCTTATGAAACATGCTACTCAGTTGCATTATGGGAATTGTAGGTTTCTAGTAGTGTTTCTGTATCTACTACTTCAATTTTGTCTCTAGTGAATTTCCCAACTTAATGAATGATAAAAAAGCCTTTTGTCAGGACAGCTTCTAGCATGCCAGGCTGTAAAAATTATTACTGGTGGCTTATCACTAAGACATTATTAAATGTTAATAAGTTAATTTGTTACAAAAACAATAAACTCTTTATAAAGTATATTTTATAACGTGTACCATGAATATTTATAGTGCGTATAAGTCAGTGACATTCTAATAATGACCTCCTTTATTTTCTTATAATTTCCTTTGTGCTGGTTTCACAAATGTTTATATATACAACTCTGTGTGTGTGTGCGCAGTTGTGTTCATTGTTGGAAGTGGCATGTACAATAAGACTGCCCCTCAAGGCAACATCCTGGTGAAAGTCGCCAAATGCATCGGGGTAAGTGGCTGCTCAAAGATGAGCATGTTTCTCCAAAAGGTTTTTAGCTTCATAATGGATTTCAAAACGGTTTTAAGAACCTAGTTCACGTGGTGATGTCCTTTCTGCGGTCTATAGTTTGCTGTCAAGAACCGCTTTAGGCATCGTGGTTCTGAATACCCTAAGAGAACCCACTGGATGGACTGGGCTGAGGAGAAATATGATGTAAGTGCAGTATATATGCGCAAGACCATGCAAACACAAATGGTACAATCAGTGACGTAAAAATCAAAATCCTTTTTTTTTTATCTTTGGCTCTAGAAACTCCTGATCGCCCAGGTGAAGATGGTGCTGAAGGTGTTGTTCCTCTATATCCCTCTGCCCATGTTCTGGGCTCTCTTTGACCAGCAGGTAACTTCTACTACTACTAGACACTTATTGTTTGTAGTTGTTATTAATAGCAAATTTTCGATAGAAAAAGAAATGGATAATGCAAACCCAGAAGTGCATTGGCAGAATCCAGAATTGTGTCTTCTCCACAGGGCTCAAGATGGACTCTCCAGGCGACCACCATGAACGGCGACTTTGTAAGTGTTTTATAGCATTTTTGTTGTACCTTGTGATTTCAGACTGCAGAAAAGACCGTTTTTAAAATTAGATTCTGTCTCTTTCCTCTTTTTCTTCAACAGGGACTTATGATAATCCAGCCTGATCAAATGCAGGTAAGACACTTATGTTGGTTACACTTTACTCACTTTGTTGTGGTGTTAATTGATGCTTGTGCATACATGCTGTTGAGAATAGGCTTTAAAAGAGTGAGTTTGCTTCTCCTCCCCCCTCAGACGGTCAACCCTATCTTGATCCTGATTTTGGTACCAATTATGGACAGCGTGATCTACCCGCTGATTTCCAAGTGCAATTTAAACTTCACGTAAGTTTGTTTGTCTTTTTTATTCCTGTGTGATGGAAAATATTACATTACTTTAACCCTCGCCTTTTAAACTGTCCTTACAGATGTATGTATGCTACAATAAGCTATTTAATAGTTTTTACAGTATATAGTTTATAACACAATAGAAGGAAGTTGTAAGCAGATATACGGACTTTTTAAGCATTTATGAATGTATTTGTAAGTTATAACTTCTGTTATAACGCATCTGTGACAGTTAATCAATGATTTAACAAAACCTTGGTGTGTTCAAACATTAACTTACTATTAATATTCATGTACAAATGATTATTTAAATGTGTTCAAAACTCATGCTGACAGGCTCAAAGTTCACTCTGACCTCAGAGTAGTTTGACAAAAAAGATAATTCTCAACTTAAGGTCCACTTACCAGATTTCTTCCTAAGCTTTCAGCTGCATATCATGGCTTTCATCAGTGGATAGTATTTTGTGAATTATAGAGACTAAAGAAGTAAATATGTCTTTAATATATGATTACGGCTGTGCTAATAATATTGCCAGTCATTGATTATCTGTTTATACACCAGAACTGAAATTGTTGAGAAATACATTAATTAACACTGTCCTTAAAATAAAGTACTGTTTGGCCTAACTATTGTTCAATGTGATTGACTATGAAGTAGAGATAAACTCAAATATGTATGAACTTGTTTGTTCTCCAGTCCGTTAAAGAGGATGACTGTGGGTATGTCCCTCGCTGCTCTCGCGTTCGTCGCTGCTGGTCTGGTCCAGATCCAGATTGATGTGAGTGTAACACACAGAAAAAAACAATTAGTGGGCAACTTAAACACACATTACCTTCTGAAGCACAACTCTCACACACAAATTTCATTTCTCTTCTAGAAAACCCTGCCTAAGTTCCCATCAAGCTCCGTAGGCCAAGCGAAGTTCATCAACATGATTGACAGGACGCTGACCATCGAAGCTGGGACCGAGAAGATTACCTTGGAGCCTTTCACGGTACTCCAGCCGACATAAAACACAGCAAACACACTAAATATCAAAATGTACTAAAAGTTAGTAGCTCTGTTCTGACTCACTTTACACTAAAGGTTGGAAGATGAATATTGATGTGTTCTTATCTTTTCTCCTACAGGCCAATGAGGATTATTTGAACTTTAATGGACCATTTGACCTGAAATTTGGTCCTAATGCCACTGAAACCACTTTATTGGCCGGCACTCGGAACACCATAGTCATTGTTCAGGATGGGGCTGTACCCAAGAGTATAGAAGTGAGCGCGCTTGTCCAAATAAAATTATAATCATTTTGTCTGCTACAGCTAGGAAAGGGTTCAGTAGCATCAGAATTTTATCTCTGAATGTTTTTATTGAATCTTAATCCTATATCTTTTAACAAAAAAAGACACATACTGTTGTATATGGTTTAGTATTAGACCTAAGCCACAGAGATTCTACTGTGCTACTGAAGGGGTGTAAGGTTTTCACTAGATTTGTGATATTCATTAACTGTCCTCACTAATTTATCCTGCTCCTCACTGAGGGGCAGTGCTACAGCTGCAGAAAGAAAAATAATACATAAATGATATCAAATGTATTCAATCTTTATTTATAGTGTTTGTTTCCTTTATCCATTGATTAAATTAAAAAAGTACAAGTATCTGGAGGCTCTAAAGTATCTTTCTGTCTCTAGTTCACAGACATCAACTCAAAGCCGGAACAGGGCGCTAATGCTATCAGGCAAGTTTCAAACTGTTATTTAGCCTTTAGGGATGAATTTATTTAGTAGGCTTGGCGAGGTGTAATTACTTTTCTTTTACTTTTTTTTTCTTCTTCTTGTGATCCCCAAAATAATTATATTGCTCTTGGCAAAGCTGAGGAGGTTCTGCCTTTTCATGAACGCAGAGTAATTATTCTGTGATTATGGCATCCAAAGTTTTGCTTTGTCTTTAGTTTACAGCAGCATAAAAGAACCATTATAAATCTAAGGCACTGTAATTGGCTTTTAATGTAACTGAACGTGTTTACCTGTGTTAGTAGTGACCAGATAAGACATAAATAATCTTTAGATCAGTGGTTCCTAACCTTTTCTGGGGGAATGTAACAGCTTTTAAGTCATGTTTAAAAAAGGAGGTGGCTAATTTAATGAACCCTAAAAGGCATTTAGTACAGACTCCAGAAAAGTGCATCGAATAAATTAAACATTATGTTTATTTGTATGAGTAAGAATGTGTTTAATCTTGTTTCAAGTGTTGCATTGTCTGACTGTTGTTTACTCACCTTTTGTGTGCTGAATTCTCCTTCCTCAGATTATTTAATGGCTTGGAATCAGTTTTGAATGTAACAGTGGGAACCAATGTCGTCAACATCGTCGCCAACAACATGTCAACATATCTTATGTTACCACAGGGAGAGTAAGACTAAAATTTTGTTTTATATTAGATGTCACATACAATTATACTAGAGAAAATTCTTTGTTCTGACTGGTGTTTTTCTTGTTATGTCAGTGTAACGTTCAAGATCAGGAATGACACAACTGGAGACGAGTGTGTCTACACTCAAACACTGGGCTTCGGCAGCTCTTACACTTTGCTCATCCTGCCAACTTTAAAATATGGACCAAATGTAACTCTCATGAATACATCACAATATGTCTTGAGTCACAATATGGCTTGAATATAACTTTTTATGATTGAGGTAACACATCTGGGTACCTGTCTGTGTCCTGTAGTGCCAAGACGGCATCAAACAAGTGACAGAAATCCAGCCTAACACAATCCACATGGCCTGGCAGATTCCTCAGTATTTCCTCATCACTGCTGGGGAGGTGGTCTTCTCTGTCACCGGACTGGAGTTCTCCTACTCACAGGTAGAGGGCGCTTTCCTCACAAATCTCTCAAACACTGCAAAAAGCAGTTTGGAAACAACAGATAACAGAAACAGTTAAAGTGCATAATAGGTTAAATAGTGTGTCATAATGTTAATTTGGCCAGATACATAATATAATCACTGTTTTCAATGAATTTGCTGTAATATGTAGTTCTATTTGAATCTCGCTTTGCTCTCCAGGCACCCAGCAACATGAAGTCAGTGCTGCAGGCTGGTTGGCTGTTAACTGTTGCTGTAGGTAACATCATTGTGCTCATTGTCGCGGAGGCTGCAACCCTCTCAGAACAGGTGGGTGGATTTTATTCAACCATTTGTAGACACCTGTTGTTCTTACTGAAGTTAGGCAAGTTTAGTTTGTGATATGAATGCCTATACTTTTTGTTGGCTGTCATTGCTTTTGATAGAACATAACAATGCAGGTTATGGGTATGATGATGACACATGATAACACATGACATTGGTCAAAATCAGACATCATAGAAAAGAATTGACTGCCCGTGGGAACCTTGCAAGCTCCACTAAAACTGGGCTTACAGAGGAGGAAGTGTTGGAAAGCAAAACAGAGCTTAAAGGAGAATCGCTCACATTCGTCACATTCGACAAATGATACAGTTGCTCTGTCTGCTTGATGTGTAAATAGGCAAGAGTATGCTAACAACTTAGCCAAATATATACATACTGTATAGAGGGATAGTAGGACTGTGCTGTTTCCAGCTTTACTCTGCTGCCACCAAGTGTCCAAAAACCATTAGTTGCTGGTTTAAGTAAGAGTACCTTAATTTTACTGAATCAAAAGTAGAAGTACACATAGCAAAATGGACCAATTCAGCAGTGCTACAGTTGATGTTAATGTCCTTCCCCGCAACAACATAAGTCTGATGCATTTCATAGGACATTGTTTTCATTTGTGGAGGTTATTGTTATAGGTTATTAGCCTACAACATGAATTTAATCCTCAATTGGATAACTGCAATATGCAAAATGTTTTCCCACTGGTCTGTGGTGAGAGGTACTCTTTGGTGTGTTCCGTCTTATATAAATGCAATAATCCCAAAAGTGTCAGACTTGAGTTTGAAAGTTTGGAAGAGATTATTAGCGGTGTGCCGATGTGCGATGCCATTAACAGTGTAACTCCATCCATCCATCGTCAACCACTTATCCTGCGTACAGGACAGTGTAACTTTTTAGTCAAATTTTCAATAGAAAAAAAATAAATAGAAAGTATTGTTCAAGATTTTTGGAAATATACTTTTTGTTTGAATATGAAGCTGGATATGGTGAGCTTATAGACTGGAAACAGGAGGAAAGGCTAAAATAAAGATCTAACTCCAACTTGTGTTTCTCTTCACTAGTGGGCCGAGTACATCCTCTTCGCCTCTCTGCTAATGTTAGTGTGCGTCATCTTTGCCATCATGGCCTATTTCTACACCTACACTGACCCGGCCAAGATAGAAGCCGAGTTTGCCCAGAACGCTAAAGACGAGAAGAAGAAGAAGAAAAGTTCGGAAAAGGACTCGGCTGAGCTACGCGACAAGCCCAGGAAGAGTTCTGACTACAGCTCAGACTCCAGCTTTGAGGAGGAATCCAAGCAGACGAAAATCTAAAGTGACAATTCTCTACAGCTTTTCCCTCTTTCTGATATGAATGCTGCTTGGTTCTATGTCTCATGTCTGAAAGTGCCTGTGCCATTAATGTTTTTGGTCATTTTGTGATCGCGCTGCTGGACATGTAGTGGTTAGAATGAGTGGATGGACCTGAGTGAAATGGTGCTGGAGTTGGAAGAACACAGAAACAAGGCTTATATGGGTAAGCTCTTGGTGAACAGTGTTAGTGAAGGGTCTTGACAGGGATAATTTAAATACCATTATCAACATTTCATCTCAAAACCTTGAGAGACTATTCTGTTTTTAGAGGTTACTCACAACATTAAAATGCCTGGATCTTTATTGGTTAGTAAGGTGTGATTTCGCAGTTGTAAATTTGTTTTTACAATGATTTATTTTGCACTGTGTAGCAACATCCGTATTTAATTTTAGTTTCGACGGCTCTTGTAATGTTCTGGAACACACATACAATGAAACCAAACACAGGGTTGTGTAGACGGACGGACGGAGACACACACACACACACACACGGACAGAGAGACAGACGGACGGAGACACACACACACACGGACAGAGAGACAGACGGACGGAGACACGGACAGAGAGACAGACGGAGACACACACACACACGGACAGAGAGACAGACAGACGGAGACACGGACAGAGAGACAGACGGAGACACACACACAGACACGGACAGAGACAGACAGACGGAGACACACACACACACACACAGAGACAGACGGAGACACGGACAGAGAGACAGACGGAGACACACACACACATGGACAGAGAGACAGACGGAGACACGGACACACGGACAGAGAGACAGACGGAGACACGGACAGAGAGACACACGGACAGAGAGACAGACGGAGACACGGACAGAGAGACAGACGGACAGAGAGACAGACGGAGACACACACACACACACGGACAGAGAGACAGACGGAGACACACACACACGGACAGAGAGACAGACGGAGACACACACGGACAGAGAGACAGACGGAGACACGGACAGAGGGACACACGGACAGAGAGACAGACGGAGACACACACACGGACAGAGAGACAGACGGAGACACACACACACGGACAGAGAGACAGACGGAGACACACACGGACAGAGAGACAGACGGAGACACACACACACACACACGGACGGACAGAGACACAAAGACAGACAGAGACAGACAGAGACAGACACACACAGAGACACAGAGTGACAGAGACACACACACACACACACAGACAGACCCAGTATAAATAGTCAAATTTAACATCAAAGACAGTTTTGACAGAAGACTGCCCAGTTACAATGGCTTCTCGTCAAGGTTTTCAATAAAGATGCTAGCAATGGGTAGTTGTCAATAAACGTGTACTGACAAGAGTTTCTTTAAACTTATGCAATGACATTATGTTCTTTAAGTAAATTTCTATACATTGCTCTTTCTAAATAGAAAATCTTCCTGCATATAATGCATTATATTACTTAATGTGTAGAAATATGTCCTCAGACAGTAATAATTTAAGTGTTTATACAACAATAAAGAATGTTCTAAACATTTTGTCTTCTTATAAAATCTAAATGGACTGCAAGATGTTTCTATAGCTTATATTGTCTATTTGTTTGTCCTTTATACACGTTACTGTTATTTTCGAATATATATAATAGAATATCAGCAAATGTTCACATTTGAGAAGTGGATTCAGAGAATATTTGGTATTAAAACAAGAGTCTCCCAGCCATGCTTAGGCACACTCAGCTAAACGTCAACATGCTGATGTTAAGCAGGCATGTTCACCATCTTTGTTGAGCCTGTTAGTACGCTAACATTTGCTTATCAGCAATAAATGCAAAGTACAGCTGAGGCTGATGGGAATGTCATTAGTTTTTAAGAATTTGACTATAATTTAGTATGTATTGGACAAATTAAAATGTTGACCTGATGATGGCACTAGATGAGAAGTCACTAAAGGGGGTTATCATACATCCTAAGGGGGGCATGAATCTCCAAAATTCACAACATAACTATCAACTAATAATTTCAGCTCTACACACATTTAACTCCAGAAAATGCATGACACAAAGTTCTCTGTTAGCATTAGATCTTTATTTCTCATGTCACTTTGAAAGCTTACAAGGAGCTTACATTTAACTTGGGGATTCTCAAATGACACAAGCAAAGATTATATACAGTACTATAAACTGTCCGCTATGATAAAGGAGACCAAATGTACACATTTTGTAGTTATTTCCGTAGCATATGTTTTTCTGTAAGGTATAGATATTTTTTTGCCCATATCCATAAAGCATTCCATATTTCCATACTTATTTCTTTGCAGTTATAAAAATATCAGCTATTTCTTAATTTCTTTCAATCCCTGTGTTGACAAGTGCGTCATGATGCATCTCCCCAACATTATTGCTGCATTAGCACAGTAGTAAATTCTGGAACTCTTAAAGTAAACATATATAGTAAAACATGGCTATTAGCAACTTTTTTTCATTTAGTTTTTTTTGTTGTTGTTGTTCCTCTTACAGGTTTCTTTAAATACTTGACACACTTTCAAAGTGCAAAAACCCCCAAACTGATCGGAAATTTAAAAAACAAAAAGGTGCAAATCATACTACAAAAATCTGGTGAAAGCATAAAGGAGGACATGGCACTTCTAGCATGGTGTGGTAGTGAGAACAAAAATGGACTGGAGTGAGGACATAAGGATGGCATTGATTTCTGCAGCTTGGCTTGATCTATGGTTTAGTTTGGCCATGAGCAAGTGTCATGATGCGATTGCCTATGATGGTCCTTTCCAGTTATTCCTCACATCCACTTTAGTTTTTAAGTAGTGCTAAAGATAAATTACAAGCCAAGGAAAAATAATACTTCACATGATATCAGTATCAACCGCCCATAGTGGTTCCCCCTTGTTATCGTCCTTGGCTCCATTAAATATTGTTATTCTTGTTTAAGAGCCACTGCCGACACGGATCTATCTTCATTCTTGTCCTAAACAATTTCACAACTGACTTAAATTGCCTAAATATAAGTACAGGTTGGAGTCCCCTCCCGACTTCAAAAGCAAAGGAAACGCGTCTGCCTCTAAACAAAGTAAGCTTAGTATCATAGTTAGTCTGACGATTCAGCAGGTGATTGAAATGGAGATTGGAACTCAGTCACTTAGAGAGAAAAAAACAAAACACTGATGAATACTGAACTGAATTTCACGCACCAACAAATAAAAGAAAACAAACTATACCTCAGATGAAATGCCTGAACATAGATGTATGTATCTCAAAAAGGCAAGGCATTTTCTGTTCTGTTGGAGTAACTTTTAAATATCTACTTTTAAACATTATCAATATCTACAAAATGCGCATGACCATTTTGTACACAGTGATTCATTTCCCGCAATGACAACTTGAAATCATGTACAGCATGGCGACCCCCCCCCCCCCCGCTCCTCCTCCCTCTGCCTCGGAAGGACAAAGTCCACTTAAAGCACTTTACCTGAGGTTTCATTAAGAATGCTGCAATTTGCCTTAACAGGGAGTCTTACATACGCGACAGCACACGTGCACACACAGACACACGCACAAACACGCTCGCAGGCGCCCACACAAGTGTTGTGCATTTAAGCACGCGCACACGCAGCTTGCACAACAAGATAATATCCCTGCAGGTTCATCACGCATGCTTTCAGAGGTTCTGGGGATATGACGCCTGCATTAAGAGAGGGACAGGGGGATTTTCAGCTCTCTGTCGAGCAAATTCCATATAGAGACTCCATGGTGTTGCTCTGACTTTGAGTCCCATCACGAGACGATGCCATGGGTTCTGCTCCCCCCCGAACTTCTCCTCTTATAAGTGGCAAAAGAAGCTCTCAAGAGTTTCTCTGTTGTCCTCTGCTTTGGAGTTCAGTAATTTTTATAGGCTAAGTTAGCACCCCCCCCCGCTCCACAGGAGAGGTCAAACATGGTCACTGATATTAAATAACTTGACCCCTGGCTTTTTACCCTCCGACCTGGCTGTGTTGTCGGGGGTGGGGGTGGGGGGGTGGGGGCCTGGGAGCTCAGGGCTGGGGCAGATTCCCTGTTACTAGGGGGAGGAGGAGGACATCCTGCTTGTGGAGAAACTGCAAGAAAAAGAAAACAAGAATGGTAGATTATCATCATCTACTGCATAAAAAAGAATCTGGAGTACATGAGTCAGATGTTACCTCTGGAGCCTGTGGACCATGTGAGCCACTAGGGAATCGGAGATGCCGGGGAAGGCCTCCTCAGCCAGCAGGATGGCCTCCCTCAGCTCATCCAGGACCATGGGGTTCCCATTCACCTGCTCCTGTCTTGCCTTCAGCTGGGAGGGAGGAGAAAGGTGAGGAGGCAGAGATTTGGGTTATTTATAAGAGAGAGAGAGAGAGATGAGAAAAACAATTTGATAAGACCCATCTGGGTATAATTCTGTGATACCAGGCCAACGCACCAGTTCGTTTGACCTGAATCAAAAAGGTCAGAAGTGAAAGCACCCTAAAAGTCAGTCTCGGGCCAAATGACTAAATGTAAAACTAGCAACCGGCAAATCTGTTTTAATGGATTGGTATCAGCTAAAATAAAGCAGATGCTTTCTTTACTGTACTCTGCTTTTGTCCACCTCAGCCTGCTAGTGTTGCTGCGCTGCTCTCCTTTCTAACAGCTAGACTCTACAGTGCTCCCTTTTTTTAGCTGGCGCTGATGTCGCAGGTCATATAAGCTTGTTTCTTAAGTCATTAACATGATAAGAAACAAACAAAATGAAACTTTGTCTGCAGCCGGTCTGTGCTTGTCAAAGATAAATTTGTGAGGCAAGAATCTCACAGTGTGGATGTTTGTGTAGTTCCAACAAGTCAAACAGAGTGACACACCATCTCTCCAACGGATCGCTTCACATCAATTTCAGGAGTCAACACTATCAAGTTAATATTTTTAAATCAGGACCTTCAGTATTTTGATCAAGTTGCTGGGGGAAATTGGGAGCTACAGCTGTTATTTCAATGTGTCAGATACATATTTAACATATAACCCAACGTTGAAGGACTCTGATTAAGCTCGGGGCCAAAGAACTCAATCAGGACATCCCTAATTAAAACACTATTGTGGATCTCATTACACTTTGGATTGTAGCATAATAATAATAATAATAATTTTATTTGTAATGCACTTTACATTTAAGACAAACCTCAAAGTGCGACAGGTAAGATCATAAAAGCAAGGTAAAAACATCAGTGTAAAATATAAACATTATTGTGCAAGGTTAAAACTATATTCCATGTAGGTCTGGTCATGAGTGTGAAGGAGAGGCTGTTGGTTATGGAGCTCCTTACCTCAGCTAATGCAGGAGAGATGACTGTGGCCAAGCTCTGTGAATAAGGCCTCTTTGGAATGTCTTTAGTCTGAGGAAAGAGAGAGATGTGAGAACGGGGGTGGAGGGTGATGGTGGAAGGAAATTAAAGTAGTGCAGCTTCACCTTAGGGGGGTCTTTTTAAATCAGCACGGCGTGCACAATTCCCCAAATAACTATACACCATGGGTTAGTTCTGGTGAAAGAGTGCACGTTATCTAAAAATTTGTTTTCTCACAGTGGGACAGGCTTTTGGCGACTGTTAATTGTCAGAATTCACACAGGAAATCAGATCCTAAGGAATAATCTGATTGGTGATGCACTCGCGTCTCACCTGGTCTGCTGCCCCCGACTGTCCCTCCCCGTTCTGCAGCTTCTTGGGGTCCTTCTCTCGAATGGTGAAGATCCAGTCATCGCTGCCAAAGTCGTTCCCGCCCGACGCCTGGCCGTCCTGCTCTCTGATTGGACAGATATTACAAGAGGCTTTGAACACTTATCAGGATGAGTGATGAAGTCATGCATGTTAAGTGCTTAAAGCTCATCATAACAAACGTGGGAGGAAAAGCAGCACAGAGGATGTTTCTCTCCCTCAGCGGGATGCGTTTGTGTCAAATTTTAGTACTGCCAAATAGGGGTAAAAAGAGCTGCAGTAAAAACAAAAAGAGAAGCAACAAAATGAAGACATTACAGATGTACTTCCACAGTAAATATCTTTAAAGTGTGGAGGACAGAATCACACTTACGAGTCAGACTCATCAGAACTGGACTCTGTGATTCTAGTCTGCTCTGCCTTCCACCTCTTGTACTTGTCCACCAGCTCGGTCAGGTAGGAAGTCTTTTTCGCATGGCGAACGATCAGCTTATGCTTCAACAGCTCTTTGGCAGTTGGCCTCTGTGGGAATGAAGAGAAACCAGTGAGATCAGCACACGATGGAGTTGATCTGTACAGACAAATTAAATAATCCCTAAATTACGAAAAGCTACTTACAAAACTGGGCTCTTTGTTGAGACAGGCCTCGACAAACTCCTTGAGCGGTTTGCTGTAGTTGCCCTCCAGTGTGGGCGGGTTGTTCTTTGGGATGAGGAATAAAACCTTCATGGGATGGAGCTCCGAGTGGGGTGGCTCACCTTTCGCCAGCTCGATGGCTGTGATGCCCAGAGACCAGATATCAGCCTATAATGCACAGGGAGACATGGTGAGAGCTTCATCCATAATATTTATACAAAACCATATCAGCTATCCAACAATCAGAGCTTCTCATATTTCTTATGGACAGTATGAACAGCATTTATGCATTTTAGAGTAGAGTTAGAGTATGACAACGTATACACAGTAGGTTCTCTATACAGTAACATTAAACAGTGTAGTGTGTGCAAACATACGAATAGTGCAAATAACATGTACGTTAAAGTACTGAGAGTGGTGCAGTGTGAATGCAAATGTGCTATTAGATTGAAGGTGGTTAGTTCAGCAGGGACACAGGGGAGAAGCTCTTCCTGAGCCGGCTAGCGTGAGACAGTGTGGGCTCCTGAAACAGCTGCTGCATGGGAGGAGGGTAAAAGCCGGTTAGGGTGGGAGGCATCCTTGACGATGTTTCTCGTCCTGCCAAGGTAGCGCTTGTGATAAATATTCTCGATGGAGGGTAACTGGGTGCCGGTGATCTGTTGCGCCTTTTTGACTAGTGTGAAGGAGTTTAGGGAACAGGTGAGATCATCAGAGATGTTGACACCAAGATGCTTGACAATACCTCATCTGCATGAAAATACTGTGGCAATGATGCCAAGTGAGCTCAAGAGACACCTTGAGAAAAAACACCCCTCATTAGCCAGCTGAAGCTCCTGAATACCTGAAAGATATTGAATAATTTCGAGCAACTAAAACAGGTAATGAGAACGTTACGGATGAAGGGGTTCCATCAAAAATCACTACGAGGGAGAATCTCGAGGGACCACAGCAACCTGCAAGTGAAGGGTCAGTAGCTCGTACACTTGTCTACTTGTTCTGTGTAGGAGGAGGAGAGGAAACTCTACAACACGGTAAAGCTTGTTTATCGACTTTCTGCATTTCTTTAGTCTTTCACTTCGATTTAGTTTTGACAAATTGTGATTTAAACAATGCAAACATTTTCAAATGACAAAAAGATGATCATATCTTTCAGCAAGCCAGTCTCTACATCCAATCTGAGGATACGAGCAAACGCAAAACACGTTCCTGAAAACACTTTTAAGGATCCCTTCATTATAAAATGACTGTCGGATTACTCTATAAAATTCTTGTGTGGGTCTGAAGAGGAAACAGCAACAAGCTACTGCAGTAGAAACACAAAAAATGTCACTTAATCTCGATTACTGCTGAAATGATCCATTATATCATTTTAAAATAATTTGAAAATAAATAAACCTTGTAAAACAACACTGTCAACCCCACAGCCAACGTGATCTACATGACTGATTGACTGCAATAACAATTTGCACAGGTAATAGTGGGCAGCCAGCTGTACACATAAACATAATATCAGATTAGGTCGCTAGTGGTAGTGGTTGGTCATGTAATCCTCACGTTCCAGGTCGTATCTGTCCGTCAAGAGTCTAAAACCACAGCGCAAAGAAGAGAAGAAGACCCATTCTCTTTGTATCTTCACTGTATAAATGGATGACTTCTTTTGAAGTGTACTTTTGTGCAACACCATTAGCAGTATTACTTTATAAGCATAGTGAGGGTATTTTATAATGGAGTGTAAACCATAAATATAACACAGCGTCTTTGACCTTACCTTAGAGTCATAGGCCGACTGTTTGATGACCTCGGGGGCCATCCAGAAGGGCGTGCCAACAAAGGTGTTGCGCTTGATCTGAGTGTCGGTGAGCTGTCCCGCCACGCCGAAATCTGCCAGCTTCACCTCTCCTTGCTCGGACAGCAGCACGTTGGCGGCTGTGGAGGGGAAGGAGAGATGGAAAGTTGATGTGATCCAGCTCACAGAGACACAGAGCGAGACGCTATGCCACATCTTCAGACACTTCAGTCAGCGTCATTTATCTGCATCACCAATTTATTTAATAAAGACAGAACAACTGTCAGGAGCCTTTTAGCGAGCCGCCGCAGGGTTCATCTCAATTCCCCCGATGAAATACGAACTACATAATGAATGAAACCTTAAGTGGACGTCAATTCCCGTTAATGTGCTACATGATATTTGTGTATGCTCCCTGATGCCATTTAGTCAGCTGAAACCTGCGTCCTCTAATAGCAGCACTCTCAGTGGGTCAGCTACCTTTGATATCCCTGTGGATCTTCTTCTCAGAGTGCAGATACTCCAGGCCCTTGAGGATCTCTCTCAGGATCGTGGCAATCTGGGTCTCATCCAGAGCTCCGGGCTCCATCTTTAGAAAAAAAACAAAAACAAAAACCACAAGCTGTGGGTGTCAGCTGAGCGTCAGGGAGGAGGATTATTAATTCTACAGGGGTTGACAGTATAGCAATTGATTCAGATCAATCTGAGCAGTTCTAAAATTTCATTAAAGAATAAGTCTGGTGATATACTATATACAATCCAAATGAACAAGTACTGTGCATCCAAAACTTGATATATTATTAAAAACACACCAATGAGCCACACTGGGTGACATGTTCCCTCATTACCATGAACACACAGTATTCTATTTTGGCTCAGTCCCACATACACCGTCCTGCTGCCAGAGATAGTTAGAGCACCAAATGGGGATTAATCTGCAGCTAAAAATAGTCGCCCAAAAATGCACTTTCCTCCTGTTTGAGTAAGGTTTGCTAAAAACTACTATGACCAGATGTTTTAATTAATTACTAAGCCATTTGTTTTTTTAAATGACATTACATATTTGTGACGCATCACGTCCTGAGTAGGAATGTATGGGCTTTGCGTTTTACCCATCCTTATGCATGGTTGGTTTTGGTCCCTTCAGGGATTTCTTGACTATAACAAAAATAAAGAATACTGCCACCATATCCTATAAATCTTATTTTGCCATTTACATAGACAGCTATATATGCATTAAGACGGTTTTGGAAACATCAACTGCAGGCCTCTGAAAGCACCAAAACAATGTGTCCAAAGCGTCATCATGGTTACTTCTGGGAGCGTGGTGGAGCTGATATGGCCAAAACTAAGCAAATCACATCAAATCCAGGGAAAAGGAAAGGCCTATAACGTCTCCCTCAATTTTTTTCAATTCAGATAATATTGTTACAAATATCTCAGTATCTTTTTTCATAGTATTGCCGGGGGGTGGTAGGGAGTGCTCACAACCTCCGCTAACCAAGTTCCTGGGAAACCCTGATATTTTATTGTCTGTTTGGGAGTTCAGGAAGACCAAAAACCTGAAGCAGGAATCACTTACCAAATCTAACGCCGAGCCTCCACCTAAATACTCCATAATGATCCATAACTTTGTGTCCTGGAACAGAGGGAGAAGAGAGTGAGCTGCCTCTGATGAACAAAAGGGGTCATTAAGTACTGGTGTGGTGCATTTGTGGAGAAATATTCACAGCTGGTTTATTAAGGTGGTTACTGGCTTAATGCGAGGTGTCAAGAGCCTGAAGTCATCTGAGGCTAATCCCTTTTTAATTTAGGATTATTCAGGGAAAAGTGGGTAGAGGGAGAAAAATCCTTTTATGTCTCATCCCATTTACTTACTTGGAGGTTTGACGTGTGTGGGAAAACAGATGCACACTAAGATGTTATAGAACTATAACCTCGTCTGGTGACATAAGCGCGTGCAACAAACATCACCTTCAGGTATGAGCCGTAGTACTTGGTCACAAAGGGGCTGTCACACTGGCTCAGCACCGTGATCTCCTGCTGAATGTCTTCGATCTCATCCTCCGCTTCCTCCAGGTCTATGATCTTGATGGCGACTACTTTCTGGGTCCGATTGTCGATGCCTTTGAACACCTCGCCAAACGAACCCTTGCCAATTCGCTCCAGCTTGGTGAACAGCTCCTCCGGATCAGCTTTGGCATTCTGGCGGTGATGGGAGGTGGAACAAAGCAGGGGAGGAAAGGGAAGGCGGATTTAAAAAACAACGACAACCAAAAAAAACAAACAAAGAAACAAAAGAAAAAAGGAACGTTTGAAAAGAACTCAATGTTGGGGAGCAAATAGGAAACACCAGCAGGGTGCCATTCTTACAGGATATATTAATTCATTCATTTCAACACCTTGTGTTTGTGTACACAGAAAGAAAGAGAGAATAAAAGGGAAAGAGTGTTAACATTTGGATAACATGTAGATTAAAAGAATTTAAATAACACAAAATATGCTAATATTTTAATACCCTGCTGCACCTTTATTGTCTGCCAATAATTTTTTTGATTAGTCTATGAAAGGTCAGAAAATAGTTGGACTGTAAATCTTCAAATGTCTTGTATGTCTCACCAATTGTCCAATCCCAAAAGATGTTAAGTCTGCAATAATATGTGGATAAAAGCAATAAATTGTCATATTTGGCTGAAGCAGCAATATTTGGCATTTTTACTTGAAAAAAAAAACAAAACACAACAGTATCATAGATGAATATTGTTCCTTATACTTTCTGCCGATCTAATAACCAATTAATTGACTAATTTTTGCAGCTCTATTATGGACTCATGGACCCATTTGTAAAAACACTGTCCTAAACTTTGAATAATGAGAACTCTTAGTAAAAACATTTTTAAAGACTTTTTCTAGGTTTCCATAAAGATGCTAAAAGTAACTTTTAACATAATCCTGGCATGATTCTTCAGTGTTGACTGCAAAGACTCTCAAGTGTTAAAAATAAGGACTACAATTATGTCTGACCACATTACCCTCCCTTCAAGCACTGACTGAGCCAACAGAAGGCCTCCAAAAAAGGTGACCACGTCCGGGCTGCTTCCCCTCAATCTTCACATCTTCACACAGAATATGACATTTCCCCTACAGCTATGTTAACAATATGAATATATGCTATTTGGGATAGCCATTTTAGTGCTAACCAAGTGCTGTAGAAGTCCTATATAATTTGTACAGTTTGAATCAAATACATGTTTCCATTTTTTCCATTTTCTATAACAGAGAAAGCAGCGGTCGGCCTAAAAATGAAACCTTTCTTAAAGGTTTATCAGAAAGTTTACATATTTAGAACCAGTTTAATTTGCCATGTCTATGGTTTGTGATAACTTCTCCTTCCTTCTTATACTAAACTAGTTAATATAAAAATGATTGAACTTGTTCTGATTTATATAGATCAGAAGAATCCCACCAACATATGATCATTTGATTATATTCATGCTGAATCCTTTTTGTTGTTGTATACAGTAGGGTGTGTGTGCAGTGCACTGGGGCGGACCTTATATGTTTTACTTACTTGTGATTTCCATTTTTTATTTGTATTTTGTATTGTCCTCATGGATTTAATCCTTATGGTGGTGATAAGTGCCCTTTTTTTCGCCTTGTGTTTATCTTTTGTAAAGCACTTTGTACTTTTGTTTGATAAGTGCTATATAAATACAGTTATTATTATATATTTTAAAATACAGAAAGTGTGCATCATGCGCTGACTCTGGTGGTCACTCGTAACCGACTGTAGAGACCTGGAGCTGTCTGAAATAATCTGGGAGCTGAAAAGTCTGAAAACCCAGGAAGGTTTCCGAAAGGCACTTATTCTAATAAAAAAAAAAAGAAAACTTAGTTTGATGCATTTAAGATCAACATTTTACACTGAGCATCTATATATACTAGCCCAGGTGTAGATGGTTTAATTCTAATTTAACTGAACTTGGTTAGAGTTACCTTAAGATATTCGGGTCTGATATTACAAGGATTTTAAATTAAATGCATTGAATTGGAATTGGCGATATCTGCATGGAACCTCATACAGAATCTCATGAAGTCAAAAATGACTGTATAGTTACAGATTCTGTGCTGTAGTTGCAAATGAGCCAGTTTGTACAGAGAAGCAATAACAAAAAAAATAGGACCATTGGCACGCAGAGACATAATTATAACTTCTCTTGCAGCCATAAGGACAGGAGAGAGCACTTTTGCAGGATTTAAAACTGTGTTAAGGTGATTAGACATTAAAAAAAACCCCGCTTAGGTGGACCTTAGGTGTTTATTAGTCAGGGAAAAAACTTAAAATGTGTTAAGTCAATCCAATGACAAGCCACATTTCCAACTTTTCTAGGGTAGCACACAGCGTGTGTATCTGAGTGTTGAAAAACCAACTTGAACGCCGCAGGAAGTGAACTGAAATGATTTAACTCTCCGGAGGCCGTTATGTGGGAAACACATGAGCAGGCGCTAACAAAAACAACTTCCTTTCATGACCTCTTTTGAGTAGAGAAAGGGTCAATATGTCCGATCTGAAATAGCTAAAAATGAAACAGCCGCCTTACCCAAGAAGAGATCCTTATGTATATGTATGTATTTGGTGACAGAAATTTCATCAAGAAACTTAATAGTGCAATTCCACTAAAGGAAAGAGTGGTGCGGAACAGATGAAGAAGCGATAAAGTGATGAGTCATTTTTTTATTAAAACAATAATATACTTTGTTTGGGAACATGGTTTGAAACTGGAACAAGAGCTTCAAGTCAAATTGCAGGCATTTACTAACTTTTGCTGCCAGATTTACAACATACACTGGCAGATACAAACCTATTTGAAATCAGTCTTTGAAATTATTCAGAAAATTCAACTGACAAAGCTTTTGAGTGCACTTGCCTTTAACATAGGAATGCTGGCTGGGAACAATCATCACCTGACAGGCAGCGTAAAAATTATTTACATCATAGCACGAGTTATTTAGGAGCCTTCATAGGTGTTAAACTCCTAGCAGTTTGTCTGCCTTTAATGCATCCTCTCCTCAGACTTTAAATCTGCATGCATTTACTTCCAAATCAGAGAAATCTGCAAACAAGCCTGCACAGGGAATTTAATCTGGTGCATGAGGCAGTTTACATTAGGAACCGTTATCTCCTCTAGTTATCTACCCAACACAATTATCCCCTATAGGCAAAATCCTAAAGATAGCAGCAGAGGCAAGAACAGGGCTCCTGTGCATAATAGTTTCTTTGTACAGGAGACCCAGAGAGCTCTATTGCGTTCAACTCAGGGCTGAAATATTGGAATTTTGCCTTTAATGCGTATCTTTCTGCTGCAAAGATGTGGCATTCAGGGGCAGACTAGCTGTCAACATGAAAATAATTAACGGCGACGACAAATCAGCAATGTGATTTAAATTTCTGCTATGCCGTCAGGCGTCCCATACAAACGATAGTTCCTGTAATGGAGATATTAGTGACATCAATTACGTGCATTTCCTCCTCTTCATTATGCCCATTGCAGAATTGATTAACACCATTAGGATGCATCATGATCTCTGAAATATTTCCGAGTTCAAACTGAAAAGATAATGAGATTTTACGAGGTGTCTTTAAATGCCCAACATCACGGAGCTGGTTAGGTGTGCAGCGTACAGACCCACAGCAGGGAGTCAAAGAGTGTACATTTTGTTCTGGCAGTGACCTCAACTTACTTACTAACAAACTCAAAAGACATTCGTCTTACCTGCATCCCCGGCAGGTTGCCCTGAACAGGAGAATGGGCCATGGTGATGCTGACTGGATTTGTCTGACAACGCTGAGACCTCCTCGGCTTGACTTGTGTTTACAGTCCCAGCTGTGAGACCGTTAATGTTAGCAATCCTCCAGGACACCTGCTCACACAGGCCTACTGTGGACCGTCTCAGGCGCTTATATGTAGAGAGAAAAGCGTCTTTCCACAGAGAAAAATGTCCTTCCACACAGACTGGTGAGTCTTTCCTGTGTCGGAACAACCCCAAGTCATCCAAAAAAACAGCTGAGCAAGCTAACAGACGAGTGCTAGTGCTAAGTCTGAAGCTGCAAGCAAGAAATCCGCAATGTTAGTTTGCTAACCAGCTGGTTAGGCGTTAACTAGTGCGTTCAGTCCGATTTCTCACTCGGGGAAGTTGTGCTGCTGCAACAATTGATAAAAAAAAAAAATGAAACAAAGAAATAGCAACAGCTGTTTTTTTTTCTTTTTAAATTAGGTTGTCTGTCACTTTCTCAAAGCGTCTTCTCTCGCTAACGGTGTTGTCAGCTAGCTAGCATGGTTAGCCCGCTAGCTTGCTAGCCAACGCAGACACCCTGACCAACGAGCAGCGAGCTGGCTCAGAGCACTGTTTTCCCGCATAACGCAAATGTCACCCACGAAACCGAGCCCTGAACGAACCGACGACCCAGCTGTTATCTTTCCCCTTCGGCAGCTCTAACAGGTCCGGCGTCCGCGGCAGGGATAGCTCGCCAGTGTTTTTGTTTCCTCCCTCACTTTCGTCCCGTACTCTCGGCCATCTTGTCGGTGCTGTGACGCCTGGCTGGGCGGATCCGGATCCGGATCAGCAACAACGACGTCCTGGCTTGTCTCTCACAGGTGTTCATGCCAGGTGGATGGACCGACTCCCCCGCACCCGTCCTACCCCCACAAAAGGTTTTGGAGTCAGTGGTCAGTGAGTGCGTCCATACCGTGTTGTTCCGTTTGAAGTATTCAGATCCAAGTAGGCTTCAGGGGGTGGACAGTACATTTACTCAAGTATGCCTAACGTTACTGTACTTAAGTACATATTTGAGGTACCTCTACCTGAGTATTTCCTTTTCATTCCATATCTACTCCACTACATCTCAGAGAAAGAGCTTCTCTACATTTATCATACAGCTTTACTAGTTACTTTACAAAATAAGATCCTTACACACTAAAGATATGAAGAGTTTGTAAAATAGGATATCCAACAGTTTATCAAAGTACAGGTGAAACGATTAGTCGGTTGACAGAAAAAACTAAGAATTTCATCTAAGGATCAGAAGGAAGCACATTTCAAGATAAATAATGTTTAATTTAAGAACATTTGTTAATTTGTTATTAACAAAACTTTTTGCATTCAAAATTAGACTTGTTGCAGTCCTAAGTGCAATCTATATCTTCAATATAGCTAGTAGAAAGCAAGAGCAAAAAGTAACCATAGGTCATAGAAATGTTGTGTAAAAATTACAATATTTCCCTCTGAAATGTAGCAGTGTAGGCTGCATGTAATACAAAATGCAGTGGTGGACGGTATCTAAGTACATTCACTCAAGTTTTATGTACAGTAAGTACAAATTTGAGGTACCTGTGCTTTACTTGAGTATTTTCTTGAGTCACTTTCTACTTCTACTCCACTACATTGCAAAGGAATTATTGTACTTTTTATTTCACTACATTTATCTGGAAGCTTCAGTAGTTAGGCTACTTTACAAATTAAGCTTTTTACACGCAAAGCATATGAAGAGTTTATAAAATATTATGTTTTGTTATGAATTAAACTCCCAGCAGTTTATACAAGTACAGCTGAAACGATTACTCCTTTGAAAAGTAATTGAAACTATTTTGGTCGTTTAAGTAATTTTTCATGCAAAAACCTTCAAATGTGAAGATTTGCAGCTTTTCCTTTTGATTATTTGAATGTATTCTTAATTTTTCTCTTTGAGATGTGGAGTAGAAGTAGAAAGTGGCATGAAAAGAAAATACTCAAGTAGGCCTAAAGTACAAAAAGCCTACCTCTAACCTACTTAAGTACAGTAGTCTACTTGAGTAAATGTACTTACTGTCCACCACCAGTGTTGGTTCATCACAGTTTTATATGGGACCCTGAGAAAGCATCTCGGGAACGGCTGCCCTTGACATACTGCCACTAACCTCCATCTAGTAACTGCATTGCAATAACACACTTGCATCGCAGCATCATTCTGCCCGCGCAATTGTATTGCGAGTAAATCAAATCCTATTGATTTTTGCTGCCAATGCTAATTGCAGTGCAGCAGCGCTATTTGCACAATCGTATTTTGACGTTTCGCGTGTTTCACCAGAGGAGGGCGCCAGTGTATAAACGTCCCTGCAGCAGCATCCTTGTGTAACCTGGATGCTGATGCCGGCCCACCATCGCGTGCTGCAGCTAGAAATAATGTCGGGATGGCCGGTGCATTGCTGCAGCTGGTTTTTGTGTTGTGTGGGATAGTCGCCGAGAACATTTGATACATTATCATCCAATTTATATCCTCCTTATAGCTGTTCTTCTAACAGGCCTGTGTGGTGCTGGCAGTGGTACTGCATACATTAACGCAGTGCAACATGATTGTATGGCGGCCTTTAAACGGGATCTGGCGTCTGTTGGTGAAATGACACAAACAGATCATAAGGAGCTAATGCTTTGTAGGCTGTAGGCCATAAGAGTATGATAAAATGGAAATACCCATGAATGAAGGGCCAGGTCGCTTTAAATTCACAATTCAGTGATAGAGATGCCCCTGTATTGAACTAGTCTCTGACTAGACACTTTTCATTTGAGAGCCTACACTCAGTTAGACTCATATCCACATGTTTGTGTGGCTGTAAATACATATTTATGGAGGATTCGGCTGTCACAAATGAATCCTTGGATAAAAGTATGCGCACGGCGGCTCCGCGTCTCACTTGCGCTCCTCATCATCGCATCCAGGGTTGAACGCGTGAAATGGGAAGCACTACCTCCCGCCTTCATGCGTAAATTATGTAGGGCAGGACGGGAATGCTGCGCTACCTCCATTTGAGAAAACGCGGCCGGTGAATGTGATAGTGAAACAAAAGGAATCACACACACAAAAAAAGCCAATATCGTCTCCAGTCAGCGCTCGACAAAAGCGGAGTGGCGCATCACGACTTGCCTATTGTGAAGCCGGGGAAAAGAAAAGATGGACATCACGGATCAAGGAGCTCAAATGGAGCCGCTCTTACCAACGGTAAGACTATAATAACCTACATGTTAATGCTGTGTTCATGTTCAATATCAAACACTAGCTTGGAATCTCAAACAAAGCTGAATGGACTGTTGCTCATCAGCTTATGCAATTTCTCTTTAGAATAAAACAGGATGGATGAAACAATGTACATCAACGTATTATTCAAATTCAATACCTCTGTATTTCATAGTAACCCATATTTTGACTGCTTTAATGGTTGTGTGTCGCCTACATATCATAGCATTTTTGTTGCGCACCATAAATTGACAAAATTGATATTTTCACCGCCTGCACAATTCATATTTGAGCAAAATATCTCTCTCTCTCACACACACACTACAAACGCCTTTACACACTAGGCACTGAAGAGGTTGATAACATGTTACACAGCAGCTACAGTTATTCATTTGTACCCTGCCACCTGCAGGGCTCCTTAACATCCAAAACAATATGGTACCAGTCGACCCAGTTTTTACACTCTCTGTGAAACCTGCTCTCAAGCTGTTGCTTTAAGTATACAGTCCTGTGCCTCTAAGATAGTACACTAAGATGAGAGGGTTAGGTGTTTGATGCTCACAGTAAGGAGAGAGAGGGAGGTATATGCCTCATCAGTTGGATGAAATTAGCTTACTGTCTTTTCATCTTTCCATGAGGGACTTCAGTGGATTATTACAATTTAGCCAAAACCCATTTGGCCTTTTTGCCCGCATTTTGAGAGCACAACAAAGAAACTCATTTAAAAAATACATGATTCTTTCACATGTGTACATGGTAGTCCTTGTAAGCTATTCCTACCTGTAAGCCATTTTTCCCTCCCTTTTCTTGAAATCCCCATTTATCAAGCTGAGAGATACGCAGGCATCCCAAAGTCTTATTTATTTCACTCAGAGTTATTCTTTCCAGTGTGCTCTCAGGTTGTATCACATGTGGGTTGAAAATGTGTTCCCTCAAGTCAGAGCTCACTGAATCCATCGGAAGAATTTCATGTCTCAAATATAACACATTGTGCCACTTGAAGGCAGCCTACTTCTGCGGCCAGCCTCTCCTCATTAGCATTCAGGTGAGACTGTGCTGAGAAAAAAAAAAACGACAACAGCACAGCCGATGCTGGGGGAGAGAGATGAAATATATTGCTTTGCGCTCACCATGTTTAAATGCAGTGATTGCTCTGGAGGCAAATCAATACTCTCCTTGTGTGTTCTATTTGTGGACGTGTTACACGAGGACCTTTTTTTTTTTTTCCAGCGCTTACAGTGCACAGTGAAGCCTGCCAGGGCTGATGTGGCGTGGGATGGCTGTTCTGTTTCCCCTGCAGTCTCAATGCAGTGTGGTAGCTTTCCTGTTATTGTAACTCATTGCTGCTTCCCTTGTCCCCTCCGCCTACACAGCAAACGAATGCGTTGTCATGGTTTCACCAGGATGTGTATGAGTATGTGAGGTGTTAGCATGGTGAGAATCTCAAGGACTCCTCAATAGGTGACAGCGCAACATGACAAGAAAAAGCTATCCTATTGTACCCCGTTCTACCAGGTTACCAGGATCCCAAGGTCAAGCAAGAGAGTATGTTTAATTTACAGCAGGAAGGACTGTGTCTGAATGCATCATTGCTACTGCCATGTCTCTCAGCTGTTTAGAGTTGGGTCACCTGTTTTCTACATGTAAAGGAATTTCTTAACATGGCATCTGCCACGACAGTAATGTGTCCACATGCTTTGCTTTCGTCCTGTTTACTGATTTCTTGATGTTATTTGACTTGCAGGAACAAAGTTCCCAAGAAAATAAAGACGTGGTAAGTACATTTCTCGTTCCCTTCATCAGGCCTGCAAAATGTCACATTGATTTGCTGTGTAATAACAATGATAACGCAGTTTAATGCACTTGTTAAAGACTAGTTAAAAAACAAAGGATGCAATCAGAAAATCAATAGTGAAAACAATAAAATAAGAAATATAAAGGGCAAGACACAAATAATAGGTCACAGGAAATGTCACATTAAAGCAGGTCTGTAAAGAGTTTTAAAGCTGCAGTAGAGAATTCTTTTAAAAACAACTTTTTGTCATATTTACTAAAACGGTCACTATATTCTGACTGTAGCACACGAGACAATTAATCTGTGAAAAAATCTGGTTCCTCTGGCTCCTCTTACTGCTCCTGATAACATTAGCCAGAATCCACTGCTCCCGGGTCAAAACAACCAATCAGAGCCAGGAGGAGTCTCTAACGTAGTGTCAATCACTGCGCTGTGGAGCTCCCTTCCTTGCACATGCTCTTCATCAGTCATGCTCAATATCTTCACAACACAATGTCTGAGAAACAACCAGCACCAACGGCACATCCCTCCTTTGCCAACAACAGCGTACAAAACACGTGTGTGAACACACTTCAGGGTCATTATGTTTGATGCCATGGCGCTTATATCGACGAGTGGCATGATGACAAACAGTGGGGAATAACCTTTGGGGGGGTACATTGATTTTATGGCCAGCAACTTACTTGTTTTGGTTAATATTTACCACGCTTTTTAGAGAAAATGCACCACAAGGAAACTGGTGAACGTAGTGAAGCTTTTAGCTACTAAAGAGCCAGATATTTCCTTCAGGACTTAGTGGAGACCAAACCAGAGCTAAAAGGTGAATGAATGTTGGACTTCATTCATCAGGTATACACAAACATGACTCCTAATGAATGCTAATGTTGCTCCGTGTCTGCTAGAAGTGTAAGTGTTTGCTAACAAGTTCACTATCTTTATAAGGCGATATGGCAATTCTGTCTTTTAGTTAGACAGATGAAGTTAAACTGACTTAAACACAACATTGTTTTTGACTTTGTGACCAGAATCAGACAGGGGTGTTTGTCATGGTATATTCCATTTAACTTGGAAGTCAGAGGTCGGAGCTGGGAGTAACGTCACACCCAAGTTGACGGCTTTTCCAGTACAACAACAGAGAAAGATTGACGCCTCTAGCCATTGTTAGCAATACCATCTGATAACACATTACGCAGCATTTTGCACATACAAACACCTGTGTGTGTGACTGAATTATGAGACACAAACAAGACAGAAGTGTTATAAACAGTATATTAATACGGCTTTCAGTACGGTTCATTCTGGGAGCAGCCATCTTGGATTTTGAGGTTGGGGTTGGTGAGGTTCTCCCGACTTTCCGAGTCAAAATTTCCGACTTAAGGGGACGTTGCAGTTGAAATTTCCGACTTCCCATGTCAAATGGAAGGCACCATCACATTTCAGATGTCTTCAAGTTGTTATCAAAGATACATTTCTCCTCTCAACATCTCAGATCCTTTGAAGAAAAGTCCAAGAAATGAATATACATATGTGTTGCAGAACTTTTATTCATTTCCTCTTCCAATAATCATCTCACGTCCCCTCAGATTTGAGTACTTTTACTTTTGAAGAATGGAGAGAATACCTCTGGAGAATACCTCTGAACCTTTACTTTACTAGTTACCTAATTTGAATGCAAGACCTTTACTTGTATTGGCGTATTTTTAGATGTGTAGATGTGTTTAGATGTTTTGGAGGATCTTCTACTTCTGCTTCCACTGAAGACGTTAAAAAAGTTAAAGATTAGGTAGGTTTTAGGCAGGCTGTTATGTTTTCCTGATGGCTCTGATTGCAAAAGTGTGATCACATTATGCTGTAAATCCATGTTTTCTAATCTATAATCTACAGTAATCTTGCACAGCTGTATTTGGTTTATATCTTTAATTAACCAGCTTGTTTAGCAGATGTTGCATATTTTTAGATCACAATTGTCACCCATGTTATTATGCATCTGTTAGCCACGCAAGGCTGAGGAACACGTTGAGTAAATAAATTATGATAGATAATAGGAATGAAGTGAAATGGCTTGAAAGAGCTCACAAGATTTGAGTGTAAGCAGACAACTGAGCCAGCCGTAGAGAAGAGTTTTGATCCATGCATGTCATCTGTTCTGACAGAATATTGCTTATGCAACTGTGGGCTGTTAGCCAGGCAGAGGACAAGGCTGAGCACAAAGTGTCTGCCAGTGGCCTCACTGTGGATACTTCACTTACTTAAAGCTTAGTTTTTTATCTTAATATTGTGAGGATGCAGGGATGTTTCTCAGTGCAGAGTTAACCATTGTACTCCTTAGTAGTCAAGGTTACTTGTTAGATTAATGGAATTTAAGGAAACGTTTTCTCTCAAGAGCAGTAGATAAATCAAATGTACAATGTGTTCACAGATACATATAAAGCAACTTAAGGTGCCTTTTGTGATACATAGTTTAATGAATTAGGATTGTCAAAGCAAAAATGGGATAAAGCAGGTGTTACCGTGATGCTCCCAAGTGTCATAGATAGATGAGCTCAGAACTATGAATAAACACACAAACACAGTACTGCAAACTCAGTGCTAATCTTTTAATCTTCAATTTATACAAGATTTTTTTTCTCATGTCCCTCGCTTAACCACGTACATCTACTGAAAATATCAAATTGTATGGCATACAAAGCTGCTTATTGTCAAGTCAGGAAGTATGTTTACATGCTCTTTGAGGGAACCTTTAGCAATTTCTTAATGAAAATTATTTTTATACTAGTTTTTATGCTAGATTAAATAAGGTAGTTCGTGGACATACTTTAAATCTCTCTGATGATTTGCTCCAGAAAAAGACATGGTGCAGACAGTTTCAGTGCATTAGCCTTTGATTTATAATCTTGATCTTGAATCCTATCTGGGGAACTCTGTTATGACAACTTGGACTCTTTCTTGACTAACCTCTTGTAACGGGTTTGAATTGAACTTTGGGCACTACTTTGGGATTCCTCGAAACATTTCTGCTGCTCTAAACCTATTGAAAAAAAGTTTTAGATGTATTTGTTTAATTTTGCACCAGTATGAGAAGTGTTGGGCATTGACCTGTAGTCTTAAACCCCTGTCAACCACTTCTTTTCTTGAACTCAAGTGGACCTGGTCCTGGATATAACTTGGACATTTGCTAGACTTCGCAACCCTGACATAACAGCAGGCTCTCTGCCAGGCTGTCCAGTTAGGGCTGGTTGATTGGCTGGGTTGAAGAAGATCAGTGAGAACAGACGGAGGAAGTCTGCTGGAGTTGCCCAAGCTTGTTCTTTTGAACGTGCTGTTCTTGGATCAGTGTGAAATGTCTGTTTGATTTGGTGATCCAACTGTGCAAAACTGGCAGGCAGGCGGGCAGGCAGGAAGCCTCCCCACCGCAGCTAGGAGCCTAGGCCGGCTGTGCTCCTTTCCATGGTTAATTATAGCGGTGCCAGTGGAGAGGAGGATGGAGGTAGGTAAAGGGAGAGGGTACAGAGCTGGATGGAGAACGTGAGAGACAGATGGCAAGATGAAGAGAGAGAGGCATGTTGACAATTAGATTGTGCAGTGTTAAGTGTGATGTGGCTGTCAAATATTCTCCTGTGAATATTACAAGCGATGTCTTTGCTGTTGAAAACTTTTGTGAACGATCAGATGACATTAAACCACAAAGACAGCGTTATTGTAATTTAACAGTCATCTCCGGCAGTGCAGCAGAAATAGTCGCTTGTTCCTCCGTATCTGTTTCTAGCACACCATGCCTCGATCGTAGTTTCGCTGACAATGCACAGCAGCCAGAGAGCAGCTTCTTTGCCCCAGGTAGGTTGTGCCGATACACGCACGTACGCACACACACACACACACACACACACACACACACACACACACACACACAGACGCTAGCACTTAAAGATCCACATACCGTATACAGTAAGACTAGAACGCCAACCCTGCTCACTGCTTCTTCTGCTTGAGGTGTGTAGTGACCACAGCACATGTAGCAGTGAGATGTACCAGGGCTGTGTGAAACCCCTTGTACAGGATGCCGTTGTTGGACTCCCTGCGACCTAAGGCTTCTCTTAGGTAACCGAGCTACAGAGCTCGGAGGCTCAGCAGAGCAGAACTGTGCACGGCACAGCATCGGTGATGTCAGAGCGCTAATCTCTGGGGGGATTGGCGGATGGATGCTTGTCAGAAACATTTGATGCTACCCTGGATGAAAGCCGTTGGAGGCAGAGGGAAGGACAGAGGCAGAGACAGAGCTGTGCTGAGCAGGGCTGAGTTGTGTTCGTGGGGCTTTTGGAGTGAGGCTGTTGCCATATTCCAGTATGGGAAGAGCGGCAGAGCAGAGCGACTGAGGAGAGGAGAGATTTTGACTAATAGCCCAACAAGGAATCTGACTCAATCTATTCTTTCTGAATCTCATATACTATCACAAAAACACACTCTGAGTCCAGAGTGGGGCTCAGGCCCTGAGCCTTAGCCTCTCATCTTACCATTGCCGCAAGCACAAGGGGAGTTAGCGGGCATCCTGCCCCAACCTTAAAGGAGGCACACCATGCTCTCAGTGGACCACAATAGAGGATTTATTTATCAGGTAGGTTACTCTGATCTTGCACTCAAAAATATTCAAGCTGCAAGAGGGTGAGCATTTCTTTAACTTTGCTTTAATTCAAATTGGACCACTTGTGTCTTGTGTCAATTTTGGCAACATACAAAAATGTACATTTGTTAACTAGTCAAGTTTTGGACAGATTTGGATGCACTATTGTGAAATTGAGGTCAAACAGTATCTACAGTAGATACTATAATATCTAATATGAATATTATAATTCTAACAATATTAGCAGGAAAAAGATTGCATGTGATCTTACCGCTGAGAGTTCTACTGATGTGCGCGCAAAAGGTCCCTTGGAGGTTGGCTGACAGATGGGGCTGTCATTCTAGGGCAGAGAGGAGCTTATGCCCGCTGTACTGGTGATCTCTGAGGGAGAAACAGGCTAACAAAAGCCAGGAACATTGGATTTGTTTGTGTGTTTGTTTGTGCACTTTTTCGTGTATATTTTTCTGGTCTTTTAGGACATGCAGAAAGTTTTTACTACCTGCTAGCTTTTAAAAACCTCAACCTCCCTTGCTGCAGTGTTCACACTTATCTCCCTATGTCCGACAAGGTTAGAGAGAAGTGATGATGCAGAGGTGTTCCTTAGCATATTCTTCCCTGTGATGCTACCGATGCTGAGCCTGCTGCCATTGCCACAGTAACCGTGGCCATCTGTAGGGATGAAAACCATGACAACAGACGCTGCCAGCCAATCACAGAGCTTGTACAGCTGCTGATAATCCATGTCCCCTCTTAGCTAGCTACAAGCTATAGAATCACTCTGGCTCTTAGCACACGTAGAAAGTCCACTTAAGCAGATTGAAAGTAAATAGACAGATTGACATTAAGACCCAGTCTTACTGAGTGCATGCAACACCACCTGTTATTTGGGTATTTTCTGGGCTTACTGTGGAACCTGTATGCAACTTACTACATATGATATGATTTTTACAGTACACCTCCTGGCCTAGATCTCAAGGTATGTTCACGTAAATTATCATCACCCCAGCTGTTGTGAAAGCCTCAAGAGAGACCCCTAAAGAAGGTAGAAATGAGGTCACATTTCTGCTTCTCTGAGAGTGATGTGATAATGTGCACAGATTCCTGGAAAGGAGCTTGTGAGAATCAATAGGTCTGTGATTTATACTGGCCATGAAATTGGAATATAAGCTCTCAGACAAATCTGCTGTTGACACTTGAAGACATCCTCCCTGTTGTTTTAGAACTAGTCATGTATGAAAGATAACATTGCTGGATAGTTAATATGCTTAGCTAGTGTTGCATTTACGGACATTATTATTTCCCATTATGTCTTGTGTTTTCATTCCCATGAGCTGGTAGAAATGTGAAAGGTTTCATGTGAAATTAAATGATGAAATTTGCTTTCATTTTTGTTTTGCAGACTAGTCTTTATTCCAAATGCAATGTCTCTGTGTCTCTACTGAAAGCCAAAGCATTAGTTTGAAAGCAGTTTTCATCCTCGCATCAATTGGCCAGACTCTTGTACAATAATTGTGTGGTATTTGAGAGCTAAATGGGAAGCAGTAATCTTTCTCTACATTGTTTAGTTTCCGTGTATCCACCAGTTTGGCGTGGTGGACGATTTATGATACAATAATACCAATGAGTCTTGCAACTGTTGGTGTGGAGAAAAAGCCAGTAAGAGGTTCAAATCAGAGGGCTAGTGAAAATCAAAACGATCTGTCGCTGCACCATAGTTGTTGAATTTGCCCAAATGTTACCCAGAAAATTAAAGTGAACTGATTTAAAGAGCAACTTAACACCCCCTTTAAACTTGAACACGCCCCCGTAACAAACCAAAGAACTGTATGAACCATGAACCCACACACCTACGAATTTGAAAGCTGTGACAGTGATCTCAGTCCCCTGTCTGCGTCTTCACCGAAGACTTCTGTGGGTCAGAGCAATTTAAAATGCTAGCTTAACATTAGCTTGTGAGGCTTCAGTAGAGGTACGAGAGGTGAAGAGTGACAGAATAGGGGATATGAACGGGATCTAAATTTTCCCCAAACACTAACACTTATAAACACTGTGAACTGCTAGCTTAAAAGTAGTGGAAGTATAGTATTTCTGCTGCTACTAGCAGACTGTGTAGCAAGCTCACAGTCTTTCCTACTCAATACTGTCCACACTGTTGACAGTATTTATATGTTAGGGGGTGGGGGGTGGGTGTAGGGGTTGAGTAGTTACACTTTAAACTGTAATACCGTTTTCTCAACACTGTAATCTTTAGCTTCTGCCCACCATTAGCGGGGCACGTGACGTAATTTAAAGCTCTGCGATTGGATGTTCCGCCTCACGTTTGTAAGTGCAAAGGCTTCATCAAAATGCCTTTGATGGTTGTTAAAAGTACCCTGTAACAATTTCTGCATTCATGCAAACAACATTAGTCAACAAAATCAGTGCCCCATTAATTGTCACTACAGTAGCTCCAGGCTGTACGCTGCTATGACAAGCCGAATTACAGTCTTACATCTGCTGTCCGGTTTGCAGCTGTGGCAGGGTGGTCTACATGTCAACAAATGCTGACTGGCCGTTGTGAGAGTTTCAACTGAGTGGCATTCACCTCGAACTGCACCATCACAAAGAGGTCAGAGTTGGGAGGAAACTGGAGCACACTGTAGAGGAGATTTAGAGATGTGTGTAAGATGTGATGAAGTGAGTCTTGTGTTTTTGGAGCAAGATGTCCAGAAAGCATCCTCTGAGTTCAAGCAGACACTGTATCTGTTGAAAATACCCCACAAGATGTTGTGGACAGGATTATGCAAAGGGTAAACAGCAGAAGTGTTTGTCATCAATGTCAGTTCAAAAACGATGCTATGAATATTCAGTTTTTCTCGCTGCAGTCACTAGGATTATTATTCAGCGAGTGTATGTGCAGGTAAAAGGACAGATTGTTCTATTTGGATATGATATATTATATATATCCTGTCCCACGATAGCTGGTTCTTTTTCTGTTTACCAGTGGTCACCAGATGTGTTTACAAAAGCTAGGGTGGTGGCTGCCTGGTGATCCCGAGGACACACTGGCTTTGTTGGCCCTTTTGGGTCAATCACTCGATTCTCTGCAGGCACTGTTTAACAATGTCAGACATGAAACTCATTAGGAAGAGTGGTTGGGACACGGACTGCACGTGTAGCAGCCTGAGGTGTGGAATCAGGTGTTGAGAGGTGGTGGATGAATTGGTTTAGAAATGCCTTCGGTGTTTCCCCGTGGATTGAATTTATCTGGGTGGCCCTGTCTGCAAATGCACTTCCAAGAGCAGATTGATTAAAAGGTCTGCAAGAATGGTGCTTTTAAGTGCAGTTGGTAGTTAGTGTGCTAATTCAGTGGCTTTTGCAGCCCCCCCACATACATGCAGCTTGGTTACAAGCACCACAAATAATATATCAACCTGTGGGAAACCTGAGCATGCTTAGACTTGTAACTCTAGATCCAGTACTTCCAGGGAACACCGGTGGTAATCCTGTGAAGGATTTTGGTATTCGTGCTATTGTAGAGATTTTTTTTGTCACTTGATATGTTGTGGCTGCCAAGGGGAAAAAAAGTAGACTTTTATTGTTAGGTCAAGGTATTCTCAGGAAAAGTGTTTGAAAGATAAACTGCCTTTATTCAGGCTATAGAACTGGGCATGAACTTTATGCAGAAGAATTACTTTTGCATATTAAAAGACCCAAATTCCTTACCAACAATGCAACAATACAACTTGCAACAATGCTCATTACCCACAATGCAACTTGACAACCGAAATTTCACACAGATTAGGGTGTGTTATACTGGCAGCAGCTAATGTGATTAATGTGGGTTACAGGTCTGATGAACTCACTTCTTTCAAACGCTATTTCCCCACATTGTGTTCATTTTTAAACTTGTAGTCTTCAGCCCCAGTCGATGCTGACTCAAGTGACATCGCTTGAGGACATTTATTGGACTTATTACATTTGCAGTAGTATTCCCTAACAGCTAGAAACAGACGTGGTGTAAAATCGGTTGACATTTCCCTTGAAGTAGCAGGTAATATTATGCATTTTGGGAAAGAGTACGTTAAATAGGAAGTTTAAAGGCCCTGAAAACGCTTTTCTCAATCAGCTTCTTATTATTAGAGCTGTGGTCCTACATGATCACACAATTTTCTGCTAAAGTTTGAACAGATTTAGTTATTTGGTTATAGAATATTCATAAATTTGCTTTGTTACACATCGTGTATGTAGTTTGCTAACATTAGCTACTAAAAGCTGCTGGTCATACTAGACCAATTAAGGCTGTAGCAGCAAAACTCTTGAGTAGTGCACGTTTTTTTGTGTATGAATAGAACTTTTCATTTGTAATGGGGAGATTGTGTTTTTTTCTTATTTCAAAAGTTATCTTGTAGTGCTTTAAGACATGTTTTACTAACACAAAATCCACATGAGTTTCTTCCCTGTGTTTCTTCTTACATTACAAAAAACCGACTGTAAATTCTTGAACCAGAAAATCTAAGCTAGTGCAGGATATTGACTTTGAATCTCTACTGCATACATCTGAAGAGTGCACACTGAATCAAAATCAGCTTTTTTCATGAAGGTCATGATGCTCTACTTTCCATCACTGCACAAATGCTGTGCACACATACATGAACACACACATGCAGTCTTAACATTGTGTGACATTAGAACATCCTCTGGTCTGCGGTTCGTTCCTAGGCCTGAAGCCGTTTGCTCTTCTTCCCCTGTGCTCATTCATCCACGCCACTCCTCCCCATCACACCACTGCCTGCTAAAGGGACTGTATGCATTAGCGGTCCTATGCATGATCCTGTATGGGCAGTATATGTGGAGCCAGCACTGTATATCTGTGCATGCTATTTTCTCCACATTTAATAAATGGGTGTGTAGGACTATGTACACACAGAAGCAAATCAATAACCTGCAAAGGACAGAAGCTTATGGTGAAAAAATCTAGACACTATACATTCATGTTATGTTGGCACGTCTCTGTTCATCATGCTGGTCACATGTCTACCCCTCCTCCACCTCTCCCATCCCGACTCCCCTGGAGTCGTGGTCACGTGCTCTGAAGGCCCTGAAGCCTTCACGACCGACCAGCGGACCAACCGAGAAACGGCTTATTTAATTCTCTCCACCACGCTGGGCCCTCCATCACTGATCCCATGGTCAGTGACAAGGTTTTATCCTGCCATAAAGGCTGGCAGATTAATCTCAACCCAGATTGGTGAGCAGGGATGCGACTCTCTGGGTGATTCTGGCTCATCTGTCATACTGAGCAGTGTAAAGCTTTGTTTGAGACAGAGAAGAGAGGGGCATAGCATTAGGTTTAGATGTACAGGACAGTCAATATTTCAGATAAACTGGTGTTGTTAGGGAAAGAGTAAAGGATACAGAAATAAATCCATGAATGCTTTCAAATTCACTCTTTTCCTTTTGTTTCAGGAAAACAGCCAAAATTGTAAAAACTCCTGACCTCCTAATAAAATCATACAGATCCAGGGAGAGGGGCAAATAAGCAAAGGAAAATGCTCCAAAGTTCATCAGTGAGCAGCAGAAATAGCCTGTAAATATATATGAGAAAAATATATTCTTGCAGACTTTTTATTATCAGAAAATGCATAGATTGGGGTAGAAACGGGCATCAGATAGGGTACAGTAGGATCTAATACAAGATCTCTTTTGTAAGAGAGAGCTAAAAACAACAAACACAATGCATAAACGCAACATCAATTAGACAACAATTTAAACAAATATTATTAAGATATCAGTCTGTAGAACATTAAATACCCTCAGGGCAATGAGTCTCCCTAACTTGAGTTTGTACTGCAGGTTATTCCAGTAGTAAGGTGTTACTGGAAAGTAGTTTTTCCCATATCACAGCTGGTATGAGGAACTTTTAAAGCTAACCAGTTCTGTAATCTGGTTGTCACTCTTGTTCACTTTGAGTTCCACTAAGGATGTTGAATATATCAGCAACTCATATCCTAAGGCCTTATAAATGAAAGCAAAGGTATGATGATGCCTTCCGGGTGTGACCTTTTCATATAACTCACAGTGGTGAGTGCAATAGCTGTCTTGAGTAATAGATCGAATGGCACTACGGTAAATCCAGCATGCAGTGGTTTAATGGCAGCAGCATGAGTCATACTTTCTCTTCATAAGCATGTGTAGACAGTATAGTGGACTGTTTCATGCTTTTCTTTTTTAGAGAGAGAAACCTCAGCTCTGGTACCAGAAGTCAATTTGAATTTAAAATTTTAGAGAATGTTGTTCAATTGTCAAAAAAACATCTATTTCTAAAGCTGTATTGTATTTACTGTATGAGATTTTCATTAAACGTATGGGTCAGAGTAGGAACAGCTAAGGTCTGTGCTCTTGTTAAATGCATACATTTAGTCTTTTTGGGGTTTATTTTGAGGTTTTGAACAAGCTTTGCTTTTAAAAAAGAAGTCTAGAGGTCATCAAAGGCAGACCTGGTTTAAGAAAATGAGATGTTACGTGTGTTTATGTGCATATTAGTGTCCTGGTTATGAGCTTTATCCTGGTTTTCATCCTACCCCGGAATATGCCTTTTACATGGAATATGAAAAACTAACTTAATATTCCTGTATACGTGATTATAAAAGTATCCAGGTTTCTGATCAGCTGTGTGCAGACATGTTTGATCCCTCAATACTCTAATTACGGTCGTTAGTGTTTGCTCAGTTATATGTACATGTGTCTCTTTTTCATCAGTACACCACTGCAGTTAAAGATGAGCACAGCGTGGTTTCTGGCTACCTGGACTTCTCCAGTCAGTCACTGGTAATGAAAAATGAGTGACAAAATATTATATAATCAAATAATAACTACAAAAAAATTGGCAAACTTTCCATTTATTTGAGCATGTTGATGATCTGATCAGTTACTGCTTAACTTGAGTTGATGATTTACCTGCGAGCATGGCAGAGAGTGATCAGAAACTTGATTTCTGGTTTCTGAAACCAGGATATGGTGTTTACATGCTCAAATACATAACTGGCATACTTTCAAGATGAAGGTATCAAACTATAATGTATTTTTTTTATTGTGTGGCCATTCAACTTAACTCTAAATACCACACGAACAACTTAGCAAACTTAGTAAATAATTTAATCATTGCACCACATTCGTTAAGTTTTTTACTATATACAGTGAATTACAGCTGCCCTATTGCAGTGACCACTGCAGTGCCAATGGAGGGGAGAAGCAGGAAGGATATAGAGGACTTGAGAGATGGCTATCACATTACTTGTTAGACATGTATTGGATAGACAGAGGAGGTTACACTCAACTAGTCTGATTCACTCTAATGCAGCAGTGGTTTTCAAATCCTCATCCTGTTGCCATCAGGTGGTACTCATGCTGGAGCTTTGAACTGCATGCTATGAATGCTGTATTTAGATGTTTGTAGTTCTCAGGGGTTTTTGGACAGGGAGACACAGTGCGTTACTGAGACTGAGGGAGTTTCCCAGGGGACCTGCAACCAACCGGTAGTGCCAACCCCCTGCTCCTCTCCCAGGCTTGTCACAAACACTCACATCTTTGCTGCCGTCACTAGCACGAGGGGGGAAAAAGATAAGATTAGTTGATAGGCCAGTTCTTTATTTAGTTCGGCCACCCTGGCACTGGTGTATTACCTCTCCTGGGTTCTGATTGTGTCTTTGATTCCTCTCCCAGGAGATAGTGTGGAGTGGTCAATCTATGTGGAGGGTTGGTTCGACGTGAATTGGAATCCAGAGGCATGGACAACGACAACATTAACACACTGAGAAAATGTCTTTCAGATTACCATGAACCATCTGTCAGAGGAAATCTAGGGAAGTCTGTCTACAGGGACTTGATAATGAATCCTCACTGGGCCTGTGTATGTGTGCTTGCATGTCTATGAGAGAGTGAGTACTTCCTCTATTCTCAGCATCTGTCCACGCACACTTCTTTGATGCTTCGGCTTGTGTCTCACATGCTTGCCCATGTGTGTGGGCGTGTGTCTTTGTGTGTGAGAGACTGGTGTACCACCACTTCTCTTGCTTAATCTCTCAGGATTAGAGATTGATGACCAGCATCAGCCACCTCTAGCTTGTGACAATATGGTAACACATACGCCGTGTTGTTATTTTCAGTATATAGTGTAGCCCTCAGATTTTCAAGAGCAAGACCTATACGCTTGTTTACATTACATTTTCAGAGGTATTTGTTGTAGCAAAGAAGTTACAGATGTTATTGACTGAAAAGCTGCTGATTCAAATCCTGCTGACTGGTTAAGAAAAGCTGTGTGTTGGTAAATTATTTTGATTTTATCACTGATATTTTGTCAACGCATGTTCTTTTTCAAGGCAAGTTTAAGACAAGGGTCAGATACAGCCTTAAATAGCGGTAACAACTAATACATCCACATCCCTCAGTGCTCATTCCAGTTTATTTGCTTAAACCTAACCAAATTGCGACATTTCACAACATTAACCACGTGCTGTTTTGCTATGTTAAACACTAGTTTTATTTTGAAAGTCTCAAAGGAGACTTCGATGTTTATTCTGGCTGACTTGACCACGGTGTCCTACATGTGCAAAAAATGCCTAATTCCTCTATAGCTGAGTCATCCTTTTCACCTTTACACTACCACACCAAAACAGTCTCTCTAATGTCTTCATACTGTGTTTCGCAGTTGTTCAGCCATGGCCCTTAACCCTATATTTCTTGTTAAATTAATACAGGCTCATTTGTTCATTTCTCTATAGCCCTTACTTTACTCTGCTTTCTTTAAATTGAACTATTTGGACATTTGAATAATTTTGGTACAAGCTCTAAAGAGTTATAGTTTTCATATATTGTTGTCAAAATGTATGGATGCTAATGTGGGTTTATGTGTGTTGGACCTTTCTTTCTAATGCTGAATCATTATTTATGAATAACTCAGGTGTGAGTTTAATGTCACCAATTGTGAGTTGCCACCAGGTGGTATTTAAGACTGTATTTGATATATAAACTCTCCACCAAAAAGACAAAGTGTGGTTGGAACGTCGATGTAATCATGAAATAGTTTGAGCTTAGTGTGTGGTCATCTTGTCTTCAATATAGTCACTGACATTTGTGCTCACTGTACAACATAAGCTCCTTTGATGCAATGCTTTTGTCTTTCAATCAAGTGCAGTGAAGGGCTTCCTAGTGAGATTATACAGGTAAACCATGCACTATCAAAAAATGAATGGGCTTTTAATGTGCTCCACCTGCTGTGAGTGATTAATATGTGTTTGTTTCATGATCACAGTGGTGCCTAGGGCCGTCTTTCACCAGTATTAGGATGGATGTAGTTTGGTTAGGACAGATATCTCTCTATCATGAGCTTACTTAAGAGTGATTTTCAAGTGTTGATCTTTTCTCTTTGTCATCCCCTACAGATTCTCATGTCTAATTGGGAAATAACTAAAACAAATTGCAAACAGCTTGATCGCAGCCACGGATGACATATTATAATGATGTAACTCATTTAGCTTTTCCAGCTACACCTCTGCATGTTCTTGTGCAAGTATGGGGGAAATTATAAAAGGGAATTCTTGCTTTAATATGGAAAATATTTAAATCTCAGCCTAAAGAATACGCAAATCTTATAAAACATTGGTTCATTCACAATGTGGTTTCATACCTTTATCCTTATCATGTTGTTTTATTGTGTTTTTTTTACTTCCACAACATTTGTGAATGAAGCCACAAATCAAACTAATATAATGTTAAAATGTTTATTTGTTGGTTGTTAGTAGTTGGTTGGCCTACAGGTGGCATGAGGCGGTCAGAATCAGAACGTAATCTAAGTAAAAGTATCATAAAAGTATACCTAATACAGCACTCATTATGCAGAATGACCCATTTTAGAATAATATATAGTATAATAATGATGCATTATGTGTAAGCATAGCTGATGTTGCAACTACATTATATACTGCCAGGTAGCTTAATCTATAATTATACATCATAGTTTAGATTTTATTTTTAATGAGTAATCTGAATCTGCAACGTGTTGAGTAACTATAGCTGTTAAATGAGTGGAGTAAATATTAACCTCTGAAATTTAGGATAAAATTGAAAGACTAGTAAGTAAGTAAGGAGTAAAGTAGAACTATCTCAAAATTGTCAAGTACAGTACTTGAGTAAATGTACTCGGTTATATTCCACCATTGCTGAACTGTCCAAAGAACTACAAGCCAACTCAGACAATGTGAAAAATAATTGCTCTTACAGTAATGACCTAATGCAGGACAGGCACACAGTTAGGAGACCCGCAGCTAATTCACTGAGGACGTCTAGAGGACAGGGGACACATGATCTAAATGATAAACAGTGGACCAGAGACTGGACAACAAACACACTCATACTGAGAGACTGGAGGGAGACAGAGTCAGGAGAGGAGGGAGAAAGTGATGGAGGAGGCAGAGATAAACGTTTTGTTCTGGTGTTCATGGCCTGGAGATATGTAGATATATAGTTCAGCTCCCTGGGTGGTGAGGTTTTGAATGGCACAGGAAGCCATCTCTCTATTCTGATATGGTCAATAACACTGTCCACTGGCTTAAATGATAATGACTGGATACATGCAGCCTCATGCAATCACTAAACCCTCCAGCCTGGGTTGGGTTTTCAGTGACACATAATTTGAGTTAACACATGTTGATTGGACAGTCGTCGGTCCACTCACAGAGCTGACATGGCTCAAGGGCGACTGCTCCAAACGATCCAAAGAGCTAAAATAACTCTGCGGGCATGAGGTGTTGATTTTTAACAGTATCAGAGCTGAGAATCTAGCTGTGTAGTGCGGTATTTCTGTGTGAACGTTTTAATTTACCAGGGTCTGTCCCAGGATCAGATGATGCGGAAGTTTCCATCCTGGCGATGACAATAACAATTGAAACAAACACCATGAATAACAAGCTAGCGTTTTCATTAAATATTAACAAGCAGAGTAAGCATTCAAACACCAGCCCCTCTTTCATTTTCTCAAGGTCAGAGCTATTTATAGCATGGCATAACCAGAAAAGCACTATGTGGCAACCATTAGCACCAGCCTTTGTTCTCTCCACTCTACACACATCCAGCGTCTGCAGTCGCTCTAGTTCCCGAGAAATTCATGTTGCCAGAAGTGTGGGTGGCGGCACATTCACACGTGTTAAGGTGTACGCACAGTGATTACGCATTCTTGTTAAAATCATGACTCAAAAAAATGTGGTGTCTCGCACTCAGCAGATGAAGTATTTTTTTATTTTTTAAATTTTGATTGGCTGCCTTTTTGTTGCCTTGGTGACAGTCGGTGGAACTTAGCCTTACAATGCTCAGATTTTCTGTGTGTGTGTGTGTGTGTATTTATTTCAGGACACAACCTCCCACTCGGGTAGGGTGGGTGTGCTTTCAATGTGCTCTTACATAACAACTTGTAGCATTTAAGTGAAATATGGATTTTTCTTCAGCGAGGAGAGAACATGTATCATTAAGTCCGTCAAGCAATTTGTACTTACGTTCAATAATAACACTGATTAAATTGGTGCCTTAGGTGGCTCTTGTGTCAACTCTCCATACATGTCAACTTGTGTGTTAAAATTTTTGTGCTGCACTCAAAATATTCATCCTCTGTGTCTGTGTGTGCCTCTTCTAGAGAACTGATGAGGAGGCAGTGGTGGACCGCGGGGGCACACGCTCCATGCTCAACACTAACTTTGAGAAGGAAGAGCTAGAAGGTAACACCCATAAGTGAAAATAAACATTTACATTACACAATTAAGAGTGGCATTACAGCTGCGCTCCATACTTTTTAGTAGAGAAATAGGCACTCAAGTGATTTAGTTTTGCACGTCCTTAAAGTTAGGGCAAGTGACAGCTCCAAATACACTGGATCCTACATTAGACTTTAATGCCAGGTAAATGCCCATTTCTTTTCAAACTCCACACACAGGGTTTGTAACACAGTGTTTTCTATAATACATGTTAGACTCCAGGCTGAAGCTGATATGGCCCTGATGACTAGGGATATTTTGCCAGACAGAGTTACATTATGCAACAGGCTGACCCACCATTTACAAGAAAACTCTTGTTGGTATTGTTGCATCATGGCCCCATTTTGTTGTTTAGAGGTGTATTTTCTTTCTTTTGTAGTCAAGTTTAACTGACAAGATGTGAGGTGTATATATATATATTCCCAGCCAAGCAATAGCAGAGTTTCATAGCATAAAAACATATCTAATACAGCAGAATTACTAACAGCGGATCTTACTCGCCTGTCCACCTGTCTAAAACAAATGGATATATTTTTTGATGTGAATCCTGCAGCATCAAAGAGCGAGAGCTATATTCTGTGCACGTGTTTGCGTCAGCATTTCATTGTAAAAGAGACAGAGATGACACTTTCTGCACCAACAGCATGCAGAATTGACAATGAGCCTGTTCCAAAAACGTGAAAAAAAAAGTCCACTGAGCTTTTAACTTGGCTGAGTAAAACCGGAATTCCTCTCAAATCGAGAACATGAACTAATATTAAAAGACCTTTTCCAGGGTTTACTTATCCACTTGGATTTAAATGCATTTAAATTATGCATATTATGGATTATGGAAATGAAATTGCACATTATGGTAATGCAAAGAAAAATAATTACATATATTAATAACACTTTCTCTCTCCCGATTAAAGACTTATGTGGTAATGTCCATATACACTTCTATTTATTCATTTAGCTGACGCTTTTATCCAAAGCAACTTACAATTGCTATATACGTTAGAGGTCGTACAGGTTAAGTGTCTTGCTCAGGGACACAGTGGTGTTTCACAGTGGATATGAACCCGGGTCTCCCACATCAAAGGCATGTATCTTATCCCCTACTCTATCACCACCCACTATATTCACCACCACCACCGTGATCTACGTGGCTGTTCCAGTACACAGTTATATTCAAAAAAGAATCCAGCTGAAAAGAAAGAGATTGTTATCTTTTGATGTAGGACAAAAATACGTTTTCCTTATATAGGAATCAGTGGGTTTGAAATAGTACACCGCTGATTTAGCATTGTACTCCTATAACAGTGTCGGACTAACAGTGGACAGTTTAAAAAAAGCATCACATCGATGCAGCAGAGCCAGAGATTTGGCTTTATTATTCCACACATTCTTCTTCCCTGTTAAAACCTGGCGCCTACAATAGCCTCAATGCAGTTCAGTTGCAGATTCAGATGTGTCATGCTAGTAGTGGCTAATGTTGCCTCGAGCTGCAAACCCCAAGCAGAGGTGAGGCCTGGTGAGCTCACTCCACACCCACAGATATTATCTCATCTTCAAACTTCTTGTCTTCAGATGCTGACTCAAGTGACATTGGTTTTAGCAATTTATCAGACTTCACTGAGCTCCCTCTGGAGACTCTTTATACAACCTTTTTTTCCCACATTTGCAGTAGAACTCCCAAACATCACACTTTGATGTGTAAAATTCAACCTTGGCCGCTGAGCAATCAACTAACCAGAATAATGGTTTAGTTGATCATTGAAATTTGAATGTAATGTCTTTATTATACCAAATAAAATTCTAGAAAGTGCCAGGTTATCCAGATCACTCAGTAAATGTGAATCTTGGATCAGGCCACAGGATGTAATGCTGCCACATGACATGTTGTTTGCTTTATGCTACACTACTAAAAGTGTCTCTTATGTCTTAGATGAAATAATTACAATTTGTCCTCACTATTGCTGCTATTATGTAAACTCTCTATCAGATGTATCATTGATGATATATATAACTTGTAACTTGGGTTTATTATGGGGAACCTTTTTTTTAACAGTGCATTTTTGTGTAAGTTAGGATGGTGGTATGGGAGAATACAAAATGTAACATAAACATATGAAGCCCTTTTTATATAATGCTTGACTAACTGGTTCCTCCGTCAGTATCCGCTGTATTTTTGTTGCCAAGGCAGCCAGCAAAGATGTCACTCTTTGATTCTGACACTCAATTCGCTCACTTCATCTCAAGGACCCAGACTAGCTCTCTGTCTGGCACTGTGGTAACGCTGGCACTGCGTCAGCACCACGCAGGAGAAAGAGATCCTCTGAAGTTATCTCGCTCTGAACCCTGCAGCCCCTTTCAGCCCGACACTCACCTGCTTCGTCATTCCCATACATGTGCAAATATCTGGGATTTAAATTCCTAACACTAGATTGGTTTACTACTAGATGTTACCGTTGAAATTATGTTAGATGGTTAAAAAAAGAGAAGAAGAAACAGGTGTGGGATTTAATGGATTAGTCTAGTGATAGTGTATTATATTATATAATATACAATGTTTAATATTATAATATAACAAAGTCTATGGCACAGAATGATGCAGCAATATAAAACATGCAGTCTTTGCAGATAATTTCACTCAGCTGTTGGAACAAGCAGTTAAAGAATACATATATATGATACTGTCAGATAGTGTAGAATAAAATACTTTCTCAGCCTTTAAATTACTCTAGGAGAAATAAAAGGGAAAAATTTTGATGTTTATCAAATAGGGGCTATCCCAATTTTTGAAAGGACATGACTTATTTTTATCGACACATTTTTTATTGGCAGCAAATCCTGTGAAAAGACAGAAACTAACAATAAATTGACTCTACTAACAAGTATTGTGTGTGTATCCAAAGCCTAATAAATCATATTCCTCTGTGCCATAGAGCTCCATTGTTGTCCAGAAACTATTACAAACAGTGAAAATCAGTGAGCCTCACTGTTGCACTGGGTGACATGTTCCCATATTACCAACACACACTCTATGGATTAATCTGCAGCGGAAAATAGTCCCTAGCAAAATGCACTATTTCAAAAAATATCATCAATGACATGCAGTTATCAAAAAATTATCAATATGGAGACTAGTAGCTTCATAGCCTGACAGCCTAATGCTGGTCAGAGTAGTTTTTACCACAGCACTTTCCAGAGATCAGTATATTGTATAATTTGTTTTGCCGCCATTGTAATACATTTTACATTACAACCCCAACAAGTAGGAGAAGTCACAGGCCAGTAACTGTCAGCTTTGAAAATCAATTTATAACAGCGACTGTGTTGCTATGTCAGAGCCACATAGCCAGTTGTGTGAAGAGAATGCACAACACCCAGCCAATCAGGACTGCTGTATTCACTGGCCATGATAAGCAGTGCATACATGAATACACTCACAAAGACTCAATATGAAACACCAAAAGTCAGCACATCATACATCACTGTATGAATTCAAGCCGTGACTGACTGAAAGCTATTGAGAGGAGGCGACAGAAGAAAAGAGAAAAGACATTCAGTGACATCAGCAGTAGTTCAGGCCTGAAGGAGGCGAGCTATTTTTGTTAAGTCCTCCCCTCGTGAGTCTTGACTCATGAACTTTAAAGCTCTAGTGCTCCATCCCTATGGTTTTCTCGGATACCTCATTGTTCGTGTCTGCTGGAATGTGCCTTTTATTGTGAAATTGTGCAAAGTCAGTCCCTCCTCTGCTTCTACTGCTTCATAATTTACACAGTGCTAACAGCAGTTTGCTCTGGATGAATGCATCTACAGCTGTGCAAACTGACAGTCAAACACACTCCCAAATGGTACATTTGGACATATATTTAGGTTTCTCATTACATTCGCTTAGACCTTTCTTAACCTCTAACCTGGATTCCTATTGGTAGAAGGTATTTAGTGAGTGGCTTTTTTCAGATACTGTGATGTCACTGTGCTCTTAGGTGATTCATGTTATGTCTGTGCTTTGCTTAAATCTGATTTGTGCGCTATAATGTGATTAGTCATGTCTCCAAGCAAGTGAAAACAATTTAGGTCATTCAAATGGGATATTCCCCCCCCCCCCCCCAGACTAAATGAAAATATACTCAGATTTATCACTGTAACTCAATAAACAGAATGAGCTCATTTATTTCTGAACCAAGTGGCTTAAATTGAGTTAGGATTTAACTTTGAAGGCAAAAGGGGTTCCCTAATGTTTCTTCAAGGGCGTAGGACGTAGAAAATGTAAAATCTAGTAAATGGTAAATCAGGCTTTAATGTTAATTTACCTAAAAAAAAGTAACATAATTGGCTTAATTTTAATGCACCATCACAATAGTTGCCTTTCCTTCAGACATGATACTTTCTGATAAATGTTGTTATGATTTTATATAAATAATATATAAGTTCAAACTACTATTTCAAATGTCAACAATGAACCTAAACTTAATAACTTGTGTTTTATTTCTATCTTTGCTACAAAGAGCTCTGTCTTTTACTGCATTATCTTTGATTGATTATTATATGATTATTATAACTCTGGTGATTTAACAGCAGTAAATAGAGAAAATATATATTTTTAACAGTAATCCCTTTGCAATCTTTCTTCATAGTAAAAAAAGAAGTAAAGATGAAACAGGGAACCAATTTATTATCCTATGATGGACCCCAGTTTGTAGCTCGCAAGCGTCAGCTCGCCCTGTGGCCTCTCATATGGTGCAAGAGGCAGATAAAGAGAACAGGGTGTCCGATAGTCTTGTCTGTGTCCGGCCATTGAGCTGAGGGCCAGCGGGAAGGAAGCATCGGCCAGGCAACTCGACTGCAATAAAGGAAGAGAAAGTCAACACGAATTATCTTACCCTGTAGATGCACGCTCATGTGTGCGTGTACGCGCACAGGCTCAGACAGACACATCAGAGAAAGGCCCTTGTGCTCACATTGTCCTTTCAGAATCCCAGTCTCCTGTTTTTTTCATGATTATATATCTTTATACAAGCACAGGAACAGAAGGGCCTGGAGATATCAGTTGTTTAGTTAAGTTCTGCTTTTCTGGTTCCACTATGACTATGGGTATGGCTGCCACTTCTGGTTATTGTGGCAGCTGTGGCTCAGGAGGTAGAGTGGGTCGTCCACTGGTCATTGATCAGGGAGATGGAGGTTTGATCCCTAACTTCTTCTGTCCACATGTCTAAGTGCAAGACACAGCACCCTGCATGGTAGCTCGATGCCACCTGTGTTAAGTGTGTGTGTAAATGGGTGAATTAGAGGCGAGATATAGTGCTGTCGTCACCATCAGGGCATTTAGTAAATTTACATACAGCAACAAGACACACACATACTAGCAGAATGGGCTTTTGTGTACAACAAAGCTAACGCTCACTGAACTAGTATTGCTGAATAAAGTTTACCAAAAGCAACTTGAAAAAACAGTCCAACCTACTACTCTTGTTATTTAGTTGGCTTCAAATGAGGCTTAACGTTAGCTCAACATTAGTCCAGTCCCAACCAGCTAGCCTATAATGTTATCTACTTTGTTGGCCAAAACATAGCGTTAGATGACAAATACTCACTCTATGGTCATCTGACCTGCTCGTCCTGCTGAAGGTCTCCGTAACACTTCTGTCCAAGTGAGGATGAAAAGTTTCATGCATAGTATAGTCTAACGCATACTCATGGCTCTCTTGGAGTTGGCAAAATGACCCAATTCTTAAATTAAATCATAATTTCTATTATTTCAAATTAGTTAACTACTCTACTCTTTCAAAATACACCCTGGCAACTGCAGACATACTCACAGGAATCACTGCTTAAGAGCGTTCTTAAGTTTAACTTTGAGAAGTTTGATAAATACTGGCCCTGATATCATTATGTGTTATGTATAGGTTTAAACAAAATTTACCCTAATCATGATTACCCAATAAGTTTCCTTGAAGAAGAAGCTTTGTATTCCTAGCAACACAACAGAAAACATGAGATGGATGATGGTGGAGAGATCAAACTCCTGTAGTCTTGAGTTTAACAAAGAATCTCTGTTGCATGTTGTTTCCAGGTCACCGCACCCTCTACATTGGGGTTCACGTTCCCCTGGGCAGGAGGTCACACAGACGTCACCGTCACCACGGACACAGACACAGGAAGAGGTCCAAGGAGAGGGACTCCTCAGCTGATGATGGGAGAGAATCCCCTTCACACAGTAGGTCTTCAAAATAGACTGAAGCAATTAACTTTAAAATATATGCAAAAGTAAAGTTTTTGAGTTCACTCAAGCCAGTTTCACCAGTGTACATGACCTTCTATTTATCTTTCTGTCGCATGCGTCATTCCTTTCCTCCTCCTTTCTATATCTCCACTCGCCTTCGCCTGTCCCATTTGCTGCAGCAGACACACCCGCTCAGAGGGTGCAGTTTCTGTTGGGTACAGAGGATGGCGACGAGGAACACATCCCCCACGCCCTGTTCACCGAGCTGGATGAAATCTGCCTCAGGGAGGGTGAGGACGCCGAATGGAAAGAGACAGCCAGGTACACCGCTGTAGTCAGTCACATGGGCCGTGTCTTGCCATCTGTGGTGTTTCCTTTGTTGCACCTGAGCGTTTAATGCTGTTCGTGTCTCACAGCAAGCTTTTATCACAGTTACGTAGTACCTCCAGGGATTTATTATAACTCAAGGCACAACTAATTTGAAACACACACACTGTGTTGGGATCGGAAATTATAAAATGATTTTTTGTACTTCTCTCAAAAACAGATGTCTTTATGTTTTCACTAAGTTGTGTTTTTTACATGTGCAGGTGGCTTAAGTTCGAGGAGGATGTTGAGGATGGTGGTGAGCGGTGGAGTAAACCCTACGTAGCCACTCTGTCTCTACACAGTCTTTTCGAGCTTCGCAGCTGCATCATGAACGGCACTGTGATGCTGGACATGAGGGCCAACTCGCTGGAGGAGATCGCAGGTGAACACTTGGGAATGTAAAAGCGTCACGTCTTGTTTTGCTCAGTGATTAAAACTAAAATATGGCTGTGCTACACCTGAGGGAACAAAAATGTCATGCGGAGTTCCCCAAAGCTTCATCCTCGGGTCCCTTTTTTTCAACATCTAATAGCTCAGATAATTAAAACAACGAGATATCTTAACATAATTGTGTAGCAGACAACATACGTTTACTTGAAAGAGTAGATTTGGCATTGCACTTCTGTAAAATTGTCGGACTCATGATGGGCAGTTGTTAAAAAAGGCTCAAGATCAGTGCAGCAGTACTCAGCTAATATAGCTTTGAGCCACTTACCTAAAGCAGAGATGAGGAGTTCTCGCAAGCTCACTTCTTTCTAACTTCTTTTAAGTGACATCACTTGTGGCATTTAATCAGACTCCAGAGCTCTCTCTGCACTCATTAAGGTATTTATACAACTATACAGTAGATATTCTGTACTCCCCAAGTCCTGTAAACAGTATCACCAAGCGACTATGTACAATAACAGGGCAGCAAAGAGAGTGTCTATCTGATTGTTGGAAAAACTATACTGCTGAGGAGATCTGTTGAACTTAACCTGGTTTTGTGCGATTAAATCAGCAGCAGTGGGTCGTGTTTTGTCTGAATAATCAGCTTAGCATCACTGGCTGCCACACAGAGACAAACACTATCAGGAGTAGCCCTCGTGAATTAAAAATTAACTGTTCAGAGAGAAAATGAAAATCTACATTTGTGTCTTCCCTTGTGAATGTGTTTTTACTTCTCAGACATGGTGCTGGATCAGTACGAGGCGTCTGGCCCTGTAGGTCAGGATGCTAGGAAGAAGATCCGTGAGGCCCTGCTCAAACAGCACCACCACCAAAACCACAAGAAACTGGCCAACCGCATACCCATTGTGCGCTCTTTCGCTGATATTGGCAAGAAGCAGTCTGAGCCTCATTCCATGGACAAGAATGGTGAGCAAATGGTCTGAAAACTCACACACACCTACACACACACACCTGTCATTTGCCAAGACTGTACACTCTGTTTTATTCTTTGTTTTTACCACGGTGACCATATATTGTAAATACACACAGTATGTTTTTATGTATAATCTTGTAATCCTTTGCATGTTTTTTTTCCAGTGTGTCCAGTGTGACTTGCTGTTTTACTGTCGTTTGATATCTCATTTTCTCCTCTTGTTTGTGTTTCTCCATGTTTGTGTATGTGTTTGTTCTCGTCTGCTGTATTTTGCATGCGTGGGACTCACTTAATCAGTAAACGGCCTCTATTATTATCAACCCACAAAATCTCCCACATGTTTGCCTGAAAAAACACTCACTCAAAACGCTCCACCCAGAAAGGCCTTTTCCTGTGTGCCATGGCCACGGTGTGTGTGTTGCGTGTCATGTCTGTCCACCACTCCATCTCCTTTGAGCTCCTCCAGGAGCCGTGGCGACATAACCTCAGACACACTCTTTGGCAAAACCAAGACTAAGCGTCTTAGTGTCCTTCAGGCAGTTGCACAAGGCTACTGTCCCATCGTACAGGAAGATACAGAGCAGAAAATCTGCACAGGCAACAAGAGCGGCTAAGCTGATGCTAAACACTAAACGGCTAGATAGATGATAGTAGTAATATTATAAAAAGTAATGCATTAAAGGGGAGAGTATCATCATGAGAGGTTAGAAATGAGTTATGTGCAGTGAAGAAGAGAGAGAAAGAAAACATCTGCATTCTTAAACTCATGCAGCTTTGTCTTTGTTTAGAGTTTATTTATTTTTGAGACTTAAAAGTGAGGCAATGAAAAGGAAAGTGGATGGATTTAAGGATTCAGAAGTTGAATGTATTTTTAACATCTTAGAAAAAGACTTCGGGCAAGTGACAGTCATTTTGAAGAATTATTTGTGTGTGGCTAAACAGGGTATGTGCTGTGTATCAATTTTCATGATAATGCTCTCCACTTCTTCATTGTCAACAATGTGTTTGAAAAACATATTCTGCAGTTGTTAACAGTCACTAATTACTAATAGTGGTAGCTCCTGGCTTTAAATTCATGGTTTAACATAAAATATAATCTTCATTGCGTTACCTTTGGGATTGTTATTTTTAAAAAATAGTTCAACAATTTAGGAAATATACTTAATCACTTTCTTGCAGAGAGTCAGTCGTATGTCTTGTGAAGTCGTATAAGTGAAGCTAATTATTGTAGTTTCTCGTTAACACTAGAAACAATGGGAAACAGCTAGCCTGGCTTTGTCTGAGAGTGAGAAAATCTGCCTACCAGCACCTCTAAAGCTCACTGGCACTTAATATGTAGTTTGTTTAATTCATACAAAAGGGTAAGTTTATGTGCCAGAGAATTTATGCTAAGGCCGCTGGCTTTAGCTTCATTTTGAACGGACGAGAGCGGTATGGATTTTCTCACCTAACACTCGGCAAGTGAATATATGTATCTCCCCAGCTATTCCTTTAAAGAAGCCAGGTTAGCTGTTTCCAGTTATCTTAACTAAGCTAACCGGCTGCTGGCTTTACTGTAGCTTCACGCTGAATAGACAACTTTGGTATCAATCTTCTCATCTAACAGTCACCAAGAAAGCTTATAAAGGTATATCCTAAAGTGTCGAACAATTCCTTTAATAGTACTAGTAGCATCACACCTCCACTAAAAGAGCTGACATTTTGAGCAAGTCACATTTTTAGCATTGTGCTGTAATTTGCTCAAACAACAGCAACTGGTCCATTAACTTTACAAATTACATGACATTGAAATGTAGGAGGAGCAATCTTTGACTTTGCTTCAGTGACAATTAACAAAAAAAAAATTAAATGAGCACCTATTAATACACTGAAATGTAAGTTAAAGATTGTACCTCATTTATTTTACCACGCGTGATTTGGAAAGATTGAGCCAAACTAAAATCACTATATCCACTGCACCACTGAGCATTCATCTGATGATCTTAATATTAAGTGTACTCACAAGGTACACTCTGAAACAAGGTACAATATTGTGTCTTTTGTCACTTGGGGCTGAACCTTTTTGTCAATAAAGGTAGAGCACCTACAACAAAAGGGTCCACTGTTGTATCATATTTTTCAGAGAATGTAACTGTACCCTCTAGTCACTCGAGAATGTTGTCTTTGTGTGGGAAAGTAGTACTGCGATAAGCTGAGCCTCCTTAAAACTTGACATGATGTTGCTTTCCTGCTCTGCCTGACAGGCCAAACAGTCTCACCTCAGTCCCAGCCAGCTAACAATGAGGGCAAACAGGACGTCAGCCGGGAAAACAGTGCTGTCGACTTCAGCAAGGTGAGCAGCCAGACCCACCACTGATCCTGCTGTTTATCCAGGGGCACTGATAGCTGGACACATAACTAGTGTTGTATATTTAACCAAGATTGCTTTACGTGTGAAATGGTCACCGTACGCCTCTTGCCCTGGGAAATTGACTGGAATTTAACAGGAGTAAAGTTTGTTTTCTTTTGTTGTGTTGACCACCAGAGTCTGTTCCAGCCATTATATTGAATATTTAATTAAATGATTTACTGTAGTAACCACTTTCCTACCTTAAACCATATTTTAATATTTTAGATAAAAACAGAACAAAACATTTATACAATTTTTTGTCCAAATATGTAGTGTTGTTTTGATTTCTTTCTGTCTCACAGATTGACCTCCACTTCATGAAGAAGATCCCTGCTGGGGCTGAGGCATCCAACGTCCTGGTGGGAGAGCTGGAGTTTCTAGACCGCCCTGTGGTGGCCTTCATCCGCCTGGCTCCTGCTGTGCTGCTCAATGGCCTGGCTGAGGTTCCCATCACCACCAGGTTATACAAAAAAGGAAAGCTGTCTGCTTATCTCTGCCTTTCTTTCTCTCTCTGTCTTTCTGTATTCGGTGTCAAGTCTGGATAGATTAGCTGATAATTCCCTGAATGCTTTGTTAGAATTGACTTGTAGCCAAAACTTGGTGTCCTTTGTGTTGCACAGGTTTCTTTTCATCCTGCTGGGCCCGCTGGGAAAAGGTCCACAGTATCATGAAATTGGCCGGTCTATTGCTACCCTGATGACTGATGAGGTGAGGACTAAGTACAGAATTATCAAGGTGCGAATTCTGGCTGTAGTAATAATGCAAGCAGGAGTGGAAGAAGTATTCAGATCCTGTACTTAGTAAGTAGTAGTAATACAACAGTAAAGATATCTCATTAAAAGTCCTGGCATTCAAAATATTAGTTAAAAGCTTAAAGTATTTTAAATAATTACTTAATATGCAAAATGGATATATGAATATTATCACTGATGCATTAATGTGTGAGCAGCATTTATGTTGTACTTGTGACTCTACTTGAATGCCTGAAGACTTGACTTGGCTAGAGACTTGAGGGCATAAAGCTGAGGGGACTTGAGTTGGTGACCCATAAATGTTAGAAAATGCTCTACTGAATGTAGTTGTGTCTCTTGGCGTTCTGCCAAACTGTCTTTACAAACTGTAATTCATAACAAATCCAGGATGTACGCAACCTCTCCAGAACATAATGCACACCTTCAGTTCTAAGAGAATAAAATGGAGAAAGCTCTAAATAATTGTAGTCTGTTAGTGTTAGTATAGCTAAATCTTTCCCTTCTTCATAGTATCACCTTCTAATGCACAAATCGTTCATTTATCTACTAGTTCCTGCTTGTGTTTGTGTTGAATGTTTTGAATGTAATTATTACTATTATTACTTTTGTATTATTATTAGAAATAAAAAATTTAATGCCTCCTGCCCTGTTTTGAAACAAGACAATCGAAGAGTAGTTTGTATAAATATTCCTAATAATAAATGATCTTAACTGCTAAATAGACAGTGTCACCATTGTCACCTTGTGTAATGGTTCATGCATCTTGTTAACAAACAGCCAGAGTTCTGTGCATCACAATCCTCAGAGAAGAACTATTAAAAGTGAAGTAGCTTGTTGTTAGTTAAGTTGAATACAGCTCAATATGTCAGCGTGTGCACTCAGCTAATTATGATTTGCCTTTCAGGGCTTTGGAGTTTGGAGCCTGTGCACCACAAGATCAAAGTTATCTTGTGATGTTTATAACAAATGACCGAAGTCTGATGTTACTGTCTATCCTTCTGGTATTTAAAATGAAAGCCATGCGTTTGGGTCATCGGTTTAGTTGTGTGCATTCAGCAATGTTATCTGTATGTATCACTGTCAGCGCTCTACAAAATAAATATATAATGTTGTTTCAAGAGAAAAATATGAGTGACCACTGCCTTAACTGCCTAAAAAATGAAGTTAAGTTAATGAGTTAAGGCTTGAGACTTGACTCGGACTTGGTTCAAAAGTTTTCAAAACAGCTCTGAGTCGAAGATTGAGCTGTCTAATCTGCAAAAACCTCAATCTTATTGGGACATATCTGTCTATATTTGAGTCCTAAAAACATATTTTGCAGCGCGGTAAGAATATTTCAATTTGTTCTTAATTCAAGACTCAGATTAAAAAACCCATCCTACCTCAGGGGTAGCTTTTTTTCAGTTTTTATAAGAAAATCATAAAAAGGTATTTAAACGTGGACTAAAATGATTGGAGAGATATTTTTACACTGAACAATAAGTAATGTTTTAGAGAGTAATCTTGTGTTTTGTATAAAAGTCAAATAAATATTTCCCTTAATTTACAATCATGTGTTCATGGTCAAGTAATCCCAAAAGTGGAATAATAAATGTGAGTTTTAATTTGTTTTTAATGGTAATATATGGCATTAGTAGCTTAGGGAGTAGAGAAACAATCCTGTAAATCAAAAGTCCACCAACTGGCTCTAGAGTCCCTTTGCTATAACTGAACCTGACCGTTGACCTAACTTTAAAAGCAGGAGAAGCCTTTGGGGATCAGCAGAGTATGACCGTGACAAGATTTCCCACAGTGCAGCTATGAGCTAATGTTTCTGACCGTCATCAGAGCCAGATGTTGCCTGTTTTTTTTCATGGTAGCAGTCCTACGGGATGCATGAAAATAGAAGCGTATGGATGTCTACCTACTTCATCATGTATGGGAATAAATTGCACCCATGGCTTATACTTGAGTGTCATTTACAGGGAAACTGCAGCATAATTACACGTTCACTTTGGATGATAATGTTCCAAATATTTCCTGTCACACACATAAATCCGTCACTCATATTCTGTGCCTCCCTTCATCTATTCCAAAGATTTTCCATGATGTTGCTTACAAGGCCAAAGACAGGAACGACCTGGTGGCAGGCATCGATGAGTTTCTGGACCAGGTGACGGTGTTACCCCCGGGAGAGTGGGACCCCTCCATCAGAATAGAGCCTCCCAAAAACGTGCCCTCTCAGGTACACTCTCTATTTATATACAATAACAAAAACAAAGATTTTATATTTTCTGCTTGTGACCAAAAATAGGAAATAGGAAAACTGGTTCCACTTTGCTGCCACTCCAAAAGCTCAACCACTAAACTAAACTATCTGAGAGTCTGTTTTGAGTTTGTGTATATATTACCGATCTTCCATAATGTGACTGTGAGTCCCCTTCTGCTGCCTGCCGAGTAATATTAAAACATCTGTGTTCTCCTCTAATCTCAACTGCGTTATACTCTGCGCTTTGATGCCTCTCCCCAGGGTTCTGCTCTCAATCTAAAACATTTGTTATTTTACCTCCATTAGTTATTTTGGTCTACTTTGAAAAGTGATCCGCCATCTTGTTTAGGAGTGTAATGTTGTTATCTAACAGAAAGCTGCTTCAGATTATTAAAAAAGTCTTGTTTTTCTTTTCCTCATTGTCATTAGGCTCATGTGGGGAATTAATGACACCACTGTGCAATTAGATTGTTATGCTGATGAACTCTGTATCAGAATATGCTACATTCATGCATAAGACATCATCATCCGGCATTTAAGCTTGGTTAAAAGTTTGTTGGAACAACTGCAACATCTGGGCCCTGTTTCAGAAAACAGGTTTAGCCTAACCCTGAGCTCTGAGTCAAGCTTGAGCCTGGGGAATGAAACAACCTGCCACCTTCAATGGAGTCTCCATTTTAATCCAGTGGTGCTGTAAATATGAGTGTGTGCCCACGCAGACCAGGGCATTCGTCTCAAAAAACAGAGGTGGAGAAAGGAGTCAATACTATTACAGTTTATTCAGCGTTCGCTGCTCATTCATCATTTACCAGACTTGAAGTTCCTTAACAGATGATAAAGTGCGGAAATCCTTTTGTATGTGGTAAACAAATTGTAATTATATTTTTTCAACAGTAACCTAACGGGGACAAATGACAGTGGCTGTTTATGTGTTTCTATGATTGTAAAGTCATACTCTGACCAGAAAGAATTATTTTGGTTATTTGTTCAAACTGACTGAAATCCTGTTCATTTTGCATTTAAATAATAATAATACTGTCAAAACTCATTAAGACTATATGCAGCTAATATTCAAAAACTTTTAAACTACATTTAGTACATTTAGTTTCAGCTGCACCACAATCATCCTCACATCACATCATCTCCAACATGATAAATACGATAGGGATTTTCCATCTGTGTGACCAATCCCAACACAACAAATTGATTGTTCATTGATCAGTCAAAGCTTCCACAGAGTCATGGTGTTATAAAAAGGACGAGGTATACATTTTATTCTGTGCTGAGGACAGATCCACGACGTCCAGAGATAGCTGTCTTTGTCCTTACATCGTTACCATGATAACTGACCCAGAGTTAAGTCCTCTTTCTTGAAGGCTCAGTTTCCTTCATCTCAGGCTTTAACAAACCCAGAGTTTTCACTAACCCTGCTTTCTTTAAAGTGCAACCGATGCTTATTAATGTTCTCATGATGATGGCCAGTAACACTGATCTTAACCGCACAGGAAAAGCGTAAGATTCCCCCTGTTCCCAACGGAGTGACAGATCTTGGAGAGTCGGAGGAACATGGAGGGCACGGTGGCCCTGAGCTCCAGCGCACTGGGAAGTAAGTGTGAGAGAGAAACACGATGATTTGTGATGTACAGCCTTGAGCTCTCTAAGCTCTTCTTTGTCTCCGTCTTCCTGTCGCCTGTTAGCTGCCTCGCTGTCCCTAAACTATAAATTTAGCTCTCTTAAGAGTCAGACTACCCTACTGGCCCATTATCATTCCTCACACTTCAGCTCTACAAAGACCTTTTGTTTGTGTTTGAATTCATTATGAGTTTAGAGATATCCCAGCACTCTGTCCCACACATACAGTCACAATACTCTCTCTCTATATATATATAGTATTGTTTTATCATTACAACACCTCATATGTATACTCACATTATATATTATATCACATTATACAGTAATCTACAGTCACTCAGTGGTATTTACTCAAGAACTGTTTTGTCAAGAACAATTTGGAGGTACTTTACTACAGTACGTCCATTGTATACTTATATTTCACCAAACATATACTGCAGCTAAAGTAACTAGATACTTTTCAGATTAAGACTTTACATATTAAGATTAAACCAGTGGCTTAATCTCGGGAGTCCTTACAAAACGTTTGGGCCCCTTGTTATGTTTCAGATCTGTAAGTGCATTTCCATCCACTTGTTTTTATGCACATTTTCAATTTGCACACAAAAGCAACAAAGTGCAATAGCAGCACATTTGGTGAATTAATTATTTATAACACAAAGTCACATGAAGTGTGTGACTTTCACAGAAGAAATTAAAATGGCAGCAGATGAAAACATCAGATCTATGTGGAGTAGTGTTTGAGGAGACTGTAACCTTTTTTAATTTTACAAAAAACAAACATAAATGGTATTTAACTGGCACTCTTCCTCTGCGATAGTTTAATGGCAAAAAGCTCTGACAGTAACTCTGAAAAGTTAAAGTAAAGTTAACTGATAATGATGATGTGATCAATCAGAATTGGAGCCGGGGTATATGCTAGCACCAGTCATGGAGCAGTTGTCTCTGTGCAAAACAATACAATATCAACATAAAATATAGGGTACGTGCAAAAAAAAAAAACACATGCTGAAAGCAAAATAATTTGTCATTGAGAACTGACTGTTATGTTTCATTTGTGTTACTTAAGTAATGGGTCTCTATAGTCCTGCAGTTTATATTAATGTTTGAGAAAACACCCAGGCATGTGTCAGGCAGGCATCCTGTTAAAAACTTGCTTTAGGCGCAATTTTTACATAATTTTATGGTGCAAGAGAGAGCTTTCTCGAGGCAAATATTGAGATTTACAGAAAGGATGAAATGAAGTTTTCAGCACCCAGAAATCACCTAATGACAACCAAGGGATTCTTGAACATCTTGTAACAATGACACGATAGAGCAGTGGTGTTTAGTTCTCATCTATGTGATTTAACAGCAGAGGAGTGAGTGATGTTTTGCTGCTGAGCTGCTGCTGAGCTGCAGTACGCTGCGGTACAGGCTCTTATCCCAGCTAAGATTGGCTGGAAGCCCAGTCTCAGCTATCAAACCACCAACACCACCACCTCCCGGGACATAGCGCTGCTGCCTACTGCTCCCACTGAAATAACCGTTACCGTCCTGCCCACTGTTGCCATAGCAACCACCTCCAGCTAGTTCACCGCTCTCCGCATGCAGGAGATCCTGCTCCATGTGCAAGCATTTGTTCAGCAGCAGAGAATTAGAATTGAAGCATTAGAAGTGATGCCGTTTATTTTAAGGAAAATAAGCTTATTCACTTTCTTGCACAGAGTTAAATGATAGTACGCCTGTGTTTGTACAATAAATATTAAGCTGGAGCCAGTAGGTCAATGTCAAAATCAATTTTTATTTCTATAGCACATTTAAAAACAGTTGACCAAAGTGCTGAACAGGGTCGATGTCAAATACATAAATAACAAGTATAAGAATTACTACAAGCAAAGTGAAACAAAACAACACTTTAAAACATCAGAAAACAGGTTAACGAAGGTTAAACGCAACTGCAAATAGGTGCGTCTTAAGCAGCGATTTAAACGTGTGTAGGGTCTGTGCAGCTTTAATATGCATGGGGAGGTTGTTCCATAGGATGGGGGCACCCAGTGCAAAGGCTCTGTCGCCCTTATTTTTAAGCTTTGATTTTGGGACATCCAGGAGCAGCTGATTTGTTGACCTCAGTGTTCTTACTGGAGAATGGCGGCACAAGAGATCAGCTAGATAAGGTGGCGCCAGACCATTTAAGGCCTTAAAAACAAGCAATAAAATCTTAAAATCTATCCTATAACGGACAGGTAGCCAGTGGAGGGAGGCCAAGACAGGCATTATGTGTTCACGCTTTTTTGTTTTTGTTAAAAGGCGAGCAGCTGCGTTTTGGACTAACTGGAGGCGATTTAAAGATTTCTGATTTAGACCCATGTATAATGAATTACAGTAATCCAGCCGAGCAGTAATAAAAGCATGGATGACTTTTTCAAGGTCTTTGGGAGGAAGATAGGCCTTTATTTTAGCTAGAAGTCTTAACTGGAAGAAGCTGGTCTTGACGACGTGAATGAGGTGTCAAAAATAACACCAAGATTTTTAATAGAGGATCGATTTTGGGAGGCTAAGGGGCCCAAAGTGCCAAGAGGTTCACTGAGTACGTCTAAACATCCACACGTGATGATCTCTATTTTATTTTCATTCAGAGTGAGGACATTTAACTCCATCCGGGTTTTTACCTCCTTTAAGCAGTCTAACAATGGCTGCACTTTGGTTATGGATTTCATAGGCAAGTAGATTTGGACATCATCAGCAAAAGAGTGATAGGAGATTTCATGTTTCTGGAAAATGGAACCCAGTGGCAACATATACAGTGAGAAGAGGATAGGGCCCAAAATAGAGCCTTGAGGGACCCCGTAGGTGAGAGGAGCAGCTGACGATTAGGTGATTAACTTGGCTTGGCTGTAGCTTCATACAGAAAGACTGAAAGCATGGGGAATAGCTAGCTAGTTCTGTCCAAAGGTAACACCATCTATCTGGCAGCACCTCTAAAGCATTAACATGGTATATTTATTGTGACACCCCTCCCACTATTTGCCAGTTGTCCTGGCCATTGACTGACTTGGGAGGGTCATCAGCTTATTGAGCAAAAACTGAAGTTTCAAAATGACAAACCTCTGCTAGTTGCCTGGCCAAATCATTTTTTGTGCAGATTTAAAAAAAACAATATATTAACAGTACATTAGGAATAATTTGCATTTGACAATATGAATATTACATTGTAACCTTCTTTGAAAAATGATTTGATTTCACATCACTAATCCATGGACGTCCATACAAAATGAAGTGCTGTTGAGCTATATTCACAAGTCTGGTTAAAAAGTCGAAGTCTTAAGATTTGGAGGTTCCCATCCCATATTACCGCTAATGCTTATCACCCCCCAGAAATAACCAAACAACAAATCTTTCATAAAATCCCTGCAGGTTATTTGGTGGGCTCATCTTGGACATCAAGCGAAAGGCTCCTCACTACCTTTCCGACTACACAGATGCCATCAGCCTGCAGTGTCTGGCTTCCTTCCTCTTCCTCTACTGCGCCTGCATGTCACCTGTCATCACTTTCGGAGGACTCCTGGGCGAGGCCACAGAGGGACGTGTGGTAAGAAGCAACTTCTATATTGCTCCTAAGAGACTCTAAAAGTGTTGTTTTTTTATCACTTAGGGGCACTGGAAACAAGCTGTGAGCACAGCATTGAAATATCATCACATTTGAGGTTGAAATGGCAAACTTGTTGTTATTTGGAGTAATGTTTGTGTCCACCTGGCGAACTTGAGTCCTATAGTCACTCTCCTTTAACTGTTATTGGTCTCTACCAACTCCTGAGGGAAATAACTGGCTCCTATGCTGCTAAGCAGGTGGGTTTTTAGAGCTTTTTCACTGAAAACAGCTGCCTTGTGCAGCTGAAATTTATTCAATCGTGTGGTGAGAGTGAACCAACAGTGAAGATACAGCCGGACAGCTACATAATTAGCTGAAACACCAAGTAGAGCTGCAGATGCAGGTGATACCCCTTTCACATTATCACATTGTTTTCACATTGGCATTAATAAACTGTGAATTAGGCTGTTTTCAATAGTAATTATCTTGTCTGTCAGTGCTGAATGTCCCCAAACTTTCCGCAGCTCAATGAAAACAAGCCTGAAATCATTATTTTTGGTCTGATTTGGCAGAATCAGTGACATCTTTTAAATCACTTCTCAAAGCTTCTTATTACTGCCAGCACCCCATTGTATTTAGAACATGTTTTAAATATTGATATTGTTTTTTTCTTATATTATTTTAATTGTCTATTTTTATTTTCCTCATTGCAGTGAAATGTTTGAACCCCTCTTAAACTGAAACAGTTTAGAAACTACCATGGTCAAACGTATATCTTTAGTCCAGACTCAAATATCTCAAAAACTATTGGATGGACTGCCTTAACATTTGGTTCACAGATTCATACACCTCAGGATGAATTGTAAAAACTGTGGTGATCATCTGACATTTACCTTTAGCGCCATCATCAAGTCAAAATTTCACTTTGTCCATACTTTGATTTATGACCAAATACCTGCAAAGCCAATGACATTCCCATCAGCTTTAGCTGTACTTAATGTTTAGTGCTTATTAGCAAATGCTAGCATGCTAACACGCTAAACTAAAGTGTGGAACAATATCCAAGGCTTGACATCATCAGTGCTAGTCTCTGTTCCCCTAGCTTCTCAATCCAATCTCAACATTGCTGGTTTTAAAAACTGAAATGAGTTACAAATTGGGATCTACTGCAGCACTCGCAAGTTTAATGATGTTTCATTTTCTGGCATTCAAATAACTATAACTCCAATGAAAATTCACCACTGTGGCAGCGTGGGTACTTAGATCATTTTAATTTTGTTTCATACAATTCACTAACACTCTCTTCAAAAAGTGTTGGGTTGAGCTTTACCCACGATTGCCTAGGGTCTATATGGAAAATGGTTTTTAAATGTTTGCTACATTTTAATCGATGCCTGTTTCTTCTAGAAACAGAAATATTAAACAAACAACACTATTAGAAGGTTTTTGGAAATAATTATTTACCTTATCTGGACAAATGTGATGTACCAGAAAAGGCAACATACATTCTTACTCCTGGAACCCAGAAGTTCTGGTTTTACTTTTACTAAATAATGCCTGCATATGTGTTGCCTCAGCAGGGATGATGAGAAAATAAAATGGTGCAGAAACAATTAAAACATTAAGTGTTTAATGATCAAAATTTCCTGGTGGAGGTCCCTTCAGACCCCCGCTCGTATATGTATTGAGGCTGCCTTAACACTGATGAAGGAAATTAATAGAATGTACAGTTTGTTCAAATGTTGCAGAGCAAATCTGTTAAAATGAACTCCTGTGCTACAAAAGCAACATGCCTTTGACTGAGTGAAGTAACAAAGTTCAGGAGTTGAATTAGAGCATAATTTTCTGTGTTTCCAGAGTGCTATTGAGTCTCTGTTTGGGGCGTCCATGACTGGAATAGCCTACTCTCTTTTTGCCGGTCAGCCCCTCACCATCCTGGGCAGCACGGGGCCTGTTCTTGTCTTTGAGAAAATCCTCTTCAAGTTCTGCAAGTAGGTTAAAGTGATTTTTTGTCTTGTTAGTATAAACTGTATTTTTGTCATAGTACAATATTTCTATGTTGATGGTGGATGTGTGTACTTTCTGCTTGAGTAGGGATGCCATAACTAATTGCTTTTCTCTTCACTCCTGTGTATGTGTGTGTCCTGTCTCTCTCAGGGAATATGGCCTCTCCTACCTCTCCCTGAGGACTTGTATTGGCCTGTGGACAGCCTTCTTCTGTCTGCTGCTGGTGGCCACGGATGCCAGCTCGCTTGTCTGTTACATCACACGCTTCACTGAGGAAGCTTTCGCCGCGCTGATCTGCATCATCTTCATCTATGAGGCTCTGGAGAAGCTGATGCACCTGGGGGTGCACTACCCCATCAATAAACACAACAACCTTCAGAAACTCACACAGTACTCGTAAGAGCTCTTTTATAATCCCCATGTGCTACTTTTTTTGTTTCTTTGTTTATGTATAATTGTAGTTTTGGACCGTTGGACAAAGCCAATTTCAAAAAGCATTTTTATAGAGGTTGTCAAATTGAGAGAGTGAGTTAAAGGGGGGCGCGGAGGGAGAGCCTGGAGGCGTGAAACACAATTTGCATCAAAATTTGCACTCCTTCTTGGAGTCAAATCTGAACACACAGACATGATAGACATATTTTAAGATTCAGTGTGACTTACACTTCCCGGGGATATAATTATCTCCACCATCTTGAATGAACATTCATAAATCCACTTAGAAATCAGAGAAATAATATGCTCCTTATAAGAGAACTTTTCTGAAAATCATCCTGTTTGAAGTTTTCTTCATCAGTATGAAAGTAATCTAGTGACAGTTGTCTGGACCAGAACTGCTAATAGCCAATTTGGCATACTTTTAATAGTGACTTTTTGGCTAAATGTAAACAAATATAGTCTAATCGGGGCTCATGTTGTAATCCACAGTTCAATTCAATTTTATTTATATAAAATAAAGTTGATACTCATAGGTTCACAGTGTCAGACTTTGAAAACTCCTGCTATAAACTAAATGTTTATTAATAAGATTAACTAACAATTAAAGTAAAATCAAAGAAATGAGGACTTGACAGTTGTTGTTTGTTATAAGACTGTTGGAACAATAACCAGTCACAGCCAGATCGAGGTTAGATGAGCTACAAATCAAGTAGACAATGTTTCTGAAAAGTGGTCTCCAAAGACTTTGAATATATTTGGTCAGTGAATCAATGAAAAAAGAATCGTTTCCTCTGAGAAACTGCAGTTAAAATATGGACTACCACGCTCACTTCTTTTCAGTATCTCCAGTTTAGAAGCCATTTACATAAACTTCACTTTAGAGGGAAGTCAATACACCAACTTATTAAATATCTTTGGAAAAATTATGAACTGGCTAATGTTAAACATCAAATCATATTTAATATTTTTGAACAGGGACAAAACTAGCCTAAGGTAAGATGGGGAAGAAGATCTACGAATCAGCAATTGGAGGAGAGCTGTAGAACAACACACACAGCTACTGCCCCCAGTTTCTGGAGAGCATATACAATGAAAATACAGATATGCCAAATATTGTGTGTTTCCAGCTTATCTAATGTCAATAGTTGTTGGTTATCCTAGTTTTATATGAACAAGACATTTGAAAATGTCAGTTTGGTTTTTTTTTAATTATACTGAAAATTTTGAACAATTTTCTAACATTTTATGGACAAAACAATTTATTCACTAAGTAAAAAAAATAATCGTGAAAATATCATTACTACTACAAAATATGAAAAAATTGTAAAACACAACATATAATTAAATTAAGCATTCTGTACTGATTGTTATTGTTGTTGCAGGCCCTGTTGTAGTGTACCCAACTCTTAAATGTTTTGCTGCATCATCAAACGACAGATGGTACAGCGGTATAGTAGACACACTGTCCAGTTTCTTTCAGTAATGGGTTTTTCTGGTGAATAATCCCATGTTGAGTGTGTGTCATACAGCGTGCATTACCCTGCTATATAAGCTTGCTAGTGGCTATGCCAAGCCAAGAGCCCCTTCTGTGGTTTTTCTATTACGGTGAAGTGGACAGCAGGGGATGCTGACATTTAGTTGTGTAAAATGCCAGCAGAATAAGTAATTTCATGTTGATGGTTGAACATTTTGGAAGTGATGTAGGGTGGAACATTGTAGGGATGAAGCTAACAATTATTGTTATCCATTAGTTCCAAGTAGACTTATGTGAAATGCTTGTTTTGTTACGATAATTTAAGAGAGCTAAATAAAGACATCCTCCACAGGTGTGCGTGTGTGGAGCCCAGGGACCCCAGCAATGAGACTCTGCAGTTCTGGGAGGAAAGAAACATCACATCCTCCCAGGTCAACTGGACCATGCTGGAGGTCAACGTAAGGAACGCCTGAAATATGGAATAACACAAGTTACATAGAAATAAGGGTTCTCTGTGGCCTAGAGATCTGTGGATGAAACAATCTTTCTTGGGGTCAAATAGACTTCTAATGATGGATAAAGACTCCAAAGAAGATCTGGATTTGTAATCTGTTAAGAAATAGCAGTCAAAGTGTGATCCTGAGTGGAGAGAAGAGGAAAGGCTAACGCGGACAGAAATAGCACATTTGATTACAGCTGCTTACTCAGCCTTCAAACTTAACACGCAAACTAAATACCCTCGAATGTTGGGGATATTTGTTACAGTCTCTGGCACCGTGTTGTGTCTCCCTTAGCCCACACTTTGCTTTATCAAGAAGTGTGGGCGGGGATTACGAACATGTGGGCAGGATTTCACAGGATTTAACTGTGCAGAATGAGCATGGAGATGCAGTGTGAAGAGTGGATTCTCTCACTCTCAGACACAAATCAGTCATGCCAGTTTGCGGCACGCTGTGTCACTCCCACACGTGCTTGTAAGACGTATAGCAGCACTGGTATTGTATGCAAATTGATGAATTTAACACTATACAGATATTTAAAGCATAGAGTAATGAAGAAATCAATACTAAATTCAGTCACTGTCATAATTTTTATTGGCATCATTATCCCCGTCTCTCATCATCCTGATTGTTTTCTCCATCACCGTCATCATTCTCACTGTGTACTCTGGTGCCAGTAGGAGTGCGAGATGTTGCACGGTGAGTTCGAGGGCAGTGCCTGTGGCCCCCACGGCCCCTACATCCCGGACGTCCTCTTCTGGTGCGTGGTCCTCTTCTTCTCCACCGTCTTCATGTCCGCCTTCCTCAAGGAGTTCAAGACGAGCCGTTACTTCCCCACCAAAGTATGTATCACACTAAGGTCATCCCTAAATGATGCACATACCCTCACTTGTTAACATCATTTGTTGTTTTTTTCATGTAACAGTACACACACTTTTAGAGCTAGAGTTCCTGTTTGAACCTGTCTTCAGGTGTATGGTAGCTGCAAAATTTAATCTGCCTCATTAATTTTACAGTGCTCCATTTACTTTTCGTTTTGGCATGGGACTGAAATAACACTGAAATTGGTTTACATGCCAGAGCTTGGCCTCTGTCTGTGTCATTTGAGATTAGGCCGCCATCTATTGGTTGTTTTATGGCATAGCAAAAAATCCTGCAGTGTGTGTGGCCGCTCTATGTGTGCAATTTCTATGATTTATCATCAAGATGACACATCTCAGTGTAATGTGTGGCGTGATGCTGACACACTAATCTGTAGTATAAGGGCGCCACCTTGTGGTGATCAGAGCTACACTGTGGCCCGGCTATAGTACAATATTTAGATGTCAAAAAAATTTCTCCCAGTACATTTTATTTAACAGAGCACTCCTTGCCAGGCATTGTCAAATAAACACCACAAAACATAATACCAAGCAATATAAAGACATTTATCCCCGCTTGATTGAGTCAGTCTACCTTCAGACTGGTCCAGTCAGAGCAGAGTTGGATAACACTGACTGATATCCCCATGTAGGGTACAAAACATGTCTAAAAAAAACATTATGCAACAACATATTAAATCAAATACATCAAAGATTCAGTGAAATGTAATACATGAATCGCATAAATCATCAACAATCCTTTGTTGCGTGTCGAAAACACTACATAGAAACATGACAAATAGAAAAAATAAGATATCCAAAATATTTTTAATGACCAAAAAATCACAAACTAGCAATGGGCTAACATTTTTTATCAATGCCCACAACAGGAAAATAAACAAAACAAATGAAAAATGAGAGACAATCAAATATATCCATGATAATTGTGTAAAAAAAAAGAAAAAAAGAAGACGTAATTGCTGGGAGTTCAGTACAGTGTGCAGCTGTGTTGTTTTTGATGTAGCACCTGTAGAAGTGGACTTTGTCTAAAGAGTGTGTCTCTTTGTTTCCTCCAGGTGCGGGCCATCATCAGTGACTTTGCCGTCTTCATCACCATCCTTACTATGGTTTTAGTAGATTATGCCTTGGGGATCCCCTCACCTAAACTACAGGTCCCCAACAAGTTCAAAGTAAGTCAACATGAAATCCTCTGATGTAAAAAGCTGCTGTATGCATCTTTATTATACAGATCATTACTATATACTACATGTTTTAGATCTTTAAATTAAATAAGGCATTAGGAAATGAATGCACAATAAGAATGTTATTTAGATTTGATGCCAGCGATCACGCCACTTTGGTGTGTTTGGTGCAGTGGAACACATGACATGAGAGAAGTGGGTTTGGCGCATCAGGTGAACTGTGCCAGATTTATTTATACACAGGACCAGTAAGTAGTGAGCACTTACATGAGATTTGCCTTGTTGTTGGGAGTGACAGATGGTTGACAGGTGGGGGGTTCTCAAGTGGGCACCCTCCATCCTCAATGTTTGGTTGATTAGACCGCAACATCTCAATCCAGAGCCACCCCCTGTTGTGTTTTCCTGATCTTGTTTAAGTTCTTGGAGCCCAGCAAGGATCATTCTGCTTGGGCCATATCCACTGGCTGCTCCTTTCAGACTCCTCTGAGATTGCAGCTGGTAATAATTATTTGTAGATTAATACAAATGTGGGCTATGGGTGTTTGTGTGGGTGAATGCCCCCTTACTTTCTTTGAAGTTGGCCTTCATTATGATCTCAGCTACACACCTTTTACAGTTTCATGACTGCAACTTGCACTGTTGTGACGCTATCACGCTGACAAAATCTGTCTACAGACATAAACACCTGGCAAAGTACCCAAAACCACTTCTGTGACAGTTCCCAATACAGTCGTTTTTTGTAATGTACCTGTGCTATCTGTCCACATGTTTCCTCAAATTTAGAACTGCTAATACATATTTGAACGGAGGATTAGAAGTTTCCTTCCTGTTGCAAAATTACCGTAAGTCTTTGAAGATCGGCTCATGGATTATATAGAGTAAATAACAATCTCCTCCTCCTCCTGGTTATCTTTTTTTCAGCATGATGGCAGAGATAAAAATTGTCAGGAAACTATAAAAGAGGAAAATCTCCATTCCTTCCTGCCATGATAGTAAACTTGACTGACTTTCTACCTTTCCTTTCACTTTCCGCAGCCAACCAGGGATGATCGCGGCTGGCTTATAAACCCAGTGGGGCCCAACCCCTGGTGGACCACCATCATCAGCTTCCTCCCTGCTCTGCTCTGCACCATCCTCATCTTCATGGACCAGCAGATCACAGCCGTCATTATCAACAGGAAGGAGCACAAACTGAAGGTATTTTAAAACTTTTATTTAAAATCCTAGTCACAAAAATAACCTTGTTAACAATTATATCTTCGTAAAAATGCTCTATAAATTACCGGCTCTAGCTCTGGGGCTACTGTTCTGTTGGTGACCCTGACTTCTGATTTTCCGGAAGTGGGTCAGGCAATAATAGAGAGCTTCAAAAACTCCTCTGACCCCTGCAGAAAGGCTGTGGCTACCACCTGGACCTGTTTGTGGTGGGGGTGATGCTGGGCGTGTGCTCGGTGATGGGCCTGCCGTGGTTCGTGGCGGCCACCGTGCTCTCCATCTCCCACGTGAACAGCCTAAAGCTGGAGTCGGAGTGCTCGGCCCCCGGAGAGCAGCCCAAGTTCCTGGGTATCCGTGAGCAGCGCTTCACCGGCCTCATGATCTTCACCCTGATGGGCTGCTCCGTCTTCATGACGTCTGTGCTAAAGGTCAGGGGATACACGCCAAGATATACACCCGCTCATAGTGGCATCAGAGTATCGGAGAGAATGGGATGAAAATAATACATTATATGGTCATATTTTTTGGTTTCTGGGAAAGAATAATTATAGAAATTGAAAAATAGATATTTTGAAGTATTTACCATTACTTTGTAATCTCCTTTGCAGCCACTGGTGCTACTGGTCAGCTAAAGTTACAAAGTCTCACTTTAAGACATAATAATTATATCCATTTATTGCATAAGAAATTATTATTATTTTTTTTGTTTTCCCCACTAAATGGTAACTTTATTTTCTCTCTTTTTATTGCTTGTTTTTTGCTATATGTATGTTATAAATATATAAATATATAAATATTCTATACGTCATTTTTCAAAAAGTGAAGTTTGAATGAATTTGAACTAGCACTTCATTTATTTGAATGAATTTGAATGCAGCACATACGGCGCAATTGTCTCGTAATTAGTGTCCATCTGTCCCCCTCTGCTGGACCAGAAGACACACTACTTCAAATGGTCTGTTGTGCTTATAGACTGTAGACTTTGAATTCAAACAGGTTATTATAATTTGAAGTTAAAATTATAATATATATAATAATATTTTCTTATACCGTATTTATTACTTTTTATTCAAAATTGCCATTTTTTTCCCTGAAACCAATGTGGTCTAATACCTGTCTTCAATCTTATTTCAATTTTCTTTCTTTCTTAAGGTTATCTTTGAACTTATTTATATGTTTACAAACATATATATATGTAGATGTAAATCTATATGTATATATATGTGTATATAAATAATTATACATAAATAGTTTTAGTCCTAATGCTCAATATTTGTCTGTCTCCAGTTCATCCCCATGCCTGTGCTGTACGGAGTCTTTCTGTACATGGGAGCTTCTTCGCTCAGAGGCATTCAGGTGAGCTTGGATACTGCCTGATGGTATTTCATTAGGAGCACTAATCAAGACAAGATTCATTTTGAATGTCTGTCTGTATCTGTGCAGTTCTTTGACCGTCTAAGGCTGTTCAGCATGCCGGCCAAACATCAGCCAGACTTCATCTACCTTCGTCACGTCCCACTAAGGAAGGTGCACCTCTTCACCATCGTCCAGCTCAGCTGCTTGGTCCTGCTCTGGGTCATCAAGACCTCCAAGGCTGCCATCGTCTTCCCCATGATGGTAACCGGAGTGTATTTGTGTACGCATTATATACTTGTATGCTTAATACGTATGATTGGTTGATGTCTGTCTGTTTCTGCTACGTCAGGTCTTGGCACTGGTGTTCATTCGCAAGCTTCTGGACTTCATCTTCACCAAGAGAGAACTGAGCTGGTTGGATGACTTGATGCCAGAGTGGAAGAAGAAGAAACTGGAGGATGCAGAACAAGAGGTGCAGTAATAGTCTATAGCGGAGATGACCAACTCTGATGGCTTTAAATTTCCACCACTGCAGCAGCAAAGCTGCGATCCATGCAGTGAATTATATTTTCTCTTTTGCCTCTATCTCCAGGAGGAGCACAGTATTATTGCAGAGGAAGAAGGCATTGTACAAATGCCACTGGAGGGAAACTTAAAGTAAGTCATTTTGAACTTAGAGCACAAGCCTCCTACTGTCAAAACACAAATAATTGAAATGTAGAAGAAGTATTGAAGTTTTAAATCCTTTAGTGAAGTAAACACCGCAGTGTACAAATACTGAAGTAGTTACAAGTAAAAGTCCTGCATTTGAAATGTTACCGTAAAGAGACACGTATTATTTCCCTCATGTGCTGGTGGAGAACAAACCGGAGCTAAAGGAGAGTGAATATTGGACTTTCATTCATCTGGTGGCCAAAAACGTGTCTCAAAATAAATGATAATGCTCTGTCTGCTGGATGTGTAAAACGCAACTGTTCACCCACAAATTCACCCTAACAAATTTATTGGGTGTCAGTATCATGTTAACAGCTTGTTTTCCGCTGCCTCGAAGTGGCCAAAAATCAGTTAGCGCAATTTTAAAGTATCCAAAGCAGAAATATAATTATGCAGCAGAATGGCCCCTTTTCAGTCTTATATTGTAAATTGTTGATTAGTATTACTAATTCATTAACCTGTCAGCATTATTTTATTGCATTAGCATTTATGGTTTAGCTAATTTCTAATACTTTACTGGGTTGTAGTTTAATCTGTAACAGTTTCATCATATTGCAATACGATCAAAATACAATACCACCCTCCGTATAAAATAAAAATACATGGAGTGTATAAAAATTGTACCTAAGTGCAATACTTGAGTAAATGTACATGGAAGGTAGTAGAATAAGTCATTAAATTATGGAGTCTACACAGCAACTACAGCTGCTTGAATGCAGGAGCCATTAGTTTTTACTGTAAAATACTGATCTATTTTCAAATTCTTGAGCTGGATGTTTCCGATCAGTCGAGTGATATGTTAAATGTAGTGTGCTACCTCACCTGAGGTTTTGTTATCTTTCAGCAGTGTCAGGCTAGCTATTTCCCCCTGTTTCCAGTCTTCATGCTAAGCTAAGCTAACAGTCTCCTGGCTGTTACATATTTACTTTACAGATAAGAGAGTGGTATATTCTTCTCATCGAAAAGTGGATATGTGGATTTCAATGTTGAACTATTACTTTAAAAATCCTCCAAAACAGATAGTTTGAAGCAAGCAGCTCTTGTAGTTATCAATCTTGCTTGCTTTCTCCTCCTTTTAATCTTAAAACTTGACATGAAAAGGGAAATTTTTCTTCTTCTGTATGTGTCTTTGAAGGTGTGACCCCGCCACAGTGAACATCACTGATGAAATGTCTAAAGGATCTTTCGGGAATGTGTGGAAGGGTGTCAGCCCTGCTGAGAGCACAAAGAAGGAGCCAAGCGCTAAAAGGTTAGCCACGTTACTGTCAGATATCCAGATCAGTATCTCTGATACGACAGAGGGCTTGAATACCAAATGCTGCATAGAGACTTACTGATTCAAAGTCCTGTGTGTTTTTGCTGGGTCATAAAATTGTCAATTTCAAGGGGAAAATAGTGGATTTGCGTGTTAAAGCAAGCAGGGGCAGGAGTTTATTATTGAATAGTTATGGAACATTAACTTTAAATTTTTCCAGGAAACTGAGGAGCTAGTATGTTTATATAAAAAGGGTTTTTCTAAGAGAGGCCCTGCCCTGACAGATTTCCCACAGAGTAGACTAACATAGTGTCTCCTGCCTGCCTCTCTCATTCCATTCCACCCCTAAGCTCCCCTTCCTAACTGATGAAGCTGATATCCCAAAGGTAAGTTGTTCCCAGTCCCTATCAGCATGGAGCACACTGCTGATGACTGTTGAGTGTTGCATGATGAAAACGGTCTGTGCTGCAAGTTATTATTCGACGATGGCCGTTGACTCAGTAAACAGAGAGATAAATCGGTAATAAATGGATGTTGGTGGATTGATAACACAGCATGGCCTGGGTGTGCATGTGACTTAAAGGACACATTTTATGATGTGTTTCGCATGTTATGAAGGTTGTAAAATTAATAGCACCAGATATATCTCACTAGTAGCCCTGTTGTATATTTCAACGTCACTGCTTTATGAGACAGACTTGCATGCTGTGTGATCTGGATTGATTAATTGTCAGCCAGCTAGAAATGCATCTGCACTCTGCACTTCCGGGACAGAACAGAAAATTAACATCAAACTGTTTTGCTTTTAAAACAAATATTTTGCCCTGTTTAAATGTTTTGTTTTCTGCAGTTGTTCCAGTGGCGGCGAAAAGCGTCACAAGCGCCGGAGGCATGAGAAGAGCTTGGACAGGGAGACAAGTTTGTGATGACACATACTGGCGGTGCCACTGTGCTGTTTATCAGTAGATCAAAAAACAATAAAACTGTACCGTGCCACACTCAACCACCTTTGTACTGTGCTACACTGTGTTTTTGTCATGTAAGTCTGTGTGCAAGTTGTGTAAAACAAAGGAAAATGTGTTAGAAACAGTATTAACATGAGGAACCGGGACACATTTGTGTTCTTTTTCTATGTATTTCAGTGTTTGGTGATACCAGCAACAGAAGATAGCCAGAATTATATGACACTTACAGTAACGGGCCAATTAAGTAAACATTTTAAACAATTTTTAAATCTACTTTATTTGTATTTTGTATGTTTTTATATTTTTCCAATAGTAATTGTCCTTTAAAAAACCTGCCACGTCAAGCCGCAAATGTGTGGATTTTGTGTGCAGTATTTAATGCCGCTATTGTGCACCTCACAATAGACAGGAGTAGATATTTGCCAATACTAATTAATCTATTTCACTGGTATCTAAAAGACTTGGCTCTAGCGAATCTAGTAATTTTTTGAAAGTATTAAATATACATTTTATATATTCTGTATATCTAAATGTTTTTGTGACAGTGACGGCTCATATCACTCCAGAGTTTTCTCCATTGCTATTTTACAAATAAATGTCTCTCCTCCAGTAAAGCATTTCCTCAAACAAGTTAAAGGAATTGTTTGACATTCTGGGAATTTCTTGTTTTCTTACTCATAGTTACACATAAAGATTGATACTCTCTCATGTCTGTACATTAAATATGAAGCTAGAGCTAGCAGCTGGCTAGCTTAGCGTAGCCATTTGGACAAAGACTGAATCAGTCTTTGTGCCTGGCTTTGTCCAAATTGAACAAAATTCGCCTTAAGTACTTGATATTTCGTTTAAAATCCGTACCAAAACCTAAATGTAAAAAAGACTTGTTGTGGTTTTACTTTTTTTTTTTATCTGGAGCAGGAGCTAGTGGATAGCTTCATATCGTACAGACATAAGCGAGGTATCAATGTTCTCATCTAACTCTCCCCAGGAGTTGGCATATTGAGTGTAGTGTATTTCCTGAAATAAACTATTCCTTTTAGGACAGTATATTTTGGGAGCAGCTTATTGGAAAATCATATTTTCAAGCTAGCATGGCAGTATAGGTCGGGAACTTTCAGCAGGCCTATCCTTAGCTACTTGGCCTTGGCTTTTTAAAAACTCATCAAATTTGCGACTGCTGAACTTTAGGGTGACTGTACAGAAAGCTCTATGTTTTCCACCTACATACTCTTTGTCATCTTGTCAGTAAGTGTCATCCATGGACATGTGATCTCCTATCCAAACGACCCTCAATGTGTTAGCATCTGAAGCTAATTGTTTTAAAAAAGGAACACATGCATGGTGGTGAAACAGACTTAGCTGTTTCACTACAGGACCATGGTTACTTCTATAGATGCAATAATACCTTTTTTTCTGGGAAGGGCAACATGTAATAAACGGTAAAGAGTCTTAAAAATGTACAATACATAGTATATTTTATTCATGTAAAATGTTACTAATATATTACTAACATGAAGTCAGTGTTGAAGGCAGGTTTTTGTTGTAGATGTTCTTTTCCCATTGTCAAATTGATGGTTCTTAGTTCATTAGAGAAACTAATAATGGGTCAAAATTATATCAATATCAAATATTTTGACCACTTCTGTGTGGAATTCTGCCTTAATTTGGTAGTAATAGCTGTACACTTTCTGTTTAATAATTTAAGTCACCTGTATAGAAATCAGTTAAGATCTGTTGTTATATTGTGATTTGTTTCATGAGAATGAGAGAGTGAGTGAATGAGAGCGTAAATAAAGATGTTAAACAAACTTCTGAAATGATGTAGCACTTTATTGATCCCTAAATGCATGTCCACACGGAGGTCAGAGGTCAGCTAGTGAGGAGAACCTCAAGGACATTTGAACTCATCTTATGTTTTCTGATATCGCCTTTGAGGGTAAAACTACTGACTACAGTCAGTCTGTAGCAAGCAGTAGTCTATAAGGTATACGGTGTAAAATAAAAACTTGATTCTCAGATTCCACAGAATGAATTTAGTCTTATTTTCTTTGCTATTCCTGTCACATAGCCCACATATGCAGTGGTGATTGCTGGGTAATATGTGTATAGCTACCCAATCTTAAGTTTCTGTTTGATCATGTGACAACACTCCAGAAAGCCGGTGAAACGCAAAATCTGACAAGTAGACTAGCAGAGCACATGTGCAAGCTAACAGTCATACTATTCACACATAAAAGTAGTTTTAAGATATTAAGATGTCAGGTATGTGCTTGTGTGCACCATAGCTGGCCTGTTTTCAGGATATAGTGTTGTTTAGGAGGCCATTTTTTTTTCTCATTCACCATAATGTCTTGCCTCTCTGTCAAAGAGGAATATGGTTGCCCTGATTCGGAGGTTATTGTAGTGACGTTTTATGATTTTGACAATGACAGCACTGGCCATGCTCCTGATAACTTTCTCTTTGTCCTTTTTGCAAAGGACAAAAGTCCAGGTGACACAGTCCAACTCTAAAATCCGTCACATGATGGTCCTTCAAACTGCTGCGACCAGGCCCACGCAACACAGCAGCAGCAGCAGCAGCGTGTGTGTGTTGGAAAGAGACGCACACAAAGAGAAATGTTGAATTTAATATGTTAACATGGAAAGAAAATAATTTAAAGAGCTTTAAATTAAGTAGGTTAGGTATCTAATATTATCAGTTGTTAAACCGTGCACAACGAGGAAACAAGGCATACAAATTTGCCGTCTAGACACGAACGCATTGTGTGTGTGTGTGTGTGTGTGTGTGTGTGTGTGCTTCGTAACTGTGGGGCCCAAGGACCCATCATAACAGCCTGCACCGGGGCCTGTTGTTACTACCTTACGCTACTGCTCACAGTACTACTATATATAGACATTTCTTGAATATCTTACTGTCTCCACCTTTGACCTCAGGAGGCCCATGTCTTTGGCCTCATGGGAGATAGAGAGCAAAAATCAAACAGTAACCTCAGGCTGAAGCTCCTCTGGCCTCGGTATGGACGAGATACTGTATCTGCAACCTAGAGAGACCACCCATCTCCTTCAGACAGTGATGGAAGAAGAATTCACGTCCTTTGTTTAAAGGAAGAAACTCCACTACAAGTAAAAGCTCTGTAGCCACAAAAAAATGCAGTGTTAGAAAGTGGTAAAATTTACTCAAGTACTGTACTTGTATTAAAATACTTAAGTATTAAAATTTGTTACTTCATACTCCACTACATTTCAGAGGCAAATAATGTACTTATAACATTTTTAATTATGATGTTCTAATTATAAATTTTAACAATCAATAATGATGCATAAACGTAATGCATCAATAATTATAATTGAACTACAAAAACATGTATTATTCTGAAATAGGCCATTCTGATTAATATGCACTTTTACTTTTGGTACTTTAATATGAAGCTAAAACTTTTCTTCTTTTATTTAAGTAAAATTGTGAAGGCAGGACTTTTAGTTTTATTATGATGATGATGATGATGATGATGATGATGATGATGATGATGATGATGATGATGATGATGATGATGATGATTATTATTATTATTATTATTATTTTCATTATATTTATGCGTTCATGTATAAGTAACATTCTAGTGTTGGGTAGTTTATTACAGATATTAAAAAAAATAAGATGATGTTTTGAATGTAAGTTCATGAACTGCTAAGTATAGTATTAGTAACTTGCTGTCAGTGGAGTAAAAAGTACAATATTCCCCTTAAAATGTAGTAAAGTAAAAGAAATACTCACGTAGACCAGCTTCTCAATTGCGAGTATTTGCAGCTTCTATTCGTCTTAAGCGATTGGAATCTAATTATCTTTGGATTTTGAACTGTTGGTCTGACAAAACAATTAACTTGAAGAGAAACATTGGATTCTGGGAAATAATGATGATTGTCACATTTTTCTGACAGTTTTTGGACTGAAACACACAGCACCAGATATTCTTCCAGTTAATCAAAGAAATGACAAAGAAATTAAAATGCCTGCTGCTGCATGACAGTAAGGTATTCACAGATAACTTGACACTTTTACAGAGTTAATGGTTAATGGCTCTCTATTATAAAAATCTGAGCCGCTCTGTTGCACGTGCTGTCCTGCTGCTGTAAATATTTACCACTACGCCAAATCTGGATTAATCCGCCACTGAAAGTAGTCCCCAACAAACGCTCTGTTTTTTGCTTATATGATAAAAACTACTTTGCTCAGCTGTTGGCCCTGGTGGCCAAGGTGTTTTAGGCTCTAACCATGAACAGCAACATCCCAGGTTTGAGTCCGGATGGAGACCTTCATTATATGTCATTCCCGATCTCTTTCTTCCCTTGTCATCGCTCTACTGTGTCTCTCTACTAAGGATAAAAACATGCTAAAAACTGACAAAATATTTGATGTACTAAAATTACACAGTGAAAGTATTTTGTGTGAAGTTCATTAAAGATGACTGATTTGTAAATAATGCCACAAATACACAATGAAAAACTTTATTTTGCAGAGCGGATTAATATCAGTCAACTACACTACATGTGTTTTCTATAGGTCTACCTGAGATTTCACTTTCTGTGTTCTTGTTTTCACCTTAAAAATATAGAAAATAATTTAAATTTGTAGAAAAAATAAGCCCTCAATTAACTTTTTTGTCTCTGGTGCACCATAAAACTATGGAAGAGTAGTCGTTTTTTGTATCTTTGCATCACATCCAGTAAGTAAAAAAGACTTACACGTTTAAATATAGTGTTGACATTACAACATGCAAAGCATATGGCTTTCTATTCCTCCTGTATATGGCTTTGTGTGCAGCACACAGAGGGAGTCCTTGAGGAGTGTCTCATTGGTCCTCTTGTCTTTTCTTACTGCAAAAGAGAGAAAATCAAAATCATGCCAAGCCCAGCATTTCTGGCATTTATTACATCAGCCTTGTGACCCAGGTTTACCTCTCCCCTGAAGGCTTGGAGGTCATGACCCAGAGTAAATATTCCTTTGCCGCCATGGAGTCCAGCACCTTGTTCACATCGCTGGTGAAGCTTCCATCTACATGTCTCCTGCTGAACGCTTCACGTTGCCTGTCCGTTTCAGATCTACGTATGTACACAGGCACACAATGTAAACACTGCCCATTCAGGGTCAGTAACGACACAATGTGGAAACCTGCCATTTGAATATTGACCTGCAGTGCAGCGTTCATCAGGAAATCATCCTTTTTATTATTTTTCTAAGCGGTGAAGACATTGTGTTGCTGTGATTCTTTCATGATTGGTTCATTGTCTGCTCGCATGTTTGTGTATCCAAAAGAATCATCTCACACAGTCATCACACCGTGTAGTAACACATCAATCAACACAGTGCAAACGTTCAGGTGATTTATTTTAGCACAACACACACGAGGAAAATGAAGAAAACAGAGCAAAGAAAGGGAAAAGGTGAAGTGGCACAAGAAGCAGCTGATTAACTCTTTCTCTCTGATTCAAGAGCTCTCTGTCTCTCTCGTCATGGTGGAATCAGACACAGGCAGCCTGGCAGGCCGTTAGGGTTTTTGGTACTGTAGGAGGAAGAGAAGGAAGGAGGGACAGCCTACTCTCTTCCGTCTTGTCCAGACTTCAGCCTGGCAACAAAGTCTTTGACTGCCTGGTTCTTGAAGTAGGAGCTCGCGTCGTCCGTGAAAGTCCCATCTGCGTGGCGCTTTTCTGCAGCACTAAAAACACACAGTGCTATACTTAATGTTTGTTTTTATGTAAATTTCATCCTGAAAGTAACAATTCTTTTCATCAGCTTCTAACTTGAGTAATAGGATCCTACATGAATAAACTATTTTCGGCCAAAGTTAGGGCAGTGTTGCTTCTTTCACATTAGCAATTTTTGCATTTCTTTTTTCTATGCGTTATTCTCACTAGTTTGAAGTGGCCAGGGCTTAGTTAGAAAAAGGCAGGAACCACTGGACTAAACTACCTACTGTATCTGAAATAGATTAACTAGCTCCACATAGAAAATACAAAATGTATCTAACATCTAACAATGTAATATGACATATATGTTTAAAAAATATTTACCTGATAATACTTCTGTACTGAATGCAGGCCTTTTACTTGTAATGGAGTATTTTCACATAGTTGTAAAACATCTAAGAGCTTCTTCTACCACTGCTGTTTAGCCCCTTAAGCTAATTATGATATCCTGAGCTTGAATATAACTAGTGTTTCATTGTCCAAAAAATAGGGCCAACAAGTCAGATCTTTTAACAAAATGTTTCTTATGATGATTTTTTAAATTTTATTCTTCCACTGACCCGCTCCTCTTGTTATTCATCAGCCACCGAACGAAGTCCTGCGCCTTCCTGTCCTCCAGGTATTTGCTGTAGTCGTTTGAGAAAGTTCCCTCTGAATGTCTCTTCATGTTCGAAAGCTCCCTCAGGTCATCCACTAATGTGTCGTCTGCCTCAGAACTACAGGAGGGAAAATGTAGCTTGAGAATCACACGAGGTTTGAACATTTTGTAAAATGTTTTTTTTTTACTAGAAATATGTTCCATAGCATTAATTTCCTCAACATTAACTATATACTCTCTCTCCTTCAATGGCATGATTCCCATTTACATTTGTAAAATTTGACACCTGCCTATACGGTACACTGAGTGAACTATAAAAAGTACTGTGCCATTTTCCTGATTAACAAAATAAGCATATCATGAATTTCTTTTTTATGCTGAATTTTCATCGATTATTGATTTTTTTTCAACCTCCAATTTCTCACATTTAAACAGTTGTAGATGTTATAGTGCAGACAGCACTAAAATAAATAAAAGAAAGGTAAAAATGTAAAGACACGTGTACTAGTTCCATTTGTACATAATAATATAATAAATCTGAAGCCACAGTAATGTCCCTTTTAAAACCAATCCAACGTGAACTTTTCACATTACCAAAATATATGGGTGACATTTGCATAGATTGCTCCTCAGCACGTAAGATGATGCAGACGAGTGAAGCGTCTGTATCTTCCATCTTTACTCAATGTGTTCTTCCAACTGTCTTCCAAAATGTTTTGTGTTTTAGAAATTTTATGATCCACTTTTACAGCATCATAATTCTTAAGGAGAAAGTGAATGAATTGTAAGGCTACTGTGACATATATCGCTCCTCACTGGGAATGAATCATATTTTTAATTAAAGTGCATCAAATAACTTTATGCTTTTGTTATATACAGGTTTTCTTAGCTGAAAATTTTTAGCATCTTTATTTAGGATACATGAAGGGGGGGGATTAAAATTTCAGTTTGAGTATTGCATCTTTGTTATGATTTCCCCCATCATTTTGCAGACATTGGATCAACAAGCCTGCAGTTTGGCCACAGATAATTTGACTTCTTTTAGTAAGTTCTATAAGTAACATATTTTATAGTAAGTTAAAGGCCATCATATCAAACTATGCTGACTCTCAGGCTAGTTTGCTATTTGGAAATGAACTTACAATGACCAACCTATGCTGCACTTTTATGATTCAGTCAGATTTCAATCAGATTTTAACACTTTTTCCATTTCTGTACTCCATAGTTTTCATACAAAGCTACTAAAAGCAGCAAAATCTGAAAGGAGACATGACTTCAGATGTAATTTCTGTACCTGGAGCTGTCGTCAGCCTCGTGCAGAGAAACCTCACAGCTGCTCGGGACAAAGCAGAGGATCAGAAGGACACCAGCCAGGGAGGAGATGCTTTTCATGGTTATGACCTACACCACCACAGAACAGTGCGCGCACACGCACACAGAAAAAAAAAAGAAGTTTACGTGTTGGATCAGAAAGCTAAAGTGGTTTCGCCGTTACAAAAAACCACTTACCTTTTTTCCTTTCTTTCCAAAGAACGGCGCTGTTAGTTCCTCTGCTTTTGCTGGTATCTGTACCTGACACTCCCCTCTTACTTTGTGGCTTTATATACTGTAATAGGAGAAGGAGGAGGAGGGTCTGCTCAGGTGGGCCAATTTTACCACTCTGCCAGGTCCACCTGTTACTCTCAACCCATTAGATGTGCCCGGTCACATCGGCCGAATCAACAAGCCAAGCATTTGTTCAGAAGGGAAAAATGCTATTCATGCGTGATGCCAGCTGCTACTTAGGTGTTAAGATCAAACAACCTCAGCTCATCCTGTTAAACAGAAAATACGGAAGATGCTTTAATGTGCTACTGTGTCATCATGATGGGAAGTGATATGTGTGCTGTCATATCTAGATGTGGAGTCAGTATTTGTGTATTATTTCCGATTAAGTTGAAAAGATGCAAAATATTGACCACGTTTTGCATCAGTGGAAGTTCTCACCATTTTACAAGCCCTATGGTTCAATAAAGACTGATGCTCTATAAAAGTAAATGTCCCTCTATTGCTATATGACTCTTGCATATAGTCCCATGTATTTTATTTGTTAAAAAAGTTCATCAGCATAAGAACAAAAAAAAATATCATTATTATTTCCAAAAATTCCTGTACACCCAAAGTTTTATTCAATACTTTAAAAAGAGTACTGAATCCTACTGCCAGTAACTGTCCTGAGATAAGTCCTGAAACCTGTGAACCTTGCCATTTTTAAAATTTTAAATTTATGTCCCTTTAAGTCTGCAAAAGGCAGCAGCAAAAAGAAAAACTCTTCAGTCTTGATTTATAAGAACTGACCATTGCAGCAAACCTGCAGTTTTGTGGGAGAATTAAGGCACAGACAATTTTTAATTTATTCAATACATTTACTTATGCTTATATGGGATTATAGTCCCCTGGTGATATGGTCATGGAAATTTGTGTGTAGTCTGCATAATATATACATATTATTAAATATACATAATTATAGTTAAATATTTTGTTATTTTTTATAATCTAAGCCATTGGAAGCATGTAGAATAGAGCCTTGGGGAACTCCACAGGTCATTTTGGGAACGCTGGGGACATGTCCCCACTACTTTTTAAATGGCTCATTTTGTCCCCATCACTTTTTAAAAACATAATTTATTAAAATGCTCTGAAAAATAGCTTGAACCTAGAAATGTTAACAAAGAAACCAAAAAAAATTGAGAGAGGTTTATTTGCGCAATATGCAATGCAATCTAAATATAGAGGAAACAAATTTGCAATTTTAAAAAATTGTCTAAAAGGACACAAAAATGTGCATGTGCATCAGTAACTTTAACAAATTCAGGTCCAAGTTTTCCGTTTTCTCTCTGTGAACATAACAACCTGCCATGCTGTTGAGTTGGGTTTGTGACACCTTGTTTCTCTAACATTAAACACTATACCCTTTTGATACGCCTGGCAATAATTAACAAAACAAAGTGATTTTAGGCATAATGTTCATCATATTAACCATATTAGTTTAGTGTGTAAGCTTTTGGTTTAGTTAGTATCATAAACCAAAGTTTCAGACTAATTGAAAATTTGACCAGATGAAAAGTAAACTTATCTTGGCAGGAACGTGAATATGTGGCATTACTGTTCCTGGCAATCCATCCAGTAATTTTGGGATATTTAAAACCAAAGCCAAAAATATATATTTAATTGAAAAAGCGAAACTTTTGACCTGCTGGTGGTGCTAGATGATGATGATGCCTCTATTGCATGTATAGCCATAAAATCAGACATTCATGTTCAATCCAGGATGAATTGTAATAACTTTAGTGATCCCTCTAAATGTGGATTGTCCAAGCACATGATATTTCAAACTAAAAGAGGTTCTCATTATTTATTCCTTTATTATTTTACAAAACAGTTATTACATAATACAGTCAAAACTTTCATAAATTTAGTAAAACTGTATAAAATCACTGTGGAGCATTATGTTTCTGAACTATAAATACTCTTCATGTCCAAGTACATTTACGACATTTTAAACTATCACATTATTATATCGATTTCTTGCCCAGGTCAAGTAAAAACCTCTTTAAAAGTTAAATTCATGAAACAAACTTCATTACATTGTACATGTAGATGTGTTATAAGTAAAAATACCAGCTCCAATGTCGTGTTTTGGCCCACTTTTTACTCAATACGTTTCCACTAGTAATCAAGCCTGCATTTACATTTGAAGTCTTGATCCCCAAAATTTATATTTTTTATTCACATGAAACAATGAAAAGAGGTTTTTGGGATCCAGTGGACTTCATGCAAAGCACCTCTGTAAGAAGTGACTCATGTGGGTGTAGACGTGTTGATAGGCCGAGCCGCCGAGCCCGTGATCCTTGTCTGTGTACCACTAAAAGAAGAAGGAAAAAACTCACACTAAGCCACATTATTCAACATGAAGAGGATCACAATGACATTTAAATACAATAAGCAAAAAAGTAAGAAATACAAATGACTGTCTAATCATTTCTCCATAAAATGACTTGACAAATCCTTGCAGTCTTGCAGTGATTCCACTTTGAATTTCCCAAATTACTCACCATCGCCTCAAAGTCCACCTGCTTCTCCACTAGAGCTTCAGAGATCTCAGCTGCCTGCTGGAAATGTACATTATCTAGAAAACACAACAACAACAAAGAATTAAATTAATAAGGCATTTGAGGCAATTTGCCCATTTGGATCTGCATTTTGGAGTCACCCATTAGCACCTTAACCTTCTTGCTGAGCATCATTAACTTTTAACTTAGATTCATGTTCACCTGATGAATCTAAGTCCAATATTCACTCTCCTTTTAACCCTTAAGAAAGACATTAAGAAAAGCAAGACAGGTGGGTCAGGTGACCAGGAAGCACAAGCGAATATATCAAAATAAAAGCCAAGAATATAGAAGAAAAATGTAATAAATAAAAACAATTAAATAAACCTGGACCGATGGAATTATTGACATGTGGCTTAATATTGTGCATTAATCCATGCACACAGTTAGAGTCACGTTTAAATTAATGAGCACATTGTTTGTTTTAATACAGTTTGTTTAGTTTAGTTAGTTTAACCTAAGTAATTATTGTGTGTGCAGAGTTGTTGCTGTTAGCACTGATATTTATTGTGGTTTCCAGTGTAATGCGGCGTGGTGCATTTTCCCTCTCTACCAGTAGGTGGCAGTACGAGTTTATGTTTGTGTCTTTTAACTGCTTTTTATCGATATGTATGTATTTTATTTGCAGCCTAGTAAAATACAGCATGTATTTACTTTTTATTTTACACACAGTTAACACCAAGCCTTCTGTTCTAACTCTGCTGTCAACTTCTTAGCTGCTCTGACAAAAAACTCACACCATAATTATTAATGTGTTTTGGTCTAAAGAATGATTTACCACTGTGCTATATACTGCGTGAACCTCTCCCAGCCCTGTTATTTCAAAGTGGCTGTCCGAGAAAGCTTCATCTTTACAAATATTGACACAGTGGACAGTCAGGGCCACTCCTAAAACAGTGATATAAATGTAAAGTAAATATACGCTGTATATAGGTTGCAAATTAAATACGTCTGTATTGATGCACATAGATAAGATTCTTGCCTTTGGTGTGGGAGAACTGGGTTCAGTTCCCACTGTGAGACATCCACCATTGTGTCCCTGAGCAAGACACTTAACCCCTTGTTGCTCCAGAGGCGTGCGACCTCTGACATGTATAGCAATTGTAAGTCGCTTTGGATAAAAGCGTCAGATAAATGTAAATGTAAATTGATAACCTGGATTTAAAACAGCTAGCAGACGCAAACCAGGCACACATTTAAATACACTCTGCCAGTAGGTGGCAGAGAGAGGAAACATCAGCTTAATCTACTTTTTCTACGTTCACAGAAGCAACGGTGCATTATGGTGGAAACCTGTTTAGATTTTTTAATGTCTTCAAATGGAGAAATTAAAAAAGGAATTTGCAAAACCACCCACGTTTCCAGCGACATTATGTAACATTTTTCATAACCGGGTTCAGCAGCCTCTAAGGAAATAACGTTAGCTAAAGGCAGAAGCGAAGAGACGGAAGAGGAAGTTGATGGAGGAAGCTAAAAAGCGATAAGGAGAGTGACCAAGCAAGAGTCTGCCAGATGCTGGTGAGAGCTTTGTGAAATTCAAGGCTGCAAGACAGGCGCTGAGCGGTGTATAAGTGATTTGCAAAAAATATCAACTCTTACACAATGTTACTTTAAACATAAACATTTAGTTAATGCAAACCCTGTTCTTATGTGGTAAAACTAAAATGTACAATCAAAAATTCATCTTTTACCCACTAACATTATCAAAATTTGACACGTTTTGGTGTCACTTTGACTAAATCTGACAGTCCATGGGGTACCCAGAATACAAAGGCTCAAGAACATAAACTTATTCTCATTTTTTGGGATTCTACACTAAAAGAGGTTACTTGTTAAGGGTTTGGCACTCACTTTGGTAACCACTGCTGTATTGGAGGGAAATCAGGTTTTATTAATGAATTCAGATGAATATATGAATATATAGTACATGTAGAAAAATCCCTGCATAACTCACCGTCAGCTGTTCCATGAATCAGAAGATACTGCACTGAATGGAAATTGTTGGCCCTGGCAGTTACCGTTGAGTTCTGCACACAATCAGATTTGTGTTTATTGGTGACCACAGGTAATGTGTCGTATACAAGAGACAAGGGTTTGATCATGATATCACTGTGAGTGTGAAGCTTACAGTGTAGGCAGAGGGATTCTCTGAGGGCTCCATCATGTAACGCTCTGTGTAGATGGAATCTGGAATAAAACAGACAGATAATTGCAGATATTGTGTGTCCTTAAAGTGGGTTGTTAACATTAATAACTGCTTCCTAAAGACAAATACCATAATATTCCCATTTGGAGACCGGAGCGACCGCCATTCCACATTTGAAAACTCCACTTCCAGATCCCAAGGCCATTGACGTTACGTATCCACCATAAGACTGAAAGATAAGCAGCTCATTACTGTAGCTCATCTCAACCCTAACCCTTAAGTAAAGATCAAGCACACTGACACAGGGTGGAACATTAACTTATTTTCAGAGCCTTTTATTGCCCTCTGAGCTATGAAATAACACAGATGTATTGCTTAAGGAACATGAAACTAGTATCCACCTACAAGTGCGTCAATTTGTGTTGAAAAGTGGTGGGGGCTTAAGGTCTCTGATTAGGGGTGTAATGATACCCACAGGTCACAAGACATGACGATGGACAAGAACAAGATGAATCATCTTCAAAAATCACCGTGTTTTGAAGAAATATGAAATGCTTAAATTGATATAAGGGGGGGGGGGGGGGGGGGGGGGGTCTAGGAGTCCTTCCCCAGATAATTGGAACATTAAACACTTAATTTCCTGCATTCTGGAGACATTTTCTGCTCCAGTTTATAGTGGATTTGTCTTTATTTATATAAAGAGAAACACAAATTCAGCTGGCAGGTGACACTTCATAAATACAAAAATATAACAGAATGTAAAACTGGACAGTATTTTTTTCTATATTTAAATTGCATTGCATGCTTTATTATAGTGCAAAACCTTTTATTTGTTATTTTACATTTCTTAGTACAAGCTATTTTTTTTTAGAAGATTTTAACAAATGCTTTCAGAAAGTAATGGGGACAAAATCAGCCATTTCAAAAAGTGGTGGGGACATGTCCCCAACGTCCCCAGTGTAAATGACACCTATGCCTACGTTGTATTTTTTCATGACAACTTACCCAGCCCCAAATAGCAACTCTGTCTTTGTCAATGTAGCCAAATTTGATGAATTCCCTAAAATATAAAAAAGAAAATTATCTCAATTGAGGGCAGCAAATTCAAAGGATGCAAACTGCTAACAAAGGCCTCATCGACGTCGTCACTCATTGATGGTTTTGGCATTTCCTGTCTGTGTATGCTTGGGAGAGTTTTGACCACAGAAACAAGTCAAATCCAGTTTTATCAAGCTTTCCTGGGAAAAGCTGAAAGATGAGGCTGTTTGTTTGAGTGTGGAATGCATTGACTGGTCTAAACTGTGCCTTGTTTTCCTCACCTGGCAGCTGTTATCTGATCTTCCACCTCATAGGTTCCCAGACGTTTGTAGATTGCATGCATTATCTTGTCACCTTGGTAACCGCTTCCTCTTCCATCAAAGCTGGCGACGATGATTTTCTCAGTGCTGGCCAGGTAGGTGGACCAGCTCACCCTGTAGACAAAATCGGCTTTCTGACTGCAGGGACCAGCGTACCTGGGAGGTTGGGCAACATTCAGTTTATGAGCTCTCTTTAGAAAAGCATTTACAATCTTATAATTAAATTTGATTGCTTTTTTTTGATAAATTCTTACACATCTATTAGCAAAGGGTACTTCTTGGATTCATCAAAGCCTGGAGGCAAAAACATCTGGTACCAGAGATCTGTCAAAAATATTAAGATCCATAGACAGACATAAATGACTTATTCATGTTTGTAAAAAACAGTAGTGGAAGAAATTCTCTTTTTTACTTTAGTAGTTCCTAACCGTCAAAGAGACACAAAGTAAACGTGATGTTTCGTAAGATGAGATATGGGGTAGGAAGTTCTGCTACACACATTTTGTACTATTTCTTCAATTTTTGCATTCTATCTCTTCAGTCCTCAAACAATCAAAAGAATAGTTTTGGGACATACCCTTATTCTGCTCTGTTCAGTAAACAACAGCTAGCTTGACTCTGGCCAATGGCAACTAAATCTGCCTACCTGCACCTTGTTTGTTTAATTTGTCCTAAGGCCCGATTTACTAACATCCCGATTAAAGAGTACTGAATTGCGTGTGCATTCTAAAATATTGCACGTGCAATTTTAGCACCTGTTATGGGTGATTTACTAAGAATTATTGCGTAGATGACAACAGGAGCAAACACAATGGAGGTGGCAGTATTTAAATGCGTGTTTTAATGGTTTCCGCCATGGAGAGTCGGGAGGGAAAGCAGCCAATGCGTAAAAACCTTGGTTTGTTTCGTTCAGTGCGTCCAGCGTATGTGGAAATCGTATGTATCTGCCCATCTTGCCTGAGATTGCACTAAGAACTTGAGACAGCACGCCTGGAAAAACTGCTTTGGGAAACCCCTGCAGAAACAGCTATAGTATGCTGGAATGACCCAGACGCGAGGAAATGCCAGCAGCTCAGTGCTTCATCTAATACAACAATAACAGCAGCCATCTCTGCACAACACTTGGCGGTTTGCACCTTCCTTTCAAAGACATCTTCCTTTCAAATGTATTAAATACAGAGGCTGTTGCACTCACATGAAATTGCGTTTAGGCTTGGTAGATCACATTGCGTGTAGTAAATAAATGTATTTGCATGTTACTCCCCAAATTGCATATTCATTAAGGTAAAAGTACTAAATGAACAACAGGTGCTATCTTGCACTTTTGAAAGACGTCACTCTGCATGCACACAGTTAGTAGATCAGCTTACGTGGTAATTTGCTGATGACATCAAGTTTGCACACGTCTTTACTCACGCAAACCTTTAGTAAATCAGGCCCTTAGTGTACAGACTAAATCGATCTTCTCAACTAACTCTCAGCAAGAAAGGGAATTAGGGTATGTCCCAAAATGTGAGACTATTACTTTGACTGTTTGAGGTCTGAAGAGGTAGAATGGTGCAATATTTCACAAAAAGCAAAAATTTAAGAAATTTTAAGTAAAAATGTACAAAAAGAGAGAGTAAAAAGTTCAATATTTTGTCTCTGAAATTCAGTCCACTGGTTAAATATGAAATGTTGAATAAATTTACCGTATCCATCAATTTTAATGGAGCGTCGACGCATGGTGGGCATTTGGATGTCAGCTATCAGGCTGCTAAATGCAGTATTGTTCTCCAAAACCCTTATCTCTACAAATGCACAAATATAGAAGGGTCATTAGAATAACATTTTCTCCTCCTTGATATTATTTCAGATGTTATTGCAAATTTGTGGATTACCTTTTTCATTCCTGTTATCCATGAGAGAATAGAAAGGAATGCCAGGACCTTTGTGGGAACAATTACAATAATATATTTATTTGTTTGTAATAAAATAAATAATAATGTTGTTATATATACATTATACAGACAGTGGTATATTGCAAAAAATCTGAGAGGGAAAGACAACAACGAAAGTATAACTGACCACTGCAGCTCATGCGGTAGAAGGAGGCATTTTGGCTGAAGTAGGCTGAGTTGTACTGACAGTTTTCTTTATTTAATGCACAAGTCAGACACTTGGTCCCTTGTTTGGTCCACCTGACACACACACACACACACACACACACACACACAGAGTAAGTCTGAGGAAATGCTTTTTCATTTAAAAATTATGTCTTCAAATAACAAGCAAAAATAGTAAAACAGTAAAATAAAGACCCTTACTTGTAAACATTCCTTCCCCCTGGCCTCCCGCCCTCTTCGTTACTTGAATAATATCTGTGGAATAATTGGTATGAATGATTTGAGAGAAAGACCAGTAAAGGAGGAATTCAGCTCATGGGATATGACTTAGCAGAGACAGCAAATATGAACAATTTTGGTGCATAAAAAATACTGCACATAATTCAAACTTACATACTATCTGCAGTTACTTTCAGGATGTCGGTGACTTCCCATTCTCCAGATGTGATTGGTGTAGCTGTGTCCTGCATGAATGAGTCAGAACAGTATGCGTTATTAATTATGACTATTGTGCTATGAGTGTGTGTGCGTGATCTTGCACAAGACAAAACAAAAAAGATAAATATATAAATATTCTACCCACCCGGACCACATGATGGATGTGCTTGTACCCTTTGGCGTCGCTCATCAACAGGTAATAGCTGTTCTTGTCTGCTGCAAAAACTGGTTCTGGTGGAGAGAACTGTAGGAAGAACAAGATTATTAGCATATACTCATAGTATATATATATATATATACAGTCATTCAGCTCCAAGCCCATATGTTCCTAGTGAGGACATAAATCTTTTAAAACAGCTCACAAATATACAGTTAGATTTTTGTTTTAAATACAGTAATACAGTAATTTTTAGCTAATGTTAATCTAATAGGTGAAAACATTTGTTGGGGACTATTTTCAGTGGTGGATTAATCTACATTTTGTGCTCTAGTGTTTGGTGCACGGTGTGACACCACAGCGGTGTATGTGGGATTAATCAAAATAAAATACAATGTGTGTGTTACATAGTCATCCAGTGCAACAGTTTGGCTCATTGATGTGTTTTTAATGTTTTTTTTTTGACAACAATGGAGCTCTGTAGCGCAGACATACACACCCACTATTTGTTAGTAAGATCAACTAATTGTTGTCTTTGGTCTTTTCATGAAATTTGTTTGCAATAAAAAAGAGAAAAATATTTGTACAGATTTATCCATTAACAGTGTACAGGACATACCCGTCCAATCCAACCGGTGGAACTTTTCACCTCCAGATGCTGAAAAAATAAATAGAATTGTTTGTTTTTTAGCTGCACTAAGTTACATGTTATAACAATACACCAGCCTTGTCAGTCTAAAAACCAAGGCAACACATTTTAATTTAGAAACCCTTTTGCTTACATGGGAAATTTCCAACAGCAAGGCTGCTGTTACACATGCAACATTTTTACACAAATTAATTTCATTAAAGCTGCACTGCTGCAGTCAATACAAATGCTGTGTGAACTTTCGTTGCTTCAAGATTAATGTCTTTTTTGCGATTACGTTAAATCAACAACCAATCATGGGATTTCAGTTTGGTACCACGGTAATCAGTAACAAAGATGTGATTAGCAAGATTTTGTGACATAGCGCTAAGAAAGAGAAATGTCCATGATTCAGTGTTGTTGTAGGTGTAGATGTAGATCTTGCTATTTTTGTACAGATGTTTGTGGTCCCCAGAGGATGAAGCCTAATGGCTTTGGTGATCCCAATATAGTGCAATACTTCAAGTCAAACATTTCACTAACGCAGTGAAATCTCTCAAACATCAACAGCTGTACTTTGTGTTTAGTGCAAATTAGCAAATGTTAGCATGCTAACACACTAAACTACTAAACTACTAAACTGCTCAACAAGTCTATGGCTCAGGAGGTAGAGCGGGTTGGCCATTAATCAGAAGGTCGGTGGTTCAATCCTTAGCTCCCCCTGGTTGTCGAAGTGTGGGCAAGATACTGAACCCCGAATTGCGCCTGGCGGCTGTTCCACCAGTGTGTGAATGTTAGTTTCCATTTGAGCACTTACGCTCAGTGTGTGAATGTGGTGTAAAAGCACTTTGAGTGGTCGAAAAGGCGCTATACAAATACGGAGTATTTACATAACTGTTAATTATCAGCATGTTAATATCCCGAACATGTTAGCACACTGATATTAGCATTTAGCTCAAAACGCCGCTGTGTGAAAGTACAGCCTGACATAACCGCTTCAATAAGAGGAACATCTACCAATAACTCTTTCAATGCACTTAGGCTCAGTGTGTGAATGTGGTGTAAAAGCGCTTTGAGTGGTCGAAAAGGCGCTATACAAATACAGAGTATTTACATGTAAACATATGTGGAAATGGGGATATTGTGTTAAGAGAGACTTGAAAAAATGCCCTATAAATCATTTATGTGTGACTAAATTTAACCAAGCAATGCATGGCAGCTGGTGTCACGTTCGCAGTTGTGCTGAAAGCAATTTAGACAGAATAAACTAAGTGCAGGTCTATAAAACCTTTACCTTATCTTCCCTTTCAGTAAAAAGTGTTGCTAGGTGTAGGCTTTATTGCTGCTGAAATGGTTCATGTACTTAAAACTCATCATGAAGATGTTTGTATAGTTCTATGACACCAGTGTAATATTTGTTATAATGTAAAAAGAACAAATAAACTAACAATAATACCTGGTCATAACTTTATGATTTACCTCGACAGGATCCCATGTGTTTCCACTTAAGTTGTAGATCTGAAGAATGAGGTGGTTTTGTACTCTTTTCAGCCACTGGACAGCAAGACGTTTATCTGTCACCCAAGTGACAGTGGCCAAGTAGTGCTCACTGAGGGCAAGGGAAAAAAAGAAAAGAAATGATAAACTTTGTTTGTTTTCTGATTTCCTTCCCTGACAGCTGGAGACAATAGCCTGACACAAAGTTTAACAGTCTAATAGAAGCTTCTTCATTACCTCGAGCTGAATGAGGGGGGAACAACAACCTCAGTAATTTCTTTTGTGTTGTCAGTGTCCACAACAAACAGTTTCACAACAGGGTTGGGAGTACCTGGCTGCACAAAAATGAAATGTAAGAAACACCAGATAATAATGATAATGCAAAGCACGTCTGAACCCAGAGGAGACAGGTCATGGACATGCAACAATACAATAATCCCAGCACAAGCTTGTTAGAGTGAACCAAGCCCTGAATGGTCCCACCTTTGGGTATGGAATGGAAACAGTCCTGGGGTACTGGTTCTCGCCGTACCAGGAGTACTCTATGGTGTGGACATCAGTGTCATTGAACTCAGCGTAGGCCACGTACTTCCCTCCAGGTGACCACCACAGGGCCTGATTGGATGAGAACATCTCCTCTGGAAGGGGGGGGAAATGTGAAGCTGAGTTTCTTCATTCAGGACTCCCATGGGGGTTAAGTTTGGGGTTCAATTCCCGCTACAACACTGCATGTACTGATGCTCCTATAAGCTGCAGTAGCCTACTTTGTGTTGTTGTATGAGGATACTGCAGCAGTATGGTTAAATAAATGTGTTCTTACTACAGCTGAAAAATTACATCAGCCCTGTATTGGGTAATAGTTCAACTGCCTCTCTTACAAAAATGCATTGTCATCAAGCAAGAATTTCACAATAACATTTCCAAGAGTTCTTATCTGAATTCAATTTGTTCTGATTACACTGAACTGTTATGAATGTTATTCCTGAGGAGACACTGTTTCTGATTATCTAAGTGGTGAAGCCAAGTCAATTTTATTAAGGGGGCTTTACAATCTTTCCAGCATACAACGTCCTCTGTATTTTCTCAGACCCTCGATTTGAATGGGGGTGAAGAAAAATGAATGAAAACAGAAAGAGCAACAGAGGAGTTAGTATCATACCCTTCTTGTCTTTTTGTCTTATTCTGGTCATTGTTGAGTGAATACTTTGTTACTTTCCATTTAGTTATACCATATTCCCACCTGCCATTCACATGTGTTCTGTACCGGGATACTTTATTTTGACCCGCATGTTAATGTTGAGTGTAAATGCACGCAGAGCACATTGGAATCCGAACGCCATGGGATCAGCTAGACCATATTTGCAAGATCCAATCACAATGTAGGCAAAATAGGGATATTGGGATCTCTTGTTAATAGCAGGTGTAAATGCAAATACCTCTGGCTCAGATGTCATTATAATGTAACCGTATACAAATCACATGTTAATACCGAGTATAAATGGAACCTTATAGTTCAACATGATTCCTATACATCATGTGCCACTTACCCTCATACACCCAGTCCGGGATCCCATTCAAAATCAGACCTTCCATGCCGTTGAAAGTGACTTGCTGTGATGGTGACTTAGGGTTTGTCTTTATATAAACATTGTTTTCCCAAACATAGGCCTGAAAATGCAATAAAAATACATAAGTACAGGAAAGACACTCTCTGCTCAAGTGTTTCAAGTGATCCTCTCATCTATCACCCACTTCAATGCTGAAGTGTCAATCAAAGCTATGTACGTATAAGCAATAATTTGTCTTTTCCAAGCTTACCAGTTTGTTCCCTTCAGGAGCCCAGGAAAAGTACTGGACTTTATCAGGAATGGTAGAGGTTGTGATAAATGAGCTGAAATTAAGTGAGAAAAAAAATACTTTGTACCATACTATTACTTTGTTTCAAAAGAAATATTTTTTTAAAAATATATACATTGCATGCATAACATATTTATAATTTATAATTAGGATACTTACCCTAATTCACGGTCATAAAGTGAATATGAACCTGTAAATGAATGCCTCCACAGCTAATGGGAGAAAACAAAAAACAAACACTGTAGTGTGATCACTTCAGGAGGTTTAAATAGGTATCATATTCATTTGAAAACCATAGCGTACCTTGGAACGGTTGCTCATGAATGCAACATATTTGTGGTCAGCAGACAGCTGGTAATCATAAGCATTTTTTTCAGTCTGTGTTGGAAAAAAGAAAACAGTCCAAAGAGTTTTACAGAGCCCCTACTCACGACCTCACTGACAACAATGCATTTGTTTTGACGGGTATGTTCTCATATTGATATCATGTGGTTTAAGTTGCTTATACAAAAGAAGCACACAAATGCACACGAGGAGGATGACTTACAAACTTGTCTTTGCTCAGGAACTCTGTGACAGTCCCTGTGACCACGTCGTTGAGGAAGACTGAGCCCTGGGACTTATACAGATACTCATGATCTGTGGAGGACGATGGAAAATATGAATGTAAAGTAGAACAGAATATTTTATTTAAAATGTAGGACAAGCATGCAAATCCATATAAAGGGGTTCAAAACCACATGCTTAAGTAACAAATGCATGAGTCACAATTATTTACTGCTTGAATTAACACAGCATGTATCATGAACCATTTCCTGGACACGTCACTGTGAGTTTATATGATTATGTTAACACTTAAAGGGCCACTCCACATATTAGCGTACAGCCTGTGAAAACAGTTGTGTTATGTCTTCTGACGTCTGAGGAGCTTTGTCAAGTTAGACCCTGATGGTGTCACAGTGATGTCATCAGGGAGTAAAAGTATACTAGGCACTAATGCTGCGTCGGAAATTTCTGACCGCCAACTAGAAAAAGTACTGCAGAACGCCACTTGAAGTCGGATTTCCTACGCGTGAACTTCAGGAGTAGCAGCTGAATGATGTCACACAACACTGGCAGCTCACATGGAAGCACACATGGTATATGGTATATTGTATTGTATATCTCTGCCTCTGCTGCACTGATTTTGACCATTGGTTTCTCAGTCCATCTCTTGTGAGTCCATAAAGTTAAACTTTTTTTCAGCCTGATCCAAAGTGGTGGGCTTACCAACCAACCAGTAGACTGACAGTGCCTTCCAAACAGCCTTGCAGCGAGCATGGCTAAAAAACGGCTTTAAATTTCAATGAGTTAAAGCTCCTGTTCTGCGTTCAGAGAGGCTGCATGGATCTGCAACGCCCTTTTCTGTCCAGCTAATTTGGTGGCATGTAGATTAATATAGATGTAGATTCATGTATGAAGTCATTAAATGATGATCCGTTAAGTGTTACCTTACCACATAAACTCATTGTGACTTCCCTTGAATTAATTAAGCATGTGTTTTGAACTCACATTATAGTGTTCTCAACTAAATGTGAAAAAATATCTCCATTTACACACACAGACACTTGAATGAGGGGATCGATCTAAGTGAATTAGTAACTTGTTAGTTTTTATTACTAACAGAGGAGACTGTTGTTATAGATAAAAAAAAACATCCTTGGTGACACATTTACAGTTTAGCGGCCAGTAAACGTTTGGCTGTTATAAATGTCATCATTGTTCACCTCCACTCCTATCACCCACAGGTTTCAAGACAATTCTACTGTCCCCCACCTGAGATCCACATCATGCTGTAGGACTTTGGCTTTAGTGAACTGTTGAAGACATCCTCCAGGGTGAACGATCTCTGGTTCTTGTTGCCCCCCTGCCCCTCTGAAACAGAAAGTTAGAACCTGGCAGTGACTTGATGGTCACTGGTTACAGAAAGGCCCATGATATCACACACACACACACAAACACAAACACACAACACACACACACACACACACACACACACACACACACACACACACACACACACACACACACATCCTGATCATCATCATGAAGCAAGGATACTGCTGTAAAAGCTGTAAGTGATAAGGACAAGTGGAATATTGCTTATGTCAGTGTGTTTGCGGGTAATTTGTATGAAGCTATTTCAAGGCATGTGCTGGATCAGAGAAGCTAAATTGTCCTTCTTTGTGATGCAACGCCATAAATTGAATACAATAAAGTAATTTCCATTAAGACATCTGTTTTATTCTAAATTTATTAGAGTTGAATTGCTTCACATTTCCTATTCCTATTTTGATTTGAACAGTGATCCAAACGGATCATGCGTAAAGATGCGTGCGTCAAGTACTTTCTCTCATACGTGTTTAACGGTGCGTCCAACCACAGATAATACATTAATGCCTACACCTGTTAGGCTCTCATTTAACAGCAAAGACTCACCTTTCAAAAGTACAGCCGTAGGTACCGCTATCAAGATGACGACGACTGCTACCCCAAAGACTCCGAGGAGCACCTTGGCGATGGAAACCTGTTCAGAGGTGAACGAGCAAAAGTCAGAAAAAACTCTCTGTGAAGCATACCCCAACATAGCATCGAAATGTGAGTATAAACAAAACACCACCAACCATTGTTTCTGCGCGTCCGTGAAGTGTGTAACCAATATCTGTCCAAATCACAACTCCATCGATCCAGGCGGCTACACTCGCTGGCAACACTTTACTATAGGACTGCAGTGGGTTTGCGGTTAAATATTATCTCGACTGAAGTTTCAAAGGTACGTGGGACAATAAATGTCCAGCGGAGTAAGGATCGTCAGGTTTGATGGTGTTCCCAGTGTTTTGAGGAAGTGGGCTTGTCAGGCTGTTCCCCATGCTGTCCACTGTACAAAACGTGTAATTCAAACTTTGAGGCAAATCGCCGCTGTCTCTCTGAGAATATGACACATTTATAGACTTAAATATGACAACCATAGTTCTACATGCAAATATCCTTTTTTTTTTTGTTATAAACTGGCAGCATACAGTCAGCTCACCGGGACGTTTACACTGTCCTGTCTATAGTTACAAATGCATTTTTCATGTCTTAACAGGAAATTATTTGGTTATTGTGTATATACACAGTGAGAAGCCTCATATGACTCATGATTGCTTAGTGTCATCCAGCTGATTCTAAATTCCTCCTAACAAAGAAAACAATACTTCGGCTTATAAATACAGAAGTAAAACTCAGAAGTGAGGAAATACACATTTGAAATACAATTAATATACAACATATTAGGGATGTCTTAGGCCAAATTCACAGTTTGACAGTTTTATAAAACACAAATACTGAAATACATTTACTGGACCTTCAGCTGTCAGGGTCAGTGTGTGTCTCTACTAACACCACATGAAGGACATTTATTTAGTACATGGGAACCAGCACACTGGGAGCTGCCACTCCAAACTTGCTTCATGTGTGCTAAAGTTACACATGAAGCATTTTTAAAAGGCGGTTATAAATATTTGTAGTTGTCTGTGTTGGCTAAAAAAATCTATTTAAAAGTAATTCCCGCACAGCTGTATCCCGGCAGAGCTTAGAACATTCTTAGAAATCAGCTTTTAGTAGCAACATGTAGGGGTACTGTAGCATGGGACCCAGAGGAATCTGCCTGCTCCTGCTTTATTTGCTCTGGCAGAAGCATCTGGCCCCTCCTGTTTAGACAGATTTCCACACCTCTGGGATCTGGTCTGGCCAATCACAACTGTTAACTGTCTAATATGGGGCGTGTTTGATACCATGACTGTACAGATGGTTGACCAAACCCTTTGTTAAGGTAAAACAGATGTTCTTGCCATAATTATCTGTAGGTCTATCCAATTGCATCCAGAGGCATTCTGGTCTGCATCATTTATAACGCCCCTTGGTAATCAAAAATCAACTGAGAGGCTACAGATTTAGAGTGGGGATGCCAGACTAGGGAAACTGAAGACAAGAAATAACGTATTTTTCTTCTTATTGTAAGTGAAACTTTTAATACACTCAGGGGTTTTGATGCTACAGCCTCACTTGGTCTGGTATGACCAGTACATTAGGACAAACTTAGGAAGGTGTTACTGTTACACCATGTTTGCACATTTAATATTATTCCATTAAATGTGCAAACATTCATCATCCAGGTACATACTTTTTAGGCTGTAATTAACATTCAGGCAACATTCAGTGTATTAAATTGCTCCCCCTTCCAAATGTAAATTGTAGCTTAAAAAGGTTTTTCCAACATCATTTGCCAGTTCCTTCTTTATGATCATCACAGATTAGATAAGTCAAATTAAGGACCAAAGCGTTTTGCCTGAATTCACCTAATAGGTCCACTTCATTAGAAGTCCCAGTATTTTGTACATATTTGACATAAATATGATATTATATACAGTTTAACATCCCAGAAAATACATGAGGCATTTAACGCTCTGCTTCACCTTTGCTTAACTGTTTTCAGCCATGCTGGCGTGGATTTAGACATGACTTTTGTCATATTGACAAGTACAGTAAGTGCATTTTCTCGTGTTTCTTTCTTCACATTTCTCACTACTCAGGAGTTTGTGGTTTGATCCCCTGCTCCTCCAGTCTGCATGTCAAAGTCCTTGGGCAAGACATAGAACCCCAAATTGCTGTGTGAGTGTATGAATGTCAGTTTCTTATGATGAGCAGTTCGCACCTTATCATCAGTGTATGAATGCGTGTAAATGGGGTGAACATGACTGTGGAATGTAAAGCGCTTTGAGTGGTCGGAAGACTAGAAACGTGCTATGCAAGTACTGTGCATTTACATTTACATTCGTGTGTCGTGGCCCAGGTATGACCAGTCTATACCTCAGATGACTTTGAACGGTTAAATGACTGATAACATAACAAGAAAGCTAATAAACTGACTGTCATAAATGCCATACACTATATTTACATTATCATTAATATCCTTCCTGTTTCAGTCTAGTTCCTGAATGCAGCGTGAGAACTGTGTCACTGACTGTGGCAAAAGAACATTATATATATTTTAGACAGAAGTACATGGCGGTATCAATCACGCACAGGTAGAGCAGGTAGGCTCTGAAATAAAAATCAATTTTAGTCCATGTTGCAACAGACTATGGACATTCTCCTCTTTGTACATGCTTTAAGTGCTGACCAGTCACTGTAAATGCTAAAAGCCTGTTAAAAGCTTAACAAATATAAAGCTGTGGCTTTATGAGGAATATACATCATATTCTGCAGTTGTTCCCTTCACACCGGACATCCTCAGCAAACAAATAGACAGTGGATGTCTTCCCTAATGCAGCGTTGCTTGTTTGAAGAGTATTACTTCATAAATGCCTCCATTTGCCTGACACTAAGAGTGACTAAAAACGTTAAAAGGTGTCAAGGTTTGAACACATGTCGCTCTTATGTAGTGGACAGATTTAGTGTTGGTGTGTGGAGACAGACATCGAGAGAGATGGAACAGAGAAAAAAGGAGAGAATGAATGAAAACAGCCATTTATACATTACAGTGATTGAGAGAGCTGTGATTAAATGGCCATTTAAATTCCTTGTACAATTGTTTCTTTTTGTCTATAAAATGATAAAAGTAAGGTTATATCATATTAATAGTTTTAACTCTATCATACAATGTCTTCCTATCTAATGTTACTTCTAAATCAATGTTTTTGTTATTAATTAAAAAACGTAGGTATAACAGGACACGACGTTTCCTGTATCTCTCTCTTTAGCTGTTCATATTAAATAAAGGCAATAATAGACCCCAAAAAACTCTCCTCTGGAGAGTTTCCTCTGTCCTGTCATGTCACTTTTATAACTACAGTTTTTTTTGTTTTGCTGCTTAAATGCCCCACAATATTTGCTTTCACATTCCTGCGCACATGGAAACGTTTAAAATGACTGACAGCAGCCTCTCCAATCATGAAAGTAAATTATTAAAGACAAACACAAAATAAAGAAACCACTGGGGGAGAGGGGAGAGATGTGACCCCGACTGGTTAATCATAGTTTATAATAACGCAGCGTAGCGAGGAACTAGACGTTTCATAGAGAGGACTTCAGTCTGCAGTGGAGTTCAGACAGCTACAGCACATGAGACTGTTTATATCCTGCACTGGAGGCTGAGTAGTTGCACTTGTAAGTCAGAGAGTTAAAATGCCCAGTGTTTATTCAGTGGCATAAACAAAGTTGGGTTTTAATATCAGCAGAGGTGGTTTAACAGTCAGTACTATAATTGCATTCTTGGCTTGAGATTAAGTTTGGAAGTTATTGTTTGGAGAACTGTGAAGGAATCACTGTTAGAAATGGGTCAGTGATGCTTCTATTAACATCCTTATAGCACTGTGTGTGTCAGGTTAATGTACTGTAGCAGCAGCTGACCTCAACACTGTCTCTGCACAAGGACACTTTAACCACTGCACTACTATAACTACGGCAATTTTAAACATAAATATATTTCAGTTTGAAGATATGCCATTGAACATACAACAGGTGACATAAATATCTAATCGACCAGCATTACAACTGCGACAAGGTGAACAGGTGCATAGACAGAGAAATGTAACTTGTGTCATGACATGAGTAATAAACTTATGTAGGTTTTCACAAAAATATTGTGTTGACATTTTTCCTACAAGCTCTCACATTTACATGTTATCAGGACCATAACAACACATTTACCTTTATAGCTGCCAGTGAATGTTCTCATGAAGGGTTCACATTTCATTCACACTTCCACTAATCTGACTGTTACATCCAGGTTTCAGTGAGTCCTCCCACCACAGATGTTTAGTTAAGTTAGAGTCATGAGACACCACAGAGCTCAACAGGAAATGATCGCCTCCCCTGCACTTTTCACCACCCACACTGTCCTTGGCATGTTTCCCATATGAGCCAGTACACTGCTTTTCTGTTGAATTTCCTGAGTTTCACTGACGGGCACCATCTAGTGGCGGGGAGATGCCATCGGGACAGCCAAATATTTTACTACTATTATACTGTACTACTACTACTACTACTACTACTAAAATTAAAAAGCTTTAAGAACCCATTAGCTGGATCTCAAACTTTGTGAAAGCAAAATAATATGCCATAGTATAGAGTAGAAGCATTTGCACAGTCAACCTGCGCCATGCAAAGGTCAAAAATATGATTTTAACATATAAAATCACAAGTTAAAAACACGGGAAATACTAATACAGATACTTAATAGGTAAGTTGAAATTCTAGGAAAGTGGAAACTGTTAACTTTATGGCAAATAAAATATAAAATGACTATCAGGGTCTTGTATGGCAAGCTGTTTTAGCATTTATTTCTTAAAACTTTCTAGTCGCTATTTAAAAGCTACTAGTACTTATACTCTGCAGTTCAGATAACTATTCATTAGTTACTAGTAAAACTATAATTGAATAGTTACTACCACCATTTCCATTTTACTAGTAGGCCTATCTATTATTTATCTACTGGTGCTTATTTTTTTTAGTTACTAGTAACTATTCAATTACTTATTAGAAAGAATTAAAATGTTACTATCAACAAGCCATTTCACTATTCATTAATGAATGAGTAGTAACCCAAAACAAATTACTAGTAAGAATGAAAATGGTACTAGTGTCTTTTGGAACAGTTACTAATGACTAATGAATGAATAACTGATGAACTAGTAAATGGAAACAGTTTCTAGTAACTATTCAATTAGTTACTAGTAACTAATAAAAATGTGATATCTGAATTGCAGAGCCCTATTGATTTCAATGGTAAAGTAACTAAAAAATAGTTACTAGTAACAAATACTGAAGTACTAATATCAAATCAATTGTTACTAGTTAAACAGGAATAGTTTGGATGGAATGGCTACTAGTGACAAAACCTTACGTACTAGTATTGTCACTTGTTACTAGTAAAACAGGAATAGTTTCTTGCAGCCTAACTAATGGAATATTTTCTAGTGACAAAAACTTAAGTCCTAGTATCCAATCAATTGTTACTATTAAAACAGAAATAGTTACTAGTATCTAATGGAATAGTCACCAGTAGTGACTAATCAATAAGTACTAGTAGCCTTTAATAAAAGTTTTTTAGGAATAAATGTTAAAACAGCCATAGACTTGCATAGAATCTGCCTGAAGTGTGGTAGGCGGGTCCTTTACTCCTCCTCCGCACCGATTGGCTGTCTGGTCCCGACAGCCCGGATATGATGTAGCAACTGTTCACACTTCTCGGAAGTTGCAGCAGGGTAACAGAGTAACACGTCTCCAGCGTCAGTCACACTTTAAATATATTAAACTTGCGATACTTTGCTGTTTTTCACAGAAATGGCTTATCCAGGGTACGGCGGGGTGAGTAAATTATATGTAACCGTGCTTTTACTGTCACTAACGAGCTACATTGGTTAGCAGAAAAGCTAACCTGGGGCGCTTGTTTCAGAGAATTTCCCGATAATTTAACACAAGTTGGTTTGCTAATTACAGGGTTTCGTGTGTTCCTGTAGCAATGCAGACATCCAGATATAGTTTAAGTTTAATAGGTGACTTTATTTTTACAGTTTCATTTGAAAGTTAGAAGCTAAATTGGCATCATTAGCTCAGAAAAATGTCTTCCGGGATGTAAGTTCCTGAACTCTCAGGAGTAACGGTAAACGTCGGTTACTCAACTAAAATAGCAACTGCCTGTAGTCTAGCTGTGCAGGTTTGGGTGGTGCCTTCTTTAAAGCCCATACACTATATCTCAAACTGTAATTCTATTAGTTTGATATAATGCATAATACTCTCATTGTATAATGTTATGTGAAGTTGGATGAATGCACTGATCCTGGACAAATGTTAAACTTTGTCTAACGAAGTTGAACTTTTAGCAAGTCTGAAAGTGTGACCTTTAAACGTGGACTGTAGTAACTCTTTGGTGTTGTAAAATAAGGACTACAACCCACAATGCTCGCCCTCTGGCACTGAATCGGCCAATAGCAGGCCTTCAAAGGGGGCAGGTCTGCATTCTTTCAGCTTCCTACACACCTGAGGCCTGTTCTGTGAATTAGGGCTGGGCTGACAGGCCAAAAATGTTACCACGACAAAACATTTCACATCACTTGGTACAGATAATTATCACGATAAATGTCAAATCTTTATTTCCATCTAGTTTAGAGGCAGATTTTTTTGAAACCAGATGACTATTTTAATGGTCAGAACAAACACTTGATGCCAAACAGTGGATCACTCCACAAATCTGAGGTAGAAAATTAGAACAGTTCTAATGATAAAATCTATATTCAAAAAATATGCATGAGTAAAATTAGGTAAAACCTTTCACTTTCACAACCTTTCTTTCACTTCCTTTTTCTTAACCATAGAAATATCTAAACAGAATAACTGCTGATTTCTGTGTGATTCTAATGAATTATGTCAAACATTTATTATATTTTTATTGAGGAATATTATATTGTAGTAATTCATTTTATCGCCCAGCCCTTCTGTGAAGCAAGTTCAACATACCCAGGATATCTTTTTGTTATGTGGCTGGTCACACAACACTGACTATCAACTCTGTATGTCAACCCAGGGTTTCCCAATCCAGCCATGATCACATAAAAGGGCCATTGTTTGCAGCAAACATGAACAAGTCTACTTAGCAGAAGTGCCATATTTTACAAAGAGCAAACTGTAATATTAGACAAATATGAAGAACTTAAACTCATAATCCAGACTAAAAGCTACACAGATGCAACTTCCACATGCAGGAAGACAGAAAATCATGACTGTGTAAGGTAACAGGCTTTCATAATATCACTGCCCCATCATTAGGGCCTGAGTAGCTCTGAGTAGTAATGTGTTGCTTAGATGTGTTATGGCGTGCATTACAATTTTAGCCTTATCATTTGTGCTGTAGCGGCTGTGTGTCAGCTTTTTGACATTAAATAAGTGGTCGTTCCAAAACACTTTCAAGAACCTCTCGTCACTTAATAAAGTCAAATTTATTTATTTATGTGCTCAAAAATGTTCCAAAAATTGTTGTAAAGGAACTTCATAAAGCTACGTAAAGGAAAATCCATTGATTTCATACCATATATAATGCTCATATAGTGATGGGAAGATTGAATCTGAATCACGGCATCAGTTCCAACATTTACTGAAACCCCTCCCCCATATTACCTGCGCCCACACAGCAAAAGGTGGGGCACTACATGACCAGGCTCTGTATTAATATGAGAACCAACAGCAACCTCAAGTATAATAGACAAATTCATATTAAACTCAACTTGAATACCAAAATGAATGCTCATAATATTTAGCCAAACATAAAAATGCTATGACAGGATGTGTGAAACTGGGAGCAAATAAAAAATAAATATAAAAACATTTCAAAGCAGTGAGCGGTCTTACTTTCCTATCTTAAAATTACACCAGGTTTAATGCTTCAGTCAGTCTCTGCTGTCGGATGATATCTGGATACAAAAGCATCTCTTCATCACCCACAACAAAAACATACAACCTGCGAATACTGATGTCATTTTCCAGGAGGACTGACTGGTCAGTGGGCGGTGCCTTTTATTGCGTTGATCTCTTATCTCAAACATAACCTTCTCCGGAGCAGGTTAGCCGTTAAGCGTAACTTAGCATGGCGATGTAGCCAGGTAAGAAGTCGTAGGACTGAACACCCAGGGTTAACCCTGAAGTTACCTCGATAACCACACATCTCGCTTCGTAGGAGAGGCCCCTGGTTGTAAATGCTTCATGCTTCAGATTATTGAAAAGTGCAAGAAGAGAGCTTTTATAAGAGATTTCCTAAATAATTGACAATATTCAGTTAAGGAACACAGATCACGTGTCTGTGGTGGTGCTATAAAATGGTTACGTTTCAATCAGATGCATATTTAATTTTTGTTGTTCAGAACAACAAAAATGAAAAATGTTCTTAAAAAAATGTTTAGAATGAGTTTGGTTTGTGGGGTTTATATTGTCTTTCAAACTCACCAGAATTCTTGTATTTCACAGCTCAGCAAATACGTCACGTTTGTTATTACTGATGTGGTTAATCTGAACATTAGGAAGAAAGGATGTGCATTGTGCTTGTATTCATGCAGAATCCTTTTTCATGGTGTATCGTTAACGAATGAGCAGATTTATATATTTATCTGTTCTGATCTGTTCTCCGTCTCAGTATGGGGGTCCGATGCCAGGCATGCAGGCTCAGGGGATGCCTCCCCAAGGAATGCCAGGAGGACACATGGGAGGCCCCATGGGAGGCCCCATGGGTGGGCACATGGGTGGACAAATGGGAGGTGCACCTCCCCAGGGAGGATATGCCCCCTATGGAGGAGGCTATGCAGGCACGTATGCAGCCCCAGCCCCAGCACCAGCTGCCAACGATCCAATGTGGGGTTACTTTACAGCCATAGCAGGCCAGGTAGGCATGGTTTAACTACTCTAGAAGAGCACATGTTACAGGTATCCTTTATAAAAGCCACATTTTTCACTGCAGGCCTGCTTTCATTTTCACATTTCAAGTGTGGACAAGACCCAGACATTCTCTCTTTTCAGGTTTTTTTAAATGGTTCAGGAAACTCACAGTTGAGAAATCTTCAGCTCTGTCTTAACTTGATTTCTCTGGTACTACCCACTACCAGTGCAAATTACTAATTTTACAGTGAAAGGTGTGAAGTAGTCTTTGGTAGTATAAAACATTGGATTAATTTTGTTATTTGTGTTTTTTTTTTTTAGTTGCCTGCAAAACTTTGGGGGATTTAAAATGCCTACAGAAATACAAAGTGAAATATGATGCACATTGTTATAATTATTTTCTTCTTTATACATTTACTGGGTCATAATTAAATGTACACATTAATATTATGTTATTTAGCGCTGATAACAAAAAAAACTGAATCCTCTCCAACCAACTATTCAAGTGTCTATCATGGCAGCTGCTGACAGCACTAATAAACCCATGGTCCTGCCCCTAGGCTGAGATTGAACAGTTGTATTGTTTACTGTTTTGTCGTGTTTAGGGGAAAAAAAAACAACAACCGTAAACTCGTCATTACATTTAATGACAGTAGCAGTATCGGCAGGTCTATGCTGCTGTCTGCTGGGCTACACTTAAATACAGTACACGTCATTACTTTGTTTTCTGTGTTGTGATTAGATTTTCATGTCATAATGAACAAGAATTGATTCCGTAATTGAAGACAGAAAGCTAAAACTCTGTCCTTTTACTGTAATTGAAGACAGTAAATTCCAACATAAAAAAGGAAATGCAATAACAGTGTGTATTGTAGTTGCATTTTAAATCTCCCTTACAGAATGCTTCCACACTTATTCGCATATTATTTAAGACCACTTAAGTTACTTGAAATGCACATTTTCTTTTCCTTTGATTTCCCCGTTGTCACTTGGCGTGGTGTATACAGTACTGGTGGTAGCATACAGAGGGTGATTATGCAGTCTCCTCAGAATGATGTTAATTCACACATGACTGAATATCACTTCCCTGCTCTGCACAGGACGGTGAGATTGATGCAGAGGAGCTCCAGAGGTGCCTGACCCAGTCTGGTTTTAGTGGCAGCTACACTCGTAAGTTCACTACCCTGCCTTCCACAAAAGAGGATGACTGACTCCTGAATTATAGCACTCCCATGAGTTAATTTACAGTGCACAGTTAGGTTAAATTCATTCAAGGGTTGTATTCTTGCAGGACAGGTATTTGAGCTTCATGCATTTAACAAAAACCAGCTGCTGCTGTGACTCGCCAATCTTACCACTAGGAGTGTGATTTACACCATTTGCTAAGGTTGACATGTTTTAATGTACATTTAATGAGTTGTTAAACCAACTGGGGTGTGAAGGGAGTGTTTTTGGGTTGATGAAGCATTGCAACAACTGCTTCTTTTTTTTTTTTTGTTCTCAGTGTCACAGTAGAGGGAGTTGTGCACACCATGTCTGTGGGTTCTCAAATTGTTTGCGTTTGCTGGCGAGCTGACTGAATCCATAACTCACCTGCAATCAAAATCTGCTTTTATAAGTTTTAATATTGTAGTATTTGATTATGAGCAGGTGTTAGAGACTTATAAGTAACAAGGACTTCCTCCAGCTTCTCTCAGCAGCAAATAATACCTTTTGTGAATTACTCTTAAAGGTGGCGTAAGCGATTCTAATCCAGTTCATGCCTTTTTGTTTTTTTTTGGTTGTCAAATTCAGCCAATATCTCCTCACTCCTAGCTGTAAGTTCTTTGTGTGCGGATGTCGCACACCCCACCTTTAAGCCTGAAAACATGTCAGCCCTGAGGTTTGGGTTTCTACTGACTATCTCAGCCTGTCAGGAGAAAACTTATATCCTCAGGGTATTTTGTGAACATACTCCAAGAAATGAAAGCAGATTGCACAGCTACTGCCCTTTGTTTACATTTGGCCACAGATTGTACCTTTTGAATTATGAAATGAATTAGAAGTATGCGCCGATTGTGGTAGTTTTTTTTTTTTTTTTTAATCTAGTCTTAAGAATTAGTCAAGTCTAGGTGTTAAAAGAACATACATTTTTATACTTAACATGTTTTTTATTATTTTCACAGCATTCAGCATAGACACGTGCAGGATCATGATTGCAATGCTCGATGTATCCTTTCTATACCACCAGGGTTAAGGGGGGGGGGGGGACATCTGTGTCAGTCAGAGGTGGGACTGGCTGATATGAATATGAAATGTGTGAGCAGTACGTAGGGTTCAACCTTGGACCAGTTTAACCAGCTGCTTTCTTCATTACCATCACACCTGGCAGTCATTATCCATGTGGCACAGCAGTTATTAAAGCTTAACCAGACTTTCCCCAGAGGGACTTTACAGGCAAGATGGGCTTCAATGAGTTCAAGGACCTGTTCACGGCTCTGAACGGCTGGAAGCAGAACTTCATGATGTTTGACCAGGACAGGAGTGGAACTGTTGAACCTCATGAGATGACTCAGGCAATCAACGCTATGGGTGAGAGTCTTTACGGTTTAACATGGATATTTAATGCGGGAACTAGAGCCAACCGATATGAGCTAATTGCATTTGTCACGTTAATTACATGACTTACTTAAGCTATAATAAAACCGCCCCATCACCTCTCCTCTCCTGAAAACATTCACGACTTCACTGCCCTCTCCCGGGTCACAGCACTAACATGTTTAATGTTACAGTAGTTGAGTTGATTACAGTCTCAACAATTGCCACACTGTTTCAGAAATAAATCTGCAATCTATTTCATTAATATAATCCACTTAAGAAATGGTATTATAGCCCACATACAGAACAGCTTTCAATATTGTCCTGTTCTAAGTGTAGTTTATAAAGGAAAGGGATCTACTATCCAAAAAATTTTCAATATTTGCTCATAAATCGTGTCTTTTTCAATTTAATGTCGGTCTGGCTCTAGCAGGAACACATCTAATGGTAAACAGAATGTTTGACACTTAATTAGACTTCAGAAGTCAGTTAATCTGTGCTGATTGGTGTGATCAGTCCATGACGTATTATCACAGTAGAGCAAAGAGGGAGCACACTGTCCCTCTCTGTGTTGTTCATATTATCTACAGTTCCAACAGAGGGAACCATTACACTAGTGTTTCCAACTCATTACTAAATGTGCTCTATGTTTTGATATTTTGAAAATCCACCTTTATTCTGTCCTCAAAATGTACAGCCAGGTTATAAGCAGGAGGAATTTTCTTTCTTTTCTAGAATAAAATGCTGTTTTGTGTCGCAAAGTAAAAGTTATGACATCACAGCATTGATTTTAAAAATCACCTTGTAAGTTTATATGGTGAAGTTGTTAGCAAAAAGTTGCATATTATACATCAAGTTACAGAGCAACATGATCATTCAATTGGAGTTGTTTTTTATTGGCCACTCAGTGAAGGTCACTCCAATATTCTCTGTTTTAGCTTCTGTTTGTGGTCTTAACCAACTCCTGAGGGAAATATCTGGTTCTTTAGCTGCTAAATGTTCCACTGTGTTCACCAGCTAGTCTCTAACTGTGGCTGTCTGCTGCTGAGCAGCTTGTGCACAATGGGTTTTCAGAGCATTTTTTTGCTGAAAATAGCTGCCTGCTGTGGCCACAAACGACGCTATGACAGACGTGAGAGTGAAACAAAACAGTAAAGTTGCAGCCGCACATCTAAACAGCTCTGTAAAGCTGAATGGAGCTGCAGATCCAGGTGATGATTCTCTGTAGGTTCATCATTGTTTTCAGATTTGATACATGTTAGTGCAAAATGTTTGTATTTTTAAAGATAGCGTTACCATCTGCAGTTTTAAGGAAATACACCCAGAGTGATTGTAGGAATAATCAAGGATGGATTTATTAATGGTGAAATTGTTGGATCAAATCCTCACTGTTGCAAAGTGGCAGTTTGATTATTTATATTTTTGCCAGACTGTTATTTTTTAGTAAACTCATCATTGTGAAATAACATCGGTCTAAACATTGTCAGTAGAGTTAAAGTTTTATACCTAGCCCTACTGCTTTTTATTTATTTATTTTTACTTCACTCTTTTGCAGGCTGCATAGAGTAGTAGAAAGAGGGAAATGATACGAGGTGTTACCAGCTGATTGGGCTGATATGTCAGACATGTAGCAAATGCAAATACAGGGAGGCTCTACAGTCATGTTGAGGTGTACCTTTGACATACAGTTTGACAGGACACACTGTCTCTATCTAACCACGTTTGACATTCCTCCCATCACTTTATCAGGCTACCGTGTCAGTTCTCAGACTCTGAATGCAATCATCAAGCGCTACAACAAAGGGGGAAAGATCTTCTTTGATGACTACGTGGCCTGCTGTGTCAAACTGCGAGCTCTCACAGGTATGAAACACAAACACAGGATGTGTGTTGGATAGAAATGACCTGACATGTTCTGTGAACAGCTGCTCATGCGCAAATGCCTGCTTTAAATGTGGACTGCGAAATTGCGTTTGGTTTCATTCCACCTGTGATGCCTGTTGAAATCTGTGAAGTGCTGTGACCTTCTGCTTGGCTCGCTGCACAAAGCTGTGTCACAAGGTGTTGTGAAATAGGCTTTATTGAAATCGTGACTCTTCTGTGCGGTGAGCGTTTACTCTTCTGTTACAGAGAACTTCAGACAGAGAGATACCATGCACCAGGGATCTGTCAACTTCCAGTATGATGATGTAAGTCCATCTCCCACACAGTCCCATTTTCCTTTTTGTAAATCTCACTTCATTCGATAATAAGTTTATGACTGGTACTTCAAAACATTTTAGCCTAGGGCTGGGCAATATAACAATGATAATTATCGCAAGAATCTTCTTCAATAGCAATATTACAAATAAAAAAAAATTGTTTGATTTTAATTTATTTGAATCAAACGTATTAGCACTTAGCAATGGGATTTATTTTACTCATGCATATTGGTTGAAAAAAGATTTCATGATAATTGTTTTGAATGTTCTGCCTCAGATTTGTGAAGTGATCCAGTGTTTAGAATTAAGTGTTTGTTCTGACCATAAAGTTAAATAGTTTAAAACCACAATCAACCATCTGCTTTCTTCACTCAGGAGCAAAAATCAGCCTTTAAACTTGAAAGAAATAACAGATTGACACTTATCGTGATAATACCCAATATCGAATATATAATTTTGTTTTTAGCATGATAATAAACTTGGCTGTATCACCTAGCCTTCTGTGAGCCTATATCAAAGTGGACTGCGGAAAATGATTGGGCTGGGGAGGGAAGTGAACTGTAGGTTTCACTTTTTAAGGAAGCAAGAGCGCCCTCAGCTTTATTATTTGGACCCTTCACTTGAATTTTAACCTTTGCCATTTAATAGAACATTCATGCTGAACCTCTTACTTTCTTCTATGAGGTTTGCCTTGACGAGTGTTCCCAGTCAGACTCACCAGGATGAGGCAAATTAAATTTGACCATTAACATAAAATGCCTCCAAATTGTCATAAGTTTGTGTTTAGCTCTGTTTGTGGTAGGGATGGACGATATGGCCAAAAATGTTATCACGATAAGTATCATTATTTATTTTGAGTTTAAAGGATGATTTTTGCTTGAGTGAAAGTTGAAGAAACCTGATGGTTAATTGTGGTTCAAACTCTTCTTCATGTTGAGCACTTGATTCCAAACAGTTCAGATAAAATCTTTGTCAACAAATATTCAGGAGTAAAATTAAGTAAAAGCTTTTTTCAGTACTTTTCCCTCAACAAAATAAGCATCTTGATTAAAAAAAATTAAGTTCTAATGTGTGTATGATTCAAGTGAATAAAATCATACATTTATTGAATATTTAACATTTGTTATTATTGAAAAAACAATGATAGTGATGAGAAATTATTTTCCAGCCCTAGTTTGTGGGTAAGTTTCATTCACAAAAAAGTTACCAAAGAGTGAGAAGAAGAACAGACAAATGAAAACCTACCTAATTTAGTAGTGTTCTTGTATTAGATGACCTGGAACAGTTAGAAATAGTATTACAGCTGCAGATGCTGTGTCATCAGAGCTGTTTTGCCCCATTTGTCTCATTTTTAATGGGATCAGGTGAGAAACAGTGAGTTTTTGTTATGACCTACCGTCTCAGCATGTCAAACATGAGCATGCTGTGTTGTTCAGTGCAGACGTTTCATGACATTTGTCACTACGCCTGCATGTGAAACAGCTCAGTGCAGTCTTAAAAGGCGTTTCCAGATGAGGTCCTGCGGTTGATTTCCAAAGCGACTCTCTGTGGTTGACACTCTTTCCATTCAACTCAACAGTTTATCCTGTGCACAATGGCCATTTAAGTGGTACAGTGTGTCCCACACAACGAGATCACAGCATCTAATGAACCAATCAGCGGTGGATCCTGGACCACTGCCTCACAGGAATGCAAAGGGAGGCCAGTATATTAGTGAGCTGCCATGAGCCGCAACAGGAAAAGTACCCATTGCTTGTAATGCTTTAGTCTTGTCACACAGGGAGGGGCTGGAGATGTATCAGGTGTACATCTCCAGCCATATATAATATATATATATATACACACAGTATGTATCCAAATTAGAGGGGAATAATATAGTATAGCACACTAGTGTCTGAATTAGAAAAATACTGTAAACGCTTACAGATAAATGTACACAGGGTCAGGCATGACTTTACCAGAGATCTCACTAGTTTGAATATTGTGCTTTGGGTCTCATTTTGGAATGAAACTCTGCCAGTGATTGTACCGACCTGTGAGACACCTATTGTGCCATTATAATCTCTGAATGTATTGTCCAATATTTTAAAAGCATTTATATAACTATGGCAGCGTCAGCTGTATTTACAGATAACATGTTGATTTGCTTTTACTCTGAATTTCAGTTATGAATTTTGTTCTTGCCAGTACTTTTCTCGTGTACATTATTTCGTGAACAACATTTTAGGTTCAGGAAGTAATGTGCACTTCTATTTTATAAGTTATATTGAGCCCCACCTGTAGAAGATTAGATGCATATATATAGCTTGATGTTTAACTTGATAACAAGCCAAAGTGACTGTGAGCTGACTATAAATCCACACTGTTACCTGATACTAATGTTATACTGCAGCTGTAAACATTTGTTGTCCATGTTTCAGTTCAAACACAGCCAGGTTCAAGTCAACCTCTGAACATGCACACATGTTGTAAGGATCATATTTTGTTATCCACAATAAACACTTTTTAAATCAGTGTGCATTCTGTTTAATCATTTATACAGTTGCGCATTTCTTCCTCAGTCTATTTACACAATATATTTCTTTAAATATAGTTAAGAACGGAAACATTCAAATTAGCTGTTAAGTGTTGCATTGTATAAAATACAGTGGCAAACATTTAAAAAAATGCATAAAAACAATTGTGAACAGCACTAGATTTAAAAAGTGACATTTATATCCAGTACAGCAAGTTTTCTAATCTCTGTGCAAAAGTTTGCAAATCCCATGAAAGTCCAGTGGACGACTCTCCAGGCGTTAGACATGTCGAGTTCGGCTTCAGCAACTTTTGTTCTACATCTGTGCTCGAGAAAGAAAGCTTATCAAAGAAAACACCCCGCCTCCATCTCAATCCCACATTCAACTTCTATTTCCCCCAATTATCTCTGTCTCAGCTCTTCTGGAAGTGTAGGAAACAAATGAGCTTTTTCATCATGACATCTGATATGATTTCATCATTTCTCTCATCTTGCAAACCCTTTCATCAGTTCTACATGTTATGTTATCACCAGGGGTTTGGAGTGAGGAGGTTTCCACTGGATGAGTCAAGGGACACAATGAAGCCCGGGCTTAAGATGACAGTAAAGTGTTGGCTGCTTCAATGTGCTGAAGAAGTTCAGAGGGAAACGTCAAAGTAGAAACTCAGCGGAATGACATTAAAATCAATGTGCAATATTAAATCAAGACAAACTAACAGCATTGAGTAAATGCAGCACACAGCTTAAAGTGATGCCTGTCACTGGAGTCTTGCTTGCTACATTGAGAGGCTATGCATTGCATTCTTCATCCCATCAGCGGTCCACACTATTCTAACATCAGGGCTTTTTAAAAACCAATAAGGTACATATAAAAATAATGGCAAATTAAACACTTTGTTTTAGAAAAATAGGTCTAACCGCTATTTCTAAGTCTCTCTGGATGAGCTATGTGCCGTACCTTAGTATGAATACATGTCACACACATTTGATTGAGACCTTTTATAATTTAGTCAAGTGCAGTCTCCATGCAATACATGAGCTCATGTTGGAATTTGTGTACTTTGAAAACTAAAATGACTAATTCATTTGTCATGCAGTTCGCTCTAAAATGGTTCGGTACATTTACATCTGTGATGGTGGAGAATTGGATTGATGTCGTTTGTAAAGGCTAGAGCAGGCATATAAAGCTAAGGCTATTGAAGGCTTGAGCTGTGTTTCTGGCCCAAAATGTGAAAAAAACATCTTAAAGAAAAACTTTTTTCTTAATCAGATGATGCTTCATTTGTGAAGATATTTTCTATTTACGAAATTGTACTTTTTAAGTTGATCATGGAAGACCTAAAAGCATGCAACCAAAAACTACCGTCTGGGATAGCCGGAGTTCGCTCCAGCTGTTAAGAAGATTCAGGATGTTTCTTCCTAGCCTGCAGTCTTAAGTTTACATACACTTGTATGGGACACTACGTCGAGGCAGTTTAAATCATTTCTTCTTTTTCTGTGACAGAATGATTGAGAAATGTACTTGTAACGTTTTGTAGGTTGTCTGGTGGGTCAAATATATAAAACACAGCAACTTACGTTAAGTTCTAAAATGTCATAGCAAAAAGGTGAAAGGTAGTTTTGGGATGGCTATATCAAGCTAAAAAGCAGCTCATCAACCACACTGAAATTATAATTTGTTGACTGTCCTGAAAAATGCAAGAGAACAAATTACATGTAGGTTAAACTCTAACCCAACTAAACAAAGTACATTTCCCAATCTAAAACTGCCTGGACATAACATCCTGTACAAGTTTTGCCTGCGACTGCAAATACCCCACACCATGCTTAATACAATATCGATATGATATATGGTAATTATGTTTTCACATCTACTAAATCCACAACTTTAGGCATTCATTTTGTTGTCTTGAACATCTACAGTTAACCACTGAAACGTTCTGCATGTGAAGGTGTAAGGCGTGTCAGGATACAGATCTTAACATAGCAAATTAATTCAGAACATAAATATTGTTGAAATATGCTGTCTTTGTTCAGGTTGTATAAAATGATCTCCAGAGTGTATTAAACTATACTAGGAGTCTCTTCACCATTATTGCTCTCAAAGACAAAAGTCTTGTTGTGCTATGGGATGTCCACGCAGGCTTTACACACATTATTACACTGTGTTCTGAGCTGAATAAGAAGGGATTTTCATTTGTTGTGGCAATGTTGTGTACAGTAGGCACGCTAAATATACAGACGGATCTCAATGTGAGTTTGTCACTGCGTCGACCGTTCGGAGCTGCTGATAAAAAGATGAACTTCAAAGCTGCGGAGTGGAATATAGAAATGCCTAGGAAAGAGTTTCAAGTAGCTTTGTCCCCTGTGAAGAGGGAAGAGTCATAGAAAATGAGACTTGATAGCTACAGTAGTCTGTAAGCATGCCAAGGTCACACCTGATTGCCCGGTGAGTCGGTGTGTGTCTGTGTGTGTGTCTAACATGCAACAGAAAAGAAAAGACGACATGAGAAACAAAAACATGCATATCTCTTAGAAAAAGCACATTAGGTGCCTCGTGTTGCTGGCAGTGTTCTATTTGAAGTATGTACACGGTAGTTGATGACTTTACATTATGTTATTAATATAGTGTATAAATACCTCTGTATAAATAGACTTTATACATCTAAATCAGAGTTGGTGGGACGGGGGATGGGAGGTTTTCTGAAAAGAAATGGAAGAAAGTCTACAGTTTGTTTTCCTTTGCATATTCAGTCTCTTTCTTAGACCCTGAGTCAAGCTTGAAAAAAGACCTTCAGCCAAAGTCAAAGCGTGTGTGGAGGCCTACTTTTCTGGAAGCCCCGGGTCAGAAACTGGCCTGTGGAGTCCCAACATTCCTGAGCTGCTGGGGACATCAGGTAGGGAGGCTTGTCGGCCTGATGGGAACCTCGGTGGCTCTTGTTGCTCTAGAGAGTCCATGTTGTTTTGTGTGTGCGTCTGCGCTGTTTCTGTGTCGCTCTCCAGCAGTTCAGCAAAGTTCCCATCTGGAAGAGTCTCTGTGTGGAGGAGGACTGGGGAGGATTCTTTGGATTTGTTCTGGGCCTTTTCTGGGCCAGGGCTCTGAGGGAGACAGAAAACAGTGGGCTTAACAAGCCATTTGGCAGAGACACTAAAGACACATATCGAAGGAAGTAGATGACACATAACCAAATGTCTGTTTAAACAAAGTCAGCTGACCGAGAACACATTACCGGAGACTCTTGACACAGTCTGTGCATGACAGAAACAGAGTCTTAATGTGCAAAACTATTCATGGAAAGAGCCAAAATGACTTGCTACATTCTTACTTTTAAACACAAAATGCATACAAAGTGCAGAGCACATGCTCAGACTGCACACACCTCATTAGTTTTAATACGCATTACTAAGATGGTAAGGCCAGCCCCTTGAATTGTAGCTGCCACTGGCGTGAGTGAGTGAGGCAGAAAATTGTAAGTGCAGCCATTTACCAGTGATGTGCTGGGAAGAAGAAAATTATCTAAGGTTTTTAAGGTTTGAGTGAACAACAGAGCAGAAGCAGTAAACACTGTCATCATTGTATCTTGTAGGAATGGAGGATTGACTATATGACTCAAGACTACATTATCTATACTTACACCCATACAGAATATTCATTAAATAAAATGCAGGTTTCTCTGCATCATTTCAAATACTGACCTCTGCATAGACTAATACTATTTATTTCTCATTGCTATTTGTAGTATTGGCATTACAGAAACGAACACTCCATACTCTGTTTTGATGATAAATTCTTACTGTTTGACCATTTATTTTAAATAGCAATCATCAAATTCAGCAATAAAAATATTACGGCTGCAATTAATGATTATTTACACTGGTGATTAATACATGGATACATTTTATTTATTTTTTCTATTAAATCACAATTTCACGGAGCGCAATTTAACATATTCAATTGTCTAACCAATGGTTCAAAACCCCATGTATTTAAGAAAAAGTATAAATATTCACATTGGAGAAGTTGGAACCATCTCATTTTTGCTCAAGAAATCACTTAAATACTCTCCATGACCACATGACCTACGGCACTAACATCACAGGTCATGAAGACATTTGAGGGGCTGGCTCTGCAGCACTCGAGGCCTCTGGTTACTGACTTGCCTGGACCTGCTGCAGTTTGCAAACAAAGCACACATGAGTGGAGGATACCATGACCTTCCTCGTGTTCTGACTTCCCCAGTGCTTTCAACACCATCCAGCCCTGCCTGCTAGGTGAAAAGCTCCTGGCGATGCAACTGCACGCTGACACCAAATCCTGGATAAAGCACTATCTCGCTATAATACTGCGTGGTGTATGACCTAATTTAATACAGATTTGTTTTGCAAATTGAAACTGAACAAAAGCAAAGGTAAATGCTGTAATTGTAGCACACACCAGTTGTTTCCAAATCAGCTCAGACATTTAGAAAGGGCAGTACTTTTCCAGTGTAAAGTCAGCTCTTCCCCTTCGTCGCTTGGTGTTGAAGCAGAGTAAAGTGTCTGGTGTACCTGTGGCCGAGGTGGAGCAGGAGCGAGGCTGAGTTCAGTCTGGATGGCAGACACCGGCTGCACCCTGATGGCTGGCCTCTGGTACTCGGGGCTGGAGGTGACAGTGCTGTAGGCGGGGGGACCAGCCGTGGTTTGTCTCTGGAGGAGCTGCAGGATGGCCTGGATGTCTGCCGTCATCTGGGACTCCAGTCTGATGGAAAGAAAGAATAAAACATGGAATTACATGGAAAAAATAAGTTGTCCAACGCATCGGTACCAAATTAGTGGTTAAGGACAAATTAAGCAGTTTTGTGGTTTCGCTTCTTCAAAATTAAAATGAGTCTTGAGCATTTTTTGTTTAGATGCTCAGTTTTCCTAATCAATACTGATTTACATACTGATGATAACAAACAGCTGATGAGCAGCTGCACAATATTACATCAATTAGATATTTAAAAGGAGCAGTGAGCCGGCATCACACAGATTAAACCTGGATGGCAGGAAAAACTGCTTGAACAGTTATGACGACAATTGCCTAATGATCAGCTCGGTCCGAGCCACACAGAACGGACAGCTGGCGAGATGAAATATTCACTGAATTTGACAAAAACACGTGTACTGGATTAGCTTTCTCAAGAATCGCATACCCCACCTTTAAATGTGAATGTCACCAGGTTGTTCTGCAATTGCCACCGTTTTGCCACGCTGATTTTATAATGTGCGTTTGTACTCAATTTGTTTAGTTTCTGCAGTGACGTAATATCACCACAGGGATCTATAATTTCCTCTCATCTTCCCCATTGGGTGGCTGTCAGCCCTATAATTTATATGATAGATAACATCTTGTGCCCCACTTTTCTCAGGAACAAAAACAGTAGTCAAACAGAACGTAAGGACACAGGATCAATTTGATACATCAGGTCTGAAAATGTATTTAATCCGTTAAAAACATTGTATACCATGTTTCTCCTCTTTAGTGTCACAAAGGGTTATTAAAAAAGGACGGTGGATGCATGGTCAATACTAATACGAAACACTAGGGGGAGGCTCAAACCTTACAACTGCAGATGGTTTACATTGAGTATTACAGCAGCCCTATGCTTCTGAAATGCAAATCTTAAATTCCATTAAAATTTCTGTATTTCATGCAAAATCTAGTACAGACGCTTGTCAAGCAAAATGTAGTTAAAGTTATTAAAATTACAAGTACTAATTCTGCAGAAAAATGGCCTCAGTGACCGATATCAAATGTCTTTGCCGATATACAGCATACACATATATACTGTATATGGTCATTGTTAATACTGATCTATTAGGATTTAAGCAGCATTGTAGCTGGTTGGAGTGAAGCTACTTTACTAACAGTACATAAAGTAGTTCATTTAATCTGTAGTGGAGTAGAAGTATAACAGAAAAATCGTACTTTAAGCTAGAGTAGGTAATGTATTTCGGAACCATGTATTTGTATTATCTGTTGAAATTGTCTTTACATCCCGACAGCAATCAATAAATCAAATGCTCTTGAGAAAAATCTGTGGCTGTCGCAGGTTAAAAGCTGGTCTACTTGCCCGTCTACCTACCTGCGTGCAGTTTGCTAGTGCACTCACTGCGCATAAAAATGTATTCTGTGGGAGTGGCGTTGGAGGGAGGACTGAAGGGAGGATTTAGGATTTTGACTCTAGCTGTCTCTTGCTAGTTTCTCCAACGTAACCTACTCCAGCTTTAAATACAGTACTTGATCAAATGTACTGTGTGTGATGATTGTTGGAGCATGCAAAGAAATTTCAGTAAGAACAGATAGAGTAATAAAGTATCTTGTATATATGATAAGGCTTTAATATTTGTTGGAAAGCAGGTACCAAAATACAGCTCAACCTGCACTGTGTGTCATTACCTAATACTGCAAGTTACATCATGTCATGGAGTGTCTGAGAGGGTTAATAGCCTCTTCTCTCTATACACTACTTTTTTCAGTCCATCGGCAAAAAAAGTCAGAAAGAGCAAACAGAACGAGCTGAGCAGTGTAGAGGGGAAAACCTCCTTGTCACTTTGCCAGGTGCCTGTTGTTCTTTAGAGGACAATAAGTGGTAATAAACACTTTGGCTCTAGCCTGTTTCTGTAAAATGAGAGTTTGTGGTGCAGCGGCCATGCCTGCCGCCTCAGACAAATTCTCGCTCAATCTAGCACAAATGGATGAATAATGACCAGCTGTGGGGAGACTCACTGGCATGATCCCACATTTCCACTGGGAGGGAAAAGTTAGATCAGTGTGCAGCCTCCTGAAGAAACTTGTCTTGCTAAATAGTTCTTTACCTCGCATCATTAGATCCCAGTGTATTAAGTCGTGAAGGACAACTTTTCCTCCATAACTGCACCAAAACTCTGCAACTTCACCAAGACATCCACCATCTCAACCTCGCAGGATGACGTCAGGAGTCTTCGCAATGTGTCTGCATCTCGTGGCTGCGTGCTATAAATAGACAGCCGCTGACTGTCTGCCTCCCCCCTCATCTGCATCAGAGCACCACCAGCTGAGAATCACGTGAGCTGCTCACACAGTCTGCTCTCTGCATCAACACAGTTGCAGCGGGTGTTTGGCCCAAAATGTCGCCAATTATAGGCAGAACTGCGTGGTGGTTGTATTGCACGCTGGGCTTTGAAAGATGACTTTGTTGAAATGAAGTTAAAGAAAACTAAAAAGCCTCTAATGGGAAACTGAGCCAAACGGGATCCCATAGGTGTCTTCAGTTATCTAAAAGGTCAACAGCTTCATCTCTAATAGACATTTTATGTATCGGACTTCAACCTAAAGTTTGAAAATATGTTTTCATTATCATTCATTTTATCCAGGTTTATTTGATATTGAAAATTTAAACTTGCACTGCACTCCTATGAGACTACCAGACTCGCAACAGTTTAAAAAAAAGAAAAGAAGCTCAAATTGACACATTTTTACTACACATTCTTCTTCCTTATCAAAAACTTGGCGTCTACATTAACGACAACTCGTCTGGCTGCAGTTCTGTCGGAGATTCTGGTGTGTTATGCTAGCAGTGGCTAATGTAGCCTCTTGCCTCGAGCAGAGATGAGCAGAGCTCCGCAGAGGTCTGTGAGCTCACTTCTTTCTGATTTCATACCCATTTTCAAACTTGTAGTCCGACGCTGATTTAACTCAAGGACATTTATCATCAGTCTTCACACAGCTTCCTCTGGAGACAAAGCTTTATACAACTTTCTTTTGTCTTTTTTGTTTTTTTTTAAACATATGCAATAATACTCCAATGCCACATGATTATTATGATATCCTTTAAAACAATATGATAGGGTCTAAGATAAAGCCAGGTATGGATTATATCCTAATATAAAAGGATTGTAAATAGAGCACAGATCACTAGCTTCTCCATCTTAACAGTTACTGTATGTTTCACCTCGGATGCATCAGATGTGTCCCTGGATGTTAATAAGCCAGAGAGCATTTTAAAGTATTTAGTCTAAGTAGCGTGTGATGTTCAGTGTTTCCACTCATGTAGCTGCCACTCTGACCAGAAATCAACAGGTTTAAGTGAATGCACTTTGGTTTTACATGACCAACATGTTATTTCCTCTCCACACCTGTTGAGGTGCTGCTGCAGCAGGTCCAGCCGTTGCTCCACCTCTCCGTAGGTGAGGTCTGTGTCGCTGTCCTCTCCCGCTGGCGTCTCTCGACACTGGGCTGACTCTTCTGCACCCTCGCTGGGACGCTGACGCACCCACTCCTCTGCATGGAGCTCTGGAGGGAGAGACGTGTGCAAACAGACGTGAACACACACACACAGGGTAAATGATCTGTGTTATTAGAACAGCGCCTCGGGGGAAGCATCTTTCGGTGTTGTGCTTTCTCATCATTTAGTTTTACTAAGCTCTGATCAGCTTACCGCCTCCTGAATCCTAACATCTCTCCTACAGAGGGAAGCACACATCTGACCCTGGTTAACAAATCACACCCTCAGTGGGATTTGTGTTCCCCTTCTTTTGGTTTTCTGCAAGTGATGGCTGGAGATTAAATTACATTTCCAGTATGTGGTTATCGCCGGGCTGTTTATGGGAATCAATATCACTCCGCTCTACTGTGGCAGAAATCCTCTTATGGCTGCAACAGCTGAATCATGGGATATTACTATTAAATCAACACACTGACACAATTTTGGCATCTTACTTGGCAGTTAAAATACAGGGAAGTCCTGTAGTAAAGGTTATTGTTATGTTAATGTGTGTGTGTGTGCGCAGGAGCTTGGTCACACTGGAGGATTTTGTCTCGGTTTAAGCCGGCTGTACAGTGGCTTCTTCTGACAGGAGATCACGCGAGGTCGGGCTGCAGACACAAACTGGTGTGTTTGCTCAACATGTAGCAGCAGGCAGACTGTGAAAGTGAGGATTTCTCTCTGAGCTTGCCAGGGATCTCGATCCCAGATGCAGCTCAGTCGAGCCTGCCGCTCCCACTGTCTAAACTGCACTATAATCCACAGGAGTATTTGATAACTTTCTTGTTTTGTCTGGGTGTCACGGCGCTGAATCTAGTCTTCATTGGAGCTGAATAAATAATTAAAACCACAATTGCATTTATCGCTAAGATAAAGATTTAAATGTGACCCAACTCACCAGTCATAGTAATGTCATCAACATGATTTTACCTACCGTTTCCTGTAAATCCTTCATTTGGTCATGACCTACGATCAAGAGGGGTGACCCCGGGCCAGTAGCTGGATATAATCCTCTTATGTTTTATTAGTGAGTGCGTTTTAGGTTTTACCATAATGACACATAATCCTTGTTTAGATTTATAATAGGTGTGACATTCCTCCTTTGGGGCTTAGGGATTTTTTTTTTTGGGTGGGTGGGGGGGGTTCTAAATTAACTTCTGAGCCAATTAATATTCTGGAGTAAAACTTTAGAGGACAAGCAGAAAAATTTACAGGAAATTTCATGTTTAAACAAGTCAGCGATTGGCTTAATACAGATTTAATTGAAAGCCTTCGTCTCCTCAGTGTTATTTTATCTCAGTTTGTTGATGTTTAGGCAAAAATAGAAAAATCTGTTTAGGGTAAACAGCCTTTTGAAGCCGCTTCTTTTTTTCCTTGAACCAAAAATAAATCCCTTGTTACTAAATAAAAGTGAGAATTAAAAACTACTGTAGGAATAAATCAGGTGTCTGGTTCTGTCATCACCTTTATATGTCTGGGTCTGCACATCGTCTCCAGCCTGTGCGTCTGGAGTACTGCTTAGCCCGAGGCCCAGGGTGTGGTCCCTAACCACCGGGTAGCCGAGCACACCAGAACACAAGGGCCTCTGCTCCTCCTCCTCCTCCCTGCCTTCCTCCTCCTCCTCCTCCTCCTCTCCTTCCTCGGCGACCTCTCTCCTCTCCTCAGCTGCTGAGGCGGTGTAGATCTGCCTCCCTTGCTTGGTGTTGCAGTAGGTGGCCACTGGCTCCTTGTTGTGGGAACCTACAGGGAGAAATGGTAATCAGGAAATCTGCTGGGGGAACACAGACTTCTCTGATTAGACTTCCTCACTTCCTCCGGGGATGTCATGGTTGTCTCATTATCTTTGACAACAGGTAGCGAGAGTGTTTTGCTTTGGTGTTGAAGTGAGGACAAACAATTTAGCAGTGCTCCTTTTATGCTTTAATTTACTAGAGATGTTATGTAATTGACACTTACACACACACTAAAAGTGTGTTTACAAGTCAAGCATGATGATAATGTAGAAGAGTAATGCTCCTGTTCACTGAGCAGCTCGTCAGCTCTCCATCTTCACACCTGATGGACTGAGGCAGGATACGCCAGCTGCTGGACTGTGAAATGGTTAGGCACATTCTTTGTCTTCACTTGTGTTATATTGGGAGATGGTGTGGAGATGCTGTATTCAGACAGCCTGTAACCATGGTGACCAATTTGATTTGCCTGAATCGAAGCCAAACTGCTGAGTGCTGCTGTCCCAAGTCTTTAGAAATGTCCCAAGAAATTACAACTGTTTCCACAGTGCGGGTCGCTCTCACTCAAACATGTCATGGCAGGGCAGGTGTTGTTTCCCAATAGTGTTAACTGATGTGAAGAGAGCACACAGGTCCTGAGGGGTGTTTTATAAAAAGGAGGCAAAGAAATAGACGGTTTATTGTAGGGATGGGTATCGCTACTCGGTAACTTTATGGTACTGACCGAAACAGCCCGGTATCGAGTAGAATCCAAATGTCTCCAGTCAAAGCAGTACTTCTAGACACCTAGGCCTACTTTTTGTAACCAAATCGCACAAAAAATGTCTATTTGTATGGTTTTGCTTGCAGCCAAAACATGCAAGCAAAACACCGAAGGAAAGAGAAGAGAATGCCCCCCCCCCCCACCCCCACCTTATGTACCTGCACCATAAACTGCCAAAAAAAAAAAATAGAAATAACAAAAAAATAGGTGTGCACGTGCTCAGTCTATGCGTGATCTTAACAGCCGCTCACCTTCAGCTGCGGTCTCAGGCATGTTTGTCACTGTTGCAAGTTTATCACCACAAGCTTGGCTTTCCATTGGTTTCATTTAACATTTTGATTTGCTATTCACATCACTTGTCACTGATCGATCGCTGCGTTCCATCACATCAATTACAACGCTTGTGGCGCAGCAGCAATCAGCTGATTTTACTCCCGGAGCCTCCGGCTGCATCTGCGGCTGTTCAGGTGTAGTTGGGTTTGTTCGGCTGGACGTGCAGCCTCTTTTTTCTAAACTATTTCACTCCTCAGATATAAAATAACTCCTAAGCTGTAGTCTTTCCCCTTATAGGCTAATACCAGTGAGGGTGACCTAATTAGGATGAGGAGGATCTGATACAATTTACCAATACTTTTTATTTAGCAATTATTTGAAACAAGAAAAATTAAATGGATAACCTTGCTTGTCCATAGCAATAAAAATAATAAGCTACTAATAAACTACTATGGCTTCAAAAGATAGAAGAAGAAGGTATTGGTATCCGAAGATTTTAAATGATACCCAACCCTAGTTTATTGGGAGGAGTCTGTGTTGAATGAGCCTAAAAAAAAAAACAACAAAAAAACAAAACTACAAAACTGAACCACGCTTAACAGAACAAAATGACAAACAGTTGCTGTTCCTCAGAACCAAAGGTTTGCTTTCATTTGTATTTTTAATTACATCACAACCGTCAAATGTTGGAAACACTGTTTAATCACCCTCCGATTGACTGTTCACCCCTCTTATATTTTTAACTGACTGATTTCTGGGTGTCTGTATCTTTAAAATTTTATTTGAGAGACATCAATACTGCTGCTATGACGCTACAGCCTTGTCAATGTTGTTTTATTAGTTTTATTGTAATTGCAGTGCATTCAAGAGCACATATGGTGACTGGAACACAGTGCAGATACCTTAGAGTGGAAATAATGACAGCAGGTTTTAAGTACAAAACAACTGCAGCACATGTCCAAGTGTTGATAAATTTGACATGTACTGAAAATAGACACGTTTTAACAGTGCAGCATTAACGAAGTAACCCTAGGTATCAATTTGTTAAATTGATTGTAACATTTTTTAGACCTGAGGTGAAGCTAAGCCTGAAGAGGGGGAGAGGTTTCCATTGTAACTTAGGTCAGACACGGACGAGGGCAGTTTAAGGTTTACAAATGTTGATACTAAAACACTGACTTCCAGGCGTCTTAATAACCTTTTCCTCCAAATGGGTAGATAAATAATGGGATGTAATCAATTTAACATTCTGATTTTTTTGCTCCATTTTGCATATACAGTAAATACTGCACATCGGACTGCCAGAGCTTGTTAATCTTTTGAGTCACAGCCTCCTTCCCAGCGTTTTAAAATAGCTCAGCTGTTGATGTTTTATCCGCAAAATACATTACGAAGCAAACACTGCTGAGTCACATTTTAAGATATCATGTGACTATTTACAAAGTGAAATACAGTAGAATTAAGTCAGAAATAGTGTCGGACTGATGATCATATAAACTGCTTCACCCAACTCATTGTCCTTAGGGCTGGGCAATAATAATAATTATCGCAATATAATGTTTCTTGATAACAATATAATAAATGTTCAATATATCGTCAATAAATACTTGCTTGAATTCATTTGAATCACAAACAAATTAGCACCTAATTTTTCTATTAAAATATTTTGTTGAAAAAAAGAGGCCTGAAAAAAGATTAACTAATATTTGTTGAAAAAGACAATAGTTTTGAATCTTCTAACTCAGATTTGTGAAGTGATCCACTGTTTGGCATCAAGCGTCACCTTCTGTCCATAAAGAAAAGTTTAACCACATAATTAACCATCTGGTTTCTTCAATTTTCACTCAGGAGCAAAAATCTGCCTTTAAACTTGAAAGAAATAATGATTTGACATTTATCGTGATAATTATCAATATCAAATGATATGAAATGTTTTTACCGTGATAACATTTTTGGTCACATCGCCCAGCCCTAATTGTACTAGTTAGAACTTCACACTATCTGCCTCTGGCTGCAGCTTTGTGGTCCTGTGTGTTCACATGGTGCTGCTCTGCTCCCTTCAGACAACAATGGGATTTCCTGGAGAAGTCAATTCTTGATTTGTTTCTTCACTGTGACTCGCTCAGCTGTTTCAGACCAATGAGGCCAGTAATGTGGTTATCTGAGAGTGTATTTATTAATCACCACATCACAAGTTCAAGTTAAAAAAAACAAACAAACTTCGATCTATATTAACCATCACACAGCCCTTTAACACCTTGTGCTTCTGCACATACATTAACCAAAACAGCAGGTGAAGATGCCCACAGTTTGTGCCCCCAAGACCTAATGCATAACAATTGTCATTATACGATTAAAATAGGAATCAATAAGTGAACGTTAGAGCATAAAACAGAATGGCATTGAAAAGGAGACATCCCAGAGCCTTTTCACAGATATCAAAGCAAATTTGTTATGACACATTTCACTTCATATCTTTTGACCTCAGTGGTGTTTTTACACTTAAGTGCAAATAGGCGTTATTCTTATATAATGTGTTAGGATCCTAATTATTGTCTGAACAATAAATTACACTTGACAGATGGTTCACATCACTGCTACACACTGAAATTAAATCATTGCCCTACACCTGTGCACAGAGAAAGGGTGGAGCATTACCTATGAGGTCTTGTTTTGTGGGGCCTGTCGTACTCTGATCAAAGTGCAGGGAGACAGAAATGAGCAATATGGGTGGGGTTTTTCCATTTAAAAACTAAACATGGTTTTATGATTTAAAAGCACATTAGTGATGTTGTGCCTTACCCGTGGAGGATTTCCTTCGGTAGGACACACGCCTTTGACACTCATCCTTATTAGAATCAGTTGCGTACGTCATCTGTGAAAGAAACCATGTATGGTCAGATTGAACCATGTAAAATATATGACACACGCTGGCGTACTGATTTATACGAACAAAAATCTATTTGGTGTAAGTGACTAACTTTGCGCTAGAGCCACAGTCTTAAAGTATGAAATGAATAGCATGGATTCAAGAAATAAATCCTTCATTTAAGACTAACATTTCCTTGACTAAGCAACATAAACTACTGCCAGTCTTGTTGAAGCACCGTGTATATCCTGTTTTTGATGTAATCGTAGCAGAACCTTCTCGTGTTCTGTCTCCCTCTCTTCTTTCCAATTCTCTAAATAAAATAACAGAAGGTCAACAGAAAGTGCACGTCCCGCTGTTTTGAGATAAATAAAACAACAGACTAATTCTCGTTTTGCAACAGGCCTTCTACATCTTTCCACTACACTGAATTCATCATAATTACAGCCTACATCATGTCCGTAATGTCCACCCCACCCTTAGTACTTGACTAATACCCTTTATTCTCTCGCTCTTGGAAGATTAAAGAAAAATTAGCCTTCATCCTGTCATTTCCACAACCATGGATACATTGAAGCACTAAAGAGAATTAAAAAAAAAGTAATTCATCCAATCAATCCAATTAAATGGACATGGCAGGCATATAGTACAAGGAATAGATAGTTTGATTCAAGTTAATGGTCTCTAAAAGGAGCTTTCTTACTATACTGTAAAACAGAATTACTAAGATTGATTTTATATAAAAGCCTTCCATCCATTTCACCGCTTCCTAAACAGAGACAAGAATTAGTGGTGGCGCCTCCATGCCGATTACCTTGTCATCACGGAGGTTAAAAGTCAGCTCCAGGTTTGTGAGGAAGAGGTCGGCAAACTCTGGATACATGTCCAGCACCTCCAGAATCTCCTCCCTCTGAATGGTGTGGAGGTCACAGTAGCTCAGCGCCCGCACGTCTGCACAAGATTTCCCCGGCTTGGCGTACAGGTGTATCATCTCGCCGAAAATGTCGTTCTTGCCTATGAAAGAAACAGGCGGAGGGAGGGCGGCAAGCAATCAAACATAAGTAACCGACCCCTGTAAGCTAATTAAGCTGTAAGCCTTTCCCCTCATCTACTCTTAGAAGTGGCAACTTTAGTGGATATTATTTAATTCAGTTACTGGGAGAACACGTCGGTGGACAATTTGTAGTATAGTATGAGATGATCTACAAAGAGGAGGGCCACCTGGAAGAGAGGTACAAGAATGTTAGAGTCTAAAAGGCATCACGGGGATCTAAAAAGGGATTTACACAATGCCAGTCGGCCGGATGGAAGTCACGCAGGCCAAACATTCCTGTCTCCGTTTACTGAGTAATGACCTACATGGGATCGCCGCAGGGTTTACTATGCTTGCTTCAGTGGAGTATGTGTCTGCAGTCAGGGATTATGGTGCCCCAAAGTGTTCAACTTTGCATAAATTAATAAATAATTATGAAATAATTACATGAATAAATTGACTAAAACATGTACATGGAACTACAATTTGTGAAATTACTTTTCTTGAAATCATGGTGCTTGCAGAGATCATGAGCCAATTTAAAAATACTTACATCAAAATTGTGATCATGCTATTACCGTAGGCGTCAGCATTTTCCTGCATCGTGTAATGTAGTGCTATACATGACCACATGACAATGGTGTATAGGCACGACGGTGTGAAAATTGAGCCATCAGCAGTTCTCTTGCTATAGCAGAGAAAATGTGCTGAGCTTTGTGTAACCTACAACTTCAACATCCATGCTTCTTACTCATCATGACCCTATTGTGTCACTGGTTTTTCGCCAGACCTTATTGGCTGTATGAGAAACAAATGCATAGAAGGACACACCGGCCAGCTGCTGGGATGAGAAGAAGAATGGAGAGATGAGATTTACTGTGATAACATTTGGATGCCGTTGATGATGCCAGTGGCTCCTGTCATCAAGCAATGCATCGCACCACACTTCCTTTCTCCCTCTGTCACCGCATTTCTCTCCTGGATTCCTCACTCTGCCCCCTTTCTTTTACTCTCCTTTTCTGTCTCTCCCATCGCTTGTCTTTCCTTTCTACCCCGCCCACTCGTTCCGCTCTCCATCCCTCCCTGCTTCTATTGTCGTCTATCTCTATTTGAAAGCAATCATGCTGTCTTTTTTTTTTTTTTTAAACCAACACAGATCCTCTGTTACGCTTGTCCCACCATGTGTCCTCCCCCACTCTTTTCTGTCCTCTCCCGTTATCCGAGGCTCGACTGTGAGGCAGCAGCAATCACAATGTTCTTTGAAGTAAGTTATTCCAACAAACCCAATAGGGATCACAGCTGCCAACCTGCCATATCACAGCACAGCGGAGCTATGTTCATTTAGTCGGTCGGTTCATTTACAGTAACAGAGAAGAGTTCAGGCAAAGCTAACCAGGCTGGAATGACAGGACTATCGGACGTGCTCTTCTCTTCTGTTTTTGAAGGGTTTTGGAGCTCAAACACTGTCTCAACAACAGAACTGACAGGACTAATTAGAAATGTTTAGACGTTCTGTGTACAGCAACGCCGACTGAATGTCAGTGTGTTTCTACACTACGAGGGTGCGCTACATCATATCAGCACTGACATTCCTTGCATCCTCAGACCTGATATCCTACAGCCAGACAAGATAATGAATGCCTTTTTACTAGTCTGTGTGCAGCAGAAGGTATGTAGCGGGCCTAGCTTACAGTAGCTTAATTGGTGAGATCTAATGTCAAGGTGAGGGGGTGGGGGGCACCTACATGAACCTTGGTAAACTACATAGCCTATTTTTATGCATAAATGTTTCAATGCAATTTACTGTTCTACATATAGTAAATTAATAAAATTAAACAAACAATTAAAGAGTTTGAGAAGATCTATAGCACTATGTCATATATGAAGGCAATGTAACTCCAGCTCTAGCTTATAGACATAAGAAGGGAATCCATAAGTTTGATTCTGGGCAGGTAGGTAAAATACAAAGTAAATTATACTTCAAAGGAAGATTATGATGTAATATTTGTGTTACATTGATTGGGTTATGGTTTCCTGATGCCTCTACGTCTGGTTGTTGAAAGAGCTCAAAAAACATCAGACTTCTTAATTCCTATACAAGTGTTGACACTAACCCCACAATTGAATGCTGATGAACTCATGAGGTCCTAACAAACTACTGAATCACAGAAGCTTTCATGAGGTGCACAGTAGACCCACCCAGGATGGCTACTACAACGTCATCTTTCAGGATTTCAATGGAGCCGCGGGAGACAAAGTAGAGCGCAGTGAGAACGTCTCCGCTGTGGACTAGGGTGTCTCCAGGCGGCGCATGGGTGGTCTTGAACCTCATGGCCAGGGCCCGGAGGCAGCCCTTTGTGGCTCCACGGAACGCCTTACAGCCCTCCAGGAGGACCTTATTGAGGTGGAGGCAGATATCTGCCTGCAGGCACTCTGGGAAACCCTTCAGGACCTGAGAGTGAAACACGGGTTAAAGCAAGACATGATTATGGTCAGATGTGATGTGGAAGTATTATTTTTAAAAGCAGTCACTGCTTTGATATGCAGAGACTTATAATGTGTGTTGAATTTTGGTTTGGGGTGAAGTTGCAGGTCAAATCGACTGAATTTCCAGAGAGATTTGATACAATTGCCACTTGTGTTCTTTCCTTCTTCTCAAATCCTATTATACCCTGCAGTAGAAATCAGTTAATTTTACTGAGCCTTTCAGCAGCTTTAGCAGCAGATGAGAGACAAGACAGAACATTTAGAGACTGAGAAGCTGCAGATAAGTAACAGCACAAACTCAAAACACAGGTTCAATATTTATTATGTCTTCTCTCTGTTTGTGATACTGTTTATGGCACATCTTTTAGTATTTCACTGCCTTTATGCACTTCGATGATGAAACTACTCTATGAATCATAACATGGTATACGCAAGACCAAAAATTTTGTCTCAAAGAATATCTGTCTATTAAAACGTGTCAAAACTCTTCCCCATAATCTGCTATGTAGTAATAAATAAAAGAACTTGACCCAACCATGATCGGTCAAGGCATTCCTACAAACCCGAGTTAGCCTTAGTGACTGTTTAAAATACAATGAAAAATATTTGGAAAAGTTATTTTAACATTAAATTGAAAAATTTCTATATTGTGAGGACTTTCTGATGCATAAAAATAGATTTATAGTACACTTACCCTTTAAAGACAAAGATACAGTGACCACTGACAAAACAACTAATGATCCCCGGACAACGTGAACTGACTGTAAAGGATGACATTTTCAAATTTTAACACCATAACAGACACTGGAAAGTGAGGGAAAGGGCTTCGAGGACACATACGGGACAGTTGAAACAAGAAAACACATTTCTTATCTTTGTCATTTACACATAAAATACAATGTGTTAATGACACGAGCACAGCAAAAGAAATGTAGACTGAACTGGTTTTCTGGCTCTGACAGGATTTTTGTTGCTCAGAACAAAAACTGATCAGTAGATTTGGAAAGGAAAGACTGAACAACATTTGGCAAGCGCAGGTGCCACCGCAGAGCGTGCAGCCAAGCCTCCCACAGTGGGAGGGAAACCTGGCAGTGCCTGGCGAGGCTGTGCCCACTCTCACAGGCGTGATTCACTCTGGTCTCTGGTACCAGATGAACATCATGGGGTTGTGTTTGAATACATAGATTTCATGCAAAAGGGACCTCGAGGCAGGCCATGTGTCTAGTCTAACCGTAATAGACAATTAAGGTGGCCTGTGAGAAACGTTTAGCGTTATCTGTGTCTCCTGCAGTAACTGACATGCATAATTAAATACTGTAAATCCATCTATGATGTCATCACAGCAACTGTTTACAGTATGTTCATGTGTTCATGTATGTACAGTAAGTTGTGTAACAGATAAGGCACTGAGGGAACATGTCCTCTGATAACATGCATGTTTGGGACAACAATTAAACAAATGCTGTGTTATTTTATGTACATAAAGCTAAAGGCTAACAACACTACTAGTATCCGAACACAGCTAGATGAGGCTGTACCACTGAGGAACATTCATATCAACATTAGTTGTGTTAACACATGTACCTCCTGCTCTTACCATAGTGGTGGAGTCATTCCATTTGACATGAGGCAGACATGGAAAAGACAAACTTATGTAAGTACCATGAACAGTATCATGATGAGAAAAAGCCAGAGTTACTGTATGCAGAAGCGGTAACTGTGGCTTTCATTCATTTGTGGCTATGACTGAACATTGCACAGTATAATTGGGATGAAAACATTATACTATGCCAGTGACATAGCAAGATTGCTTCACAATGTGTATAGTAAGAGCATATTTTGGGGACAGGGTAGTTGAATCTCAGCAGAAATGGTGTTCAAAACATCAGACTCCCACAAATGACATTGGAAAGAGAGAAGAAGCAACAGAAGAAAGCAACAACAAACTTAAAGTTATGTTTTGTTACCATTGTGAAAACAAAAAAACCCACTTGCTAAATAGAGAAGCCCCCCAATAAAAAAAAAAAAAAAAAAGACACTGGAACACACACACTCCCTCACTTACCATATTCATGTCGATGCCGTTGGTGTACGTCCAGGCGTGTTGGAAGTACTCCTCCAGCCTCTGCCTCAGTGGGTTTGGGATCTGGTGGAAGCGGATGAACTCTTTGACCCGCAGCATCTGGAGGTGATACCTGGCTGTACCTGAATACAACCTCTGGATGATGGCAGACACGTTCCCAAAGATGCTGGCGTACATTAGAGCTGGGAGAGAAGCCGAACAGGTGACCGTTGAGGAATGGTGGCTAAAGGCTGGTACATTTAAAACTCAGTGGATCTTTCCTTTAAAAATATCCTGTTTGAGTAAATATTCATATTTAATGGATTGCAAATGTAAAGTAATGTTCAATAGCTGAAATACTGTGTGTGCTGAGGAGTGCTTTCTCATACAACTTTGATAACAGAGGGTTAGAGTAATAACAGGATGGAAATACTGTATGTACTCAGCTGCCACTTACATCCAATGAGCATGACGCAGATGGAGAAGATCTTCTCAGAATTGGTGTTGGGGGAGACATTCCCAAAGCCAACACTGGTCAGACTGCTGAAGGTGAAGTAGAGCGCCGTGACATACTTATCTTTGATGGAGGGGCCCGAGCTGGGGTCGCTGTAGTTGTATTTTTTTCCTACAATGTAAACAATAATACAGTGCATTCAAAAGTGACCATTTGGCCATCAAAAGTGACCATAAATCTTACGCCTTTAAAACTTTGTGTGAAAACAACAAGGAGGATCACCTATTGACACCCCCAAGTTGTCCAGCCAGCCGATCTTATGCTCCAGGTAAGGCTTCTCCACGTTCCCAATTGCGTACCAGATGCAGGCCAACCAATGGGCGATGAGGGCAAAGATGCACATGAGCAGCATGAGGACAGCAGCACCGTACTCTGAGTACCGGTCCAGCTTACGGGCGACTCGTACCAACCGGAGGAGACGGGCCGTCTTAAGTAGACCAATCAGTGTGGTGGTCTAGGGTGGAAGACAAACAAGAAATATACAGGATTTAGAATGTGCGTGTGAAATATTTCTATAGGTTGATGTGTGAAATGGTAAAATGTGCCAATATCTGCTCTGCCTCAGGCTTTGTGGGCCTCGGCTGCAGTTGGCTGGTGCATCTGGGGATCGGAAGGCAATCACAGACCACTAGGATGGTATAGGAAGGCTCTTTGAACTTCTGGGCCTCTTTGGGTGTAAGCAGGGATCAGAAAATACCAGACTAATTGGAGTGTGGGTTGTTGTTTCAGGACTACAAGAAAAAACTAAATACTGGATACGATTACCTATTTATACCTCACAGTTTAAACGAAACCACCTCTTTGGTGGAACAACAAGTCATGGACATGTGAAACATGACAGGGAGCCTCAACTAGACACTGTCTTTTTGTAAGGGGGAAATACTGGTTTAATCTTAAAGTATTGCATAAGTTTATCATGTTTTTAAACCTGTGAAGTATCACATAACTATGTCTGGAAACAAATTTGGAGTATTAAAAAGTAAATTCCCCCCCCCCCTCAGAAAAGTAGTGGAGTAGAAGTACAAATTCACATAAAATTGAAATACACAAGTAATGTAACTTAACAGTTCGTGACTAAATCTAAATCTACTTAGTCATTTTCAACCACTGGTCTCCTCATATTTGTCTGGTCTTCTGTTACTCCCGTCATCTTAAAATGATGCTGGAACCTCTTTGGCTTTTACGTAACATCTAAAGTTAACTGAAAAAAACAAATATCTGATCTAAATAAGCAGTTATGTCCATTCAGAATTTGAAAATGTGACCTTTAATAGTTCCAAAACAGACTTCAGCATGTGTGGGACAGGGACAGAAAATTACAGGAATAATCTCAAGTATGTCTCTAAACATTGAGACAAACCTTTTACCAGCAATCAAAGTGAACAAGTTGTTTGTCGTCTTTCAGCATCTAGGGTTTGGGTCAGGGTCATGAGCTGCTCAGGATTAGAGATTCAAAAACATGTGTAGCTTAGGAATTCTTAATCTTGTTCACACACCACATATACGAGACACAGAGCCTAGACAGTGGATCATTCCTGCTGGTGTAAACAGATCTTTCAAGGTCTCCGCATCCCTCAGCGTCAACACAACTTCACTGACTAAGACATGGCTGCCCGTGCCTCTGCAAATCATGAAAGTCAGTATGGAACTGGCTTTCGGTGGAACAAGCTGGCATGCAAATAAGAGTCTGAGAGAGAGCGGGAGAGTTTGATGATTCATTCACTTGGCTGACGATGAAACGCTATTGAATAACTGCATATGAAGACTGCAAAATTGGCTAAAGAAAACCCCATAAATATTAGCAGCTTGGAACCATTGTCATCTAAGCAGCCCCTCGAAATGTATACGCACAAACAAACAGACTTGCATATATACATTACAACGTACACACTGCCTTCTGTTCTGCTTAATTCAAAGCACTTTAATCCTCCCGTCTCAATTTTCCAGCCTGACTAAATAAACACAGATTATGAGAGAGGAGTTGGGTAGAGAAGGGCAGCATACAGCCACGACACAAGTCCCGATCTATTAGTGTCGCGCAATTTGTAAACACAATAAGTGAGACTTAGAGAATGCTAAAAAAAGGTCCCACCACTCCATATCGCGCCTGACAGTTATCCTAATATCCTTGGGGAAATCATTACCCGCAGCCTCCTGCAATAACTGTGCTTCCTCATGTCTATACTTATACTATGCTTCTTGTACAGATGCAAGTAAATATGAGACATGGATTATTATTATTATGTAGTAGTAAAAAGCAGGAGGGAAGGGGGCTAGTTGATTTTTTTTTTTGATGCAAGATGATTCATGAAGGAGACTGCATCGCCATCATGGTGAGGAAGACCGCTGTAGCTGCTTCTCATGGGTCTATTAAAGAGCCTCCATCCTCCCAATCTCCTTTGCCATCATTCACTGCTGTGCGTCTTGTCAGCACCATCCTTTCACTGACAACTGAGTAAACCGTGAATGAATCATATATAGAGATAGAAGAGCCCCTAAATTACCCAGTGAATGTCGCCTGAGCACTGCCTTAGGTGTAATGCTGCTGACTCTATCTGATTGACCTGCACAGATGACATAGCACACGCTGTATGATGTGGCCCACACAGTGTAATGTTGATTAAAATCTGGGATTACAGTAAGTCAGAGGCGTTTGGGGCTGAGGAGCGTAGCTAAAGCTCCCATTAGCAACCAGCTGTAAAAAAACATATCCGCCAAATATCCCTCTGGCCATCTGCCGCTGTGGCTTTCCCGGCTCGCTTGGCCACTTTAAAACCCATCTAGGGCTGCAATGTAACCTTTTGACTGTGTACAAGGACGCAACATGCCATCAAATATTCAAGGTGTTCTCATTTAAAAAGTACTTATAGTAATACACCATCATGTCATGATATTCTTCAATATTAGTGAAACTAGAAGCTGAACATGAATGTATGAAACTGACAATGGATTGACACGGATAAAGTTTAGTCACTGGGCACATTTCAAAATCTTTTGACTTGTTGGGAACATTCAGTGTTTTAGTTGATTTAACTTAGATGTTCAGCGTCTAAGTTTTAGTGGCATCATCATGAAATGCAACCAGTGGCTAACGGTGTATTCACATGCTCCTCGGATGGTCGCATTTCTCCGAGTTGTAAAGTCGTTCTTCTGACTTCAGTGTGTGTTCATGTGCTCTTAAGTCGGAATGTGGAGTCAACATGGACGCTACAACAAAGATGCGTTGGATTAACATTATCAGAGCGTGTAAACACACAGACATCTAGTTCACTCACACATGAACAGCAAACTAACAGTTATAACCATATTACAAATTACAATTATGTATATGCAAAACGTGATTTTGCACAGTTCAGAGTTCTGTATACTTCTTTATATACCCATGTATTTCTATTTTTGCAATGAAGACTTAATGCTCTGTCGGCTCTTGTGCTAAATAATAAGTATGAGCCTCCATTTGTCCAAATTTCTCTTCTTACTTCTAATGAACCAGTCTACTATTACTACTACTACTTGTTCTTTTTCGTACGTATTCAACGTAGTGACGAAACATGCACTGTAGAGACGTTTGTCCATTTGGGCTACTGTAGAAACATGGTGATGTCCATGTAAGAGGACCCGCTGCTTATAGTTGCCTAAACTTAAACCTGCAGTAACAATGGGGGCAGTGGAAATAAGTTGTTGACACAACTTTGACATATTATCGCCACTCCTTTTAGCTCTGTTTTTGGTCTCCACCAACTCAAAAATGAAAAATGTGTGTTTGGTGCTGGGTAAATAGAGTTCATCATGGCAAGCAACACCTTTCCACATACACAAATTCATACAATGCATTGTTAATATGAAAATATTGAAGCTTTAATCATATTCGTGACTCTTACAGCCCATTTGCTGTTAAAATATCTTTATGCTGGAGCTGTCAACAATTTCGCTTTGCTTATTCATGTAATCTAAAAAGAAAACAGTACAGTGTGCAACTATATCATTGTTTGGGTAAAAAAAAAAAAAGTTTAAAGACACATCTCTGTCTATTCTGACTGCAGGAGGGCAAAAGTGAGACTGAGGGGGCTGCTTGTTACAATAAACCTGCCTCCACTTTCTTCTTTGTTTAGCACAGCCGTTGCTGCAGGTCTTGCAGCATAATGGAGCTGCAGTGCATTTCTGTATTCTGCTTTAACCAAAGGCAAAAACAACACACATTTTAAAATCTGGCAGAACAAAGAACTTTTTAAAAGGGGGATGGTTAATTAAACAAAGCTACTTTAATTTGCATGAAAAATGTATATAGATTAAATCAGCCATAAAATAGCTTTTTTTGCATGTGGTTCACTTTGAGGTAAAAAAGTTAATTTAAAAGATCCAATCAATAATAAATCACTGACATAATCAACTACTGAACCAAAAAAAAAAAAAAACTCATTTTGAAGTAAAATCACCTTGCTCTAAGAGGCCTTTGGGTAAGAACTCTTGGCTTAGTTCAGAGCTATTTGATGTGCACAAATCTACTCTACACTGCCCAGGATTAAATAATATTTGAATTCTGGTTTAAGGCAAATTTTCACACTAAGCCTCCATCATTTGCAATTACCTCAAATTCGAACACGTCCATGTGGACGTGGACATAGTAGGCAAATAATCTCATTTTATCACAACAGGACATTGATATGAAAATGGTGGAAGAGCTCACATAACTCCTGTAGGTAAATTCAGCACCACACCATTTCTTGCCAGCCCGCCTAGCTGAAATCCCACACTAAGAATCAAAAAACAGTCTCACGGGAGATTTCAACCCGCCATGTTTTTAATGTAATCAGCAAAAGAAATCTTAACCTATTGGCGGAGATGGTTTCCAGGCAACAAAGGTGCACTAGATAATGTCTAAAAATAGTCCCCGTCTCTGCACAAAGAGCTAAAATAACACATCTTAAAGAGCTAAAACTGTACATGGATGTGTTATTTTCAGTTTCTGCTGGTGATTAGACGAGCTAAATATGCAACACTTTGTTGTTCTACTCATCCTGTCACTGGACACAAGCTGTGACAGGAACACACATTCTGTCACTGCACCAGTCATCTAGCTGTATGACGAGGACATACATCGTGCCGCCGTGTCGCTCAGCTGTCTGCTCTTTCTTCTCCACCTGCCACTCACTGCCAGCCTCTAGCCATGGACTCCCTCACAGGAACACATACCTAATGGTAAATAATGACTCTGCAAACCAACGGACTGACGTCAGGGCCTCGCTCTCAACACACACATCTGGGATGGTTTTTTGGGCGTTACATAACAAATCTAGCAACTTCACACATTTAAATAGATTGTTCTCCTCTGCATCCTTTAGTCCTTCCAACAGTTTAAAACAAAGTGTCAGAACTTTATCAATCTGCATTTGGAAATGAACTTACTGAAGTCCAAGAATGAAATGAATGTACAATAAGTTTTCCAGCGCAGGCTCATGCTGAGATTTGTATCCTTTGTCGTCAACTTGTTATTGCACTTTCTAAACTGCTCTCTCTGAGCATTAGATTACCTGCTAGGCCATCTCCCTTAGACATAAGTGAACAAAATAGTTTCTCACAGGCAGAGTGGTTAGGGAGGCTGTGATCTTTTTTAACTGATTTGGATTGCCTGAGGGCCTTCCAGTCTGGCTCTGATGAAAAGAGAGCGGAGGCAAGCAGATGTGACAGCCATGCATCAGATTGGTTTAGTGGTCTCAACATTCGAGAAAACAGCTCAGAAATATGACTGCTGGAGCTGTGGCCTCACGCCACGACACACGAGAGATTCAGCATTGCTGTGTAATAATATAAACAACCAATGCGAAGATTTTTTGTTTGTCTTGTATTTGGCTTCTAAAAAAAGTAGTATCAAATGCATGTAGGCAAAGTAAACTGTCTCATTCTACTTTATTTTTAAAGCTGTATTTGGCAATAATGCCGGCCACACAGAATAAAGATTGATGAGGGGTTCTTATCAGCTATAATCGACAACAGTAGCCTATCCTGCAGGCCTTTCCTTTATCAATCTGAAGGAAGCAGGTATCTGTTTCATCTGCAGTTTCTAAAAGGAGTGATGTTGCTTGACAGTGTGCAACAATTATTTTCTACAGTTAATTATTCTACAGTTTTATATTTGCAAATCAACAGGCGTGTTGGAGATGGACAAAGTGACCAGTCAAATATAACGGAATTAAACTTAAGTACAGCATGCAAAAAAATTTACCTCATTTTAAATTCTGCTTTCCTTTTATTTATGGCACTAATGTGGTATTGAACGTCAGATGGTCATTGTAAGGATCATTGTGATGACAAATATAATTGCACGGAAAAGACGATCAGATCTTCACTGCATCCAAAAACAAGAAGCTTCCTCTGATAAAAACTCTCAACCACTGTCAGTGCGTCATGAGGGGGAGAGCCCTGTATTTAAAGGGGATGAAAGTCATGAATGTCATTGCCATGATTGTCACAGCCTTTAACACGGCCATCTATAATGAATGATAATGTATTCTTTCTGATCCTACCCCTTATCCAGTGCGCCACAGGTGCATGTGATGTGCTGCGCCACAGAGATGCCCAAAACAGAGGCCTTTGCTTATTAGTTAATCTTTGTAATTTCTTGCTGTAACTCAGATCCTATACGGAATTGTATTTAATGCTGTGTGAATTATTGCAAACGTGAGGGTATTTTGTCTCCATAACAGCTTTTCTTGTGAGAAAATCCAAATTGATAGACAGGCTGACTGATTTGTTGATCGAGATTCTAACACCCGACCTCTCTACACCTTTATTATATCATTATCCCAATTCTAGCGCTTTAATAATACGGACGGATAAACCAAGTAACCGATTACCCCCCCCGCAATCTTACCTCATCTGATCCTGAGCCAAAGATGAGCAGGTCAAACGGGATGGCGGCCACCATGTCAATGAGGAACCAGCCTTTAAAGTAGTGGATGGCAATCTTTGCCGGGTGGCTGACCACTTCTTCGTTGATGTTGACATATGTGGTTCTGAAGTTTATAAGGATGTCCACAATGAACATAATGTCCACTATCAGATCCACTACGTTGAGGGGTGAGCAGGAGTAGCCACACTCCCTCCTCCTCTGCTCCTCGATGTCGTTGAGGAGGAAGGCAGCAGAGTACGGAGTGAAAATGGCCGTGTAGATGACCAACAGCAGGATCAGCCAGTCCCACACTGCTTTGAACGGACTGTAGTGAAGGATGGTCCACTTGTCCATGCGTGGTGTTTGGAGCTTGTACTCCGGTAGCACATCTGCACCCAGAGAAAGAACCTGAGGAGGAAGAGATTTGATCAACTTACTCCAATGAAATATTATCGAAGTGGAGAATTCATTTTTCTGGTGATAGTACGGTTTGTTATCGGCTCTGCTTTCAACCAAAAGCACTGCTATTTGAGAGAAAAGTGGAATTTAATGGCGTTGCTGCAGGTTTCTGTCTTGCCTTAAAGAAACTCCACTAATTGTGCACATAACGATCAGCTCACACAACAGTAAAAAACAGTTGTATAATTTATTTCTTTGGCTCTGGAAGAATAACAATTGTCGACATCAAAGTAGCAATTTCTGAGAAGAACCTGTCTTACAAATTGGATTTTAATCCACAGTTTTTGGAAAAAAAAAATCTAAAAAGTATCTCAGCTACTTTGATTTTGACAAATTTTTTTTTTTTTTTAAAACACATGTCCCACACCAGTCCCTCTATTTTCTGAAAGTTGAATACTATATCACTTAAGTTCCCCTTCAGGTGCAAAGTTGGTCTTGTAAACAAAGCAAAAATATCCTCAAATTCTCCACTGTGCAGCATTTCGGCATAAAATGCACATTTAGATTAGAATGATGAACAGCAGAAGAATCTATAATATGCCCTGTTGTTCAAGAAAACTAAAATTAAATTCAGTAAAATGTAAATGCAGTTCAATATAAGCCAAATACATAAGCATTTCCATGCCTTTAAGTTGTTGTGCTAGTATGTGGAATTGTATTATGACATATGACTGAAGATTAGGTCAAGTAAAGGTCATGTTTGCTGACATGCGAGTAATCTGGCTGCAGGAGTTGATCAGCACTAAGACTGTACAACTGTACATACTATACAATCCTAATGCATTTCAACATCATCTCCCAAGTAAAAGAAAACCTTGTATAAAAAGAAGAGGCCTAAATTTCTCACACCCCAAATACCTCATTCATGTGGTAAGTGGAAAAAATTATAAATTAATAATATCTTTCACAAGCCATACAGGAACAGGCTGCTTTGGAGTCATGACTTCATAACCTCGGGAAAATCCTAAAACTACTGCTGTTGTGGGAAAAGATTTTTTGAGACAATATCTGGGAAGTTGTGGATCAGAGCAGAAAATAAAACCGTGTCATGCAAAAATACAACACAACACTGACGTGTGAATTGTCTACAGGAGACAACTTAAAAGAAACAACCTGCGCAAAATCCTTAAGGTGTTCTGCATCAAGGATGGAGGTATAATCTATTCCTGCAAGCCTGGAAGTCATTATCTCTGTTATTGCAGTTACCGTATATACCTGAACAGCTTTTAACATCGATATTACAGCACCGTCATGGACCATTTCGGATAAGAGTCTCAATGACTTGGAGGTAATTATAGGTGCAGGCAGAGGATACATCTATTCATATAAGTGTCTGACACTTTGGCTTTCACTGCTGATTATAGCTCTAAGGAGGAATGCAAAGAAAGACAGGCTGGTAAAGTACAGTACATGAGCTGCAAGGACAGAGAGATAATGAAAGAAAAACTGTAAATGATTATTTGGGCATCATTGCTTTGTGCATATGCCCCTTTCTCTGCCCTGGTTACCTTCATGACCCTTGTGACTGAGAGGAGAGGGCAGGGGGCCTCAAGGATGATGTATGGCACAAGAAAAGGCTGGAGTGTTAATAATTTAATTGGTTATTAGAAACTCCTGTCCTCTGTGCGATGGGTCAGGGTCAAAGGCTTGGACCCTCTGATATGGGATAACCTTTGGAAATTGATCAGCAACCAAAAGGACAAAAAGAGAATGTGTTCTATTATTTACAAGGCTGTCACTTCATTAAATACAGGTGTTTCACACGCTTGTTTCATTACAGTCACATCTCAATGTGTAACTGCTGTTGACTTTCAAATAACTGGGCTTAGATTTCCATGTTTCTAAATTGATTTCTGTTAGAAAACTGGCTGGCGTAGAAAGAGGTATGAACAAACATACAGAAAAGCTTGCAAATAACCCATGACTGTTTTTGGGATTAACAAAATACACCCCATACCAGTCTATGTGGATGTGTTTAAAGTCCTTGCACAAACGCTGTTCTGCCATCATGCAGTTTATGATCAATAGTGATGATACAAGATGGTAATTCTGCACTACACTAACACCGCTCAGCATGCATAGATACGTTACCCCTTGGCCTGCTAGCAAGCCTGGCAGAATGACAGCTCTGGATTAACGTGTTGAAGCCAATCTGTTTCTAAATAAAAGATCCCATCTTAATTATTTAACCTACCTACTGTAGCTATGTGCACTTGGCGCAAATGAACTCTCTCGTGGGATAATGGAAGGCTCGTTCTGTGTTTGGCTTAGCTTCAAACGATATGCAAATGAGCATTAGCTTTCTACCCTTCTCCGGTTCATTTTGGTCTGCGCTGTCAGGGCTGGGGTATCATTTATAAAGGAGGATTGTTGTTTCATGTTTCTGTGGCAAATCACATGGCTTCCATCATTAAAAATGATGATGATTCAGCTTCAGATAACCCTAAGTTTAAAATCAGACATTAATGAAAAGCTGTGGGCATGTAAGACTCGTGTGTACTTGAGCTGCATGCACTGATACGTTCACAATGTGAGAAACAGCTTGAGAGCTGAAAGTCTGCTTCCTTGAGTCTTAGTTGACCGGCTTCCTGGGTGAACCCTCCATCTGCCTGAGGTAGCTATGAGGCAGCCAAGGCCAGGAGAGAGCGTGTCTGTTCAGACGCCTTGATTGTGACTTAAAATGAACTCAGAGGGGTCCGGAGTTGGTTTCAAGACATCTGCTGCTGCTTTGTGCGCCTCACTGTCAGGTGTATGGGGAAGTGTTTACAGAGCTAAACTGTGGAAAGAAGGGGATATGGAGCAATCCCCCCATGACTTATTTATCTACGACTAAGTTACTATAATAATTCTAATGCTTATCAGCACGCTGTAAGCAAAACACAGACAACAAAATGCGTTGAACACCATATGCTCAGTCATAGAAGGAGCAAGAGGGGAGGGGCGCTGAAGAAACACGCATTTGACAGCCAATTTCCAGGTGGATCAGTCATTGTAAACACAAACCGGACACAACATTGCGACAGTATTTTAAAATGAACACTGAGTGACATGACACATATATATGTGTGTGTGTGTGTGTGTGTGTGTGTGTGTGTGTGTGTGTGTGTGTGTGTGTGTGTGTGTGTGTGTGTGTGTGTGTGTGTGTGTGTGTGTGTGTGTGTGTGAGAGAGAGACATGAAATGCGATTAGTTTTGTAATCTGTAATCCCAGTTTTGACTACTACCTACTGGAGTCAAAACTGGGATTACAGACATGCGGTAGCATTTTTTACCACTGGCACATCAGTGTTAGTAATACACCTGTTTTGTGAACACACCCTTCAACAAAGCAGAAGTTACACTGTAAGGTCCTCTTGTCTGCCACATGTTAAAAGTCCATTCAAACCACATGAACAAGCCTGGTTTCCCTGCTGCTTAATAACTTTGACTTTAGTGCTGGATGGAGAGGTCAGTGTGATGCACTGTGGTCTGCTCTGTCTCTGCCTCTGGCTTAGTCTAGGCTTTTAGCCGAAGTTGCCTTTGAGTCCAAACAGGGGCCAATTTCTGTGCCCTCTATCTCTTACACCATTAATGCAAAACTGAGACCTAATCTGTGGTTTGGGGCAGCTTCGGCCTACTCCTGGGAATACATTAACTCACAGTCCCTGTCTTCTCTGTGCTGCATCTCAGCCCTGGCAGGGAAGGTGAGAATGACCCTCTAACCCCCGACCGTAACTCTAGAAAAATGCCCTGAGACCTGGACACTGTCTGGCAGTAGTAAGAGTATCCCTGATTATTCGCCACCAGTGACAGACATATCAGACCGTTTGAGTTCCAATTAATCACCCTCAGGCACACATTGGACAAGTGGGGGGAGGCAGACCGGCCGGGGGTGTGGATGACTTCATCAGCTGCTCAATGTGTGCAAGGGTGATTTGTGATGATAGTAAATGATATTATGATGAACATTACTATTGAATTCCAATGTCTCTTAGCTCCAGTCTGCACAACCACAGACAGTGAAATGACTGGTGGTTTGAATTATTAATAATAAAAGCAAACTATACGTGCCCACTGCTGTTTTCAAGTTTTAGTCTCAGGCAACAGCAAAGTATCCAATATGACCATGACAGAGAACTTTGTAACAGATGGGTGGATGATGGATTTTATACAACACTGACAATAACAATACGAGCTAGACTGATACATATTAACTTCTTCCCAAAAAAAAAAACAACAAAACCTGCCACAGGACAGAGAAGGGATCCCTGTTGTGTGTAAAGAACAGACCAACATATTGAAATTACAATAAGGTAAATCCAGATTACAAAATTGCAGAGTAATTGGAAAAGACATGTCAGCAAGGAAGTGCTAAACTAGGTTTGAGATAATTTAGAAACATTGAAAAGTTGTTGAGACCTGATCCAAAACAGACCCGTGGATACCCTGCCTAATCCCAGACAGCATAAATTAATTCTAAAAAAACCCCAAACAAAACAGACCTGAAGGGGTCTGAAGGGGACCCAAGCACAGAGGATACCCAACCCGCATAGAGTTGAGGATAATTAGACCCAATTAAATGTGGCTGACCTGATCAGACGCTAACAGAGAGAGAACACCTGCAGCAGCATGATGATCAATCATTTAACCCATGGTCGAAAATAGCAGCAATATAATCATGGCCTTATTGCACAATTATAAAGTGAGAGAAACTAATTCCAAAAATACTTTTACTACTTGTTCATATAGTCTCAATCCGTCTATATTGTTTTTGTTTGTAGTGTGTGTTATGTGTGTGTTCTCTATACTGTAGCCTGTGTCTGATTTTATAATTGTATTATTGTATAAGTAGGCACATTGCGAGCAATGCACAACCAGAGTCAAATTCCTCATATGTGTACACATACCAAGCAATAAAAGCTGATTCTAATATGCCTTACTGAATCTTTTATAGAATTAACTGAAGTCTTCACCTCCTGCACCATTCTGATGTTCTTTTTCTAACCAGTGTAATATCTCTGATTCAAATTCCAAAAAGTAATTAATTTCATGTCATTTAACAGCATCATTTTTGTTTTTAATACACATTATAAAGAGTATGTTCTACACCTGAACTATATGAAAAGTGCTCTGAGATAACCTGATTCGGTGCTGTATAAATAAAATTGATTTGCTAAAATATTTTCTTAGCAGTGATGACATACCATGTGACCAGAGCTGATAGTTCGTAAACTGTTGGATTCAGATCCACTCACATATTGCCACACAAGACCCGCTGCAGTAAAACCAGACCCCACATTAGACATTAGAGCAGGGATCGGCAAATAAGTCTGGCATCGGGCCAAAGTTTTTTCAAGTCTTAACATGGCGGGCCAGAACATAGTCAAATCATTTCAAATCCTTATTCACCTCATGTGTAGGTCAGTAGGCGCGGGATTCCCGTTAGGAGGATTATATGATCGATCCCAACATACGGCAGATATTTTTTCTCCCTTGTTCAACAAACGGATTATAAGGACACTTTTGCACATGCTCACAATAAAGCATGTGCTGCAGTGTGTGTGTGTCCCGGCGTTTGATCCGCCTTTGTAAACCCATGGATGCTTATTTTCATTTCCCTGAGGAAATTCAGGGGAATCCAATCACACCATTACTGGCAGCTTTTTAGATGTGTGTCAAGCACGCGAGAGACTCTTTGAAAAGTTCTAAAGGACATTTAAAAGTAAAAGCTCTCAATAAACTTGACAAAGCTGCAAAAAACCAGAGATGCAGAGATTTAAGGCCCACACAACTGGAAAACACTCAGTCTCAAGTGAGTTTTCACAAATTCATAAACTTTTCACTGGTTTTTGTGGAGAGCCCCGCTTGGTTAGCATCTTACCTGCGTGACTTTGTCGGTGACATTGTGTGTGCGGTCTTTGACCTTTGGGGCGATGATAGTTTTCTCAGAGGATGGAGGGGAGGGGCACTTCTTCTCATTGTTCACCTCAGAGAAGTTGAGCGTGATGAGGGGAATCTTGTTGATGGTGCTGTACCTGTTGAGGTTGGAGTCGGAGGTGGAGCCGAGCAGGCTGGATTTGATCTGGATGAGCGGCCCTGAAAGAGAAAGCAACAGAGTGGGGGTGTTATCTTTAAAAGTCACCTCATCTTATAGTGCCATTGGGCTATTTTAGATTTAATAGGCGTTCTGAATCATGGACATCAGAGAACAGTCTAGGGTTTATTTGTAACCGCTGTGACATGGGTAGTGAGCATGGAGCGGCCCTTACTTTTGGAGTGAGTTCAACCAAGACACAACACAGAGAATACAACAGATGCTGAAATACAAACTCTACACCCTCTGATTGACCTGTCTAGGATGATCAGGCCTTTTATAGTTACTTATTAAAAGTTAATTAATGAAGTACACTGCTGGTGAAAGAAAAGAATGATTCAATGCACAAACAATGCAACTTCACGCAGTTAGGCAAACTATCTGTCTGATGGAGCCTGGACATAACCGGTGTGTGTTGAATTAACAAAATGTTCCGCCATCAAACTACGCAATGTTCTCTACACATTCACAGCATAAGAAAAGCAGACTCTCTGAATTAAAGTCCCTGTCTTCTTGTTAAAGCATTAAACACTGCAACAATATGTGACAGCACTGTGACACACACAGACATGTGGCCCAATGAGGGTGATAAAAAGTGAAAAAGACAAAATTGCTGATTCAGCCGTGTGATCCAGCAGAGGAAGGTTGCACTATTTCCCCCTCTCTTTTCACAAAGTACAGTACAGTGATTGAGAGTCAAGGACAGAGAAACAGACAGCTGAGGATGAGATACTGCATGCAGAGCTTCAATACATGCCACAGCAAGGATACATCAGTGCAATCATAAAAAATAACTTCAAAAAAGGAAAAGCGGAAGCCATACCGCCAGCCATCCAGGAGCGAGACACTGGCAAACCAGGAGAGAGAAGAAACAGGGGGTAGAGGGTAAAGTGGGAATATGGAAGGGTGATTGGATTGCAGGGTCAGTAGTCATGGCTATAAACATCATTACTTAAAATATACACATAAGGGCATTTATCAGGAAATAGAGCACCTTGGCAGCTCTATGAGTAAACCTTTATAGGATTGAAATGTTCATACTTTGATGCCATTTCAAAACATCTACTTTCATTTATACTTTAATTTTAGGAACTCCTCATTTGATCCTTTACCTAATTAAACATTAATGCATTAAGTCACGATCTGTGTCAGAGAGATAATGTTGTGAAACGCATGCAGCATAAGCACTGCTACAGTTCTGTTTAAATTATTCAGTTCCGCAATTTAAATTATTACGGGGAAAAAGGACGGGGTGAGTCAGGACCTTTTTCATTCACTAACACATGGCAACAAGGAGGTTGCACAAAAGAATACAGAGGTTACAGACAGTCGGAGTATCATCTTGGAAAGTTTCATTGATTTTCTTCAATGAACAAAAGTAGGAGAGATTTAATGTGTTGCTTCATGCAAGCGCGTGCAGAGGTCAGTTGTTTTTTTTCTTCCCCTTTTTAAACTGAGCCTCCCCCTGGGTGACTGGCTAGGGTTCAGCAGGTCATGTGCACTGAGACTGAAAACTCATGCAACAAGCAGGCATTGTGCAGCATGTAGTATCTAATAGATGTGCTAAAACTTAACAGATCAAGATGCAGCAGGCTGCCGTTTGTTACCTTTAATATTGCGACCATTGTCTGTGATGGCAGCAACACAGCGTTGGAGAAGAAAGAAAAAGGGGAGTGGAGGTGAGAAGAGTTTCTGGTTTTCTATGATGACAAATGAGGGCTGGCATTAAACCCCGCTACCGGCCCTGTGAACAATTCATTACTGTGAAGTAGACGTATTACTGTGTCAGCCACTTGGAACTATTTGAATGAGGATTGTAGATAAGGGGAAGGGGGTAGACTGATTGGCCTGGAGGAAAGAGGGCCAGTCTGGGGCACTTCTACCCTCAACCAAATGAGGGCCAAAAGGCTAATGAGTGATTTAGACTGCTGGGAAGATCAATAGCACATGGTATATATGGTGACTCACTATAACACTGATTAACAGACTGGCACGCCACATCTCCTATTTTGGGACCACAGGGACTTTGGTAATTAATATAGCCAAATTACAGTCAATGCTTGTCACGACCAATAAAGTCCTTCACACAAGGACTTTATTTTTGTGAAATACAATATTTGGGACCACGTCTGATTCTCTTCTTAGCTGACATCACTTGGCAAGTTCTGGTTTTGTTAGAGCAGTGGTCGCCAACCACCCACTATCGGGGGTCAAATGTTAATTTTTAAACTTATTTTAAAGATCCCCTCCGGGCATGTTGGGGGAGATATACAAAATAAATAAAATGACATCAGCTCCTTCTTCATCATTGAAAAATTCATTCTCATGAGTATACAAATAAGTTAAATTTTCTAAGTGTAGCTACTTCACTGAAAAATCCATTCGTATGAATATGCAAATATGTTTCATCTTAAAAGTTTAACTACTTTACTGAAGTCCATTCTCAGTGTGCAAGTACTAGAGGCTTCAAGTTTCCACATCACATTTGTGTAAGTTGCGTATTGGACCACAGTTGGCCAAAACGAGATTTGAGGAGAGCATAGAAAAAAAAAAAATTTTGCCCTTCATGAGATGAATGTAAAAACAGCTTTCTAGTGTCAAACTCTGCTCAAACCTCCAAGTGACATAACAATAATACATTTTTGAGTGGATCTTAAATTAGATAAACTACAGGAATACCAACTACGACCAAGGAGTGGGACACAGATATAGTATTTGTTTGAAATTCAAAGCTGCTTTACAGCATGCATTAAGTGTATAGTAGAGCAGGAGATTCCTACCTTCACTGGCATGTCTGTCCCTGAACGCCATCTTGGAGTTTGACCCAAAGCCTTCCATGTCATGTACGGAGGAGGCTCTGCGAATACTGCACACACTCTCTCTGGAGGCGGTTGGAGTGAGGCCCGGGATTGACGGAGTTGCAATAAGTGTGTCCTCCTGGCTCTGGTGTTGGGTCTGGGCAATGGCCTGGTCCAGGTACGTCCGGTCCCAGGGGCCCTTGGGCGATGAGTGGTCCAAAGGCCCGGACACAGGGGTGGAGCAATGGCTGGGGCCGATGAGGGCGCGGGTGTCGTTAGCGTAGGAGGGACTGCAGCTCTCGCGGGTGGCGGGAAGTTGGTAGTCGCGCGTAGCCACAGAGCCGTCGCTGTGGCGAGGGGAGTCCACCATGACAGCATCGGGGTCTTCCTGGGGCAGGGACTGCTTGCTGATGCCCAGAAGAGGTAAGGCCGGGAAACGGAAGCGAAAGAATCTCCCTTTCCCTAAGAGAGAGCGATGAGAACGAGACAGTGTCACAGTGAATCTATTACTGTCATATTATTCCATACTAATAGCCCATTTGACAACATTTTATGCTGATCAATAACACTTTGTATGAAGTGCCTTAGCTATCAACGGCCTTAGAAGTTCTGTTTATATATGTGATACCAATTGCGCTAAGTATCAGAGTACTAGACTAGCGTGAAAGTTATCTGACACCAAAAACAGTGTGCTGTAGTTTTAATGAGCCAGTGGGATCTACATAACCCCCACTGACCTTGTGTTGTGTTTTTAAGGTCTTTGTAGCAGAACTTGCTTGCAGTTTTCAACATCCCTGCTGATATCTCGTACTTGTTTGCCAATAGCACTGAAAAGCCTGCCAATGCAGCTATCTTATAAAGACACTGGCAGATCAAAACAAATGCCCGTTCTACTTCAGGCAATAGTTCAATCTTCAATTTCCGTCAATTATTCATGGAGGAGGACATTTGCTGAAATATTAGAATGGCAGAAGTGTGTTCAGGAGTCAGTCCTATAAAAGGATTATGTGCAGGATTTTAATGAGCTTCCTGGGGAGACAAAGGAGAATGTAACACAGACAAAGTGACATTTAGGGTGCTGCTGTCATAACAGTAGGTAGTTAGGGAATGTTATGCAGGAAAAAGGCAAAGAAACATAAAAACAGAGTTGAGTTTAGTGTGAAGTCTGTTAAAAAAAAGCATATAGGATATACACCACACACACACACACACACACACTTCAGAAATAGGACATTTAATTGCATCTAACAATATCTGCAAACATGTCATGAGAGAGAGAGAGAGTCACGCTAACAGGATTTCACATATGGGCCGCAAACTGTAGCGTGCATGTTGTGAATCATTTAGTCGCCTGAACATATGCCATACATCAGAACGCCATCTCAGCCCTCGAAAAGCGAGTCTTACCGCCATGAGGCCTAGTGTAAACCAAGTCCTTTCATAAAAGCATTAAAAGAAAGGATGAGCAGACCTGAGTTTATGAAACAACCACCTCACACCACATCATTATGTCCCTTTTGCACACTGAGCAAACGACAGCACATTATATTTGACACACCCCATTCAACTCCAATCTCTATCTGCAAAGAGTGGAACAGCTATGGATGTATTCAGAAACACAATAGGTGGTAAAATTGAAAATAAAATTAATGTTTGAGGTTCAGTGGGGAGCAGCATGCATCTTTATCTTCCTCATTTCTCCTTCTGGGTGAGACAGAGAGAAAAACTAATTTTAGACACCATTCTCCATGTCTGCTTTGGTGAGTGTAGTGTGTTTAAATTAAATCCCAAGCCAGATACTGATGACGCCAGAAATTATAATTTGCATTTAACTGGTGATTCCGAGCTGGGGCTGAAGCTAGTGCTAAACATCTGTTGTGCAGTATGAGCTAAACAAGTCATTCATTTTAACGAAGATGAAGCGGTGTTGTTGCTTCTGCAAAAAGATTCATGAACAAAGTTCTGTTTCATCCGAGAGCTAGGTGCTATGAGGCAGTTAAGATTGCTGATCATAAATACCATCCGATTCATCAGTCTGAAGCCAATCACTAAACAGCACACCGAATTTATATGCCAAAGAGTCTGCACAATAGAGCAAAACCTTGTTCAGTGGGGCTGTCTCAAACACTTTCCCCTCCGAAGGAAAATTGTTCCCTTGTGCAATCACACCACAGCAATATTACTACTTTTACATTTCCTTCAACTGTGGACAATCTCGGAGATTTAACGTTTCATTTTTCAGACGATTTGATTTTAATGCTTTCCTCAACAAAATAATGAATGGTAGCTCATGAGCATTCACATGCTCAGAGCTTTGTTTCTAATTAATGTGCCTGGAGGATAAGCACGTACGCCACAAATCTTTTAATTAGCTCGTAATTCACGGATTCGTGATGCATGCTGAAAACATTGTATGTAGCTATATTTAATTGTGATAATTGAAAGGGCTGAACCTTACAGGAATAAGCTGCCCTTTAAGTGCTGTCGTGTGTGTGTGTGTGTGTGTGTGTGTTCACTCTCACTCCCTCTCCAACCCTCTCATTCTTTCCCTGCAAAAAAACTCAACCACATAACCAATGGACGTGCAGTGGCCCTAGTTGCTATGATACCAGATAGTAATATTTGCATTGAATATTAATTGGGCCCTCAGATCCCCATGTTGGGAGTGAAATGTCTTTCTGTAATGTGAGCATGATTCAGATGTCAGGGGAGAAGTAGGTAGAGAACAATAAACCTTCATCCTTTGGTAAAAGCAGGACAAAAATGGCTTTGTGTCTTTTGCTCACGTTAAATTAACAAAAAAAACACTAACTGATTTGCATGCGGTGTTCTTTTACCTCAAAGGAGTGTTTACCTGGGCTTGCAGTGGTCCTATTACTCACCAACTCTAGAGAATAACATGGATAATTCTGCTGTGTCCCCACTTTGCCCCACACTCAGTTATACAGAGAGAAAATTAAAGTATGATTGCAATGAGCCTGAGTTAATACCAGTTAGCTTTAATTTTTTTAATGTATTTTTCCTAATTAGATAGTTGCCAGCAGAGTGTGTCAGTAAACATGTGGAGAAAACAGTCAACATTGTTTGCATCTTAGGCTGTGTCCACAAGGTGTTGTTTGATTCCCTGGGTCCATACCAATTAAAGACAAAAACACACCTGCAGACTTGACTGACAACATTTCAGCTAGTGATTGTTTCCAGGTGTTTGAAATGCTGCTGCACAAGTATGAAGGTATTATTGAACCAAAACAACTGAGCACCTGTGAGAGTGGAAGTTGTAGAAAACACGTGTATAAGTAAATTTGAAGTCAGAAAAATGATGATTTGCAAACTTGTAGATTTTTTTTCTCCCCCTCTACCACAAACACCACATTAACAACACCTCACATTTTTGCTACAGTTGCTACAGTGAATATGGAGCAAAACACATTCACACACCCAAAAAAAAATAAAAAATATGTGAAGTCATGGCAAAATTTGCACCTCAGCAAATCAGTCTGTGAATTCATGCAATGAGAGTTGCACATCTGTAGAAAATTCTCAAATATTTTTTTCTTGGATATTTTTCTTGCACAAACGCAAAGTCAATAATGACAACTGCTTAAAATCAGTCTTAAATGCTGCCCCCCCCCCCCCCCCCCCAATCACAAGTGACAAGATCCGTGCACTTTCACTCGTGTAACACATATCTAACCAGAAAAACTTCAAATTTACTGATACACACTATTTCACAGGTGCCCAGTTGCTTTGCTCCAATAGTACCTTCAGACACAAGCACTGTGTCCCATCTTTCATGCACATTCATTTGGTACC